>NC_041387.1:587482783-587505678 GCF_002162155.2 Triticum dicoccoides
CCCCCTTAGGGTTCCCCCCCAACCCTAGGCGCATAGGCCCTAGGGGGGTTGGCGCCCAGCCCACTTAGGGGCTGGTTCCCTTCCACGTACAGCCCATTAGGCCCTCCGGGGCAGGTGGACCCTCCCGCTGGACCCCCAGAACCCCTCTAGTGGTCCCGGTACAATACCGGTAAACCCCCGAATATTTCCGTTGATCGTATGATGACTTCCCATATATAAATCTTCACCTCCAGACCATTCCGGAACTCCTCGTGACGTTCGGGATCTCATCCGGGACTCCGAACAACATTTGGTAATCACATACAAATCTTCCCTATAACCCTAGCGTCATCGAACCTTAAGTGTGTAGACCCTACGGGTTCGGAAATCATGCAGACATGACCGAGACAGCTCTCCGACCAATAACCAACAGCGGGATATGGATACCCATGTTGGCTCCCACATGTTCCACGATGATCTCATCGGATGAACCACGATGTCGAGGATTCAAGCAATCCCGTATACAATTCCCTTTGTCAATCGGTACGTTACTTGCCCGAGATTCGATCGTCGGTATCTCAATACCTCGTTCAATCTCAATACCGGCAAGTCACTTTACTCGTTGCGTAATGCATGATCCCGTGACCAACTACTTAGTCACATTGAGCTCATTATGATGATGCATTACCGAGTGGGCCCAGAGATACCTCTCCGTCATACGGAGTGACAAATCCCAGTCTCGATTCGTGCCAACCCAACAGACACTTTCGGAGATACCTGTAGTGCACCTTTATAGTCACCCAGTTACGTTGTGACGTTTGATACACCCAAAGCACTCCTATGGTATCCAGGAGTTACACAATCTCATGGTCTAAGGAAATGATACTTGACATTAGAAAAGCTTTAGTAAATGAACTACACGATCTTGTGCTATGCTTAGGATTGGGTCTTGTCCATCACATCATTCTTCTAATGATGTGATCCCGTTATCAATGACATCCAATGTCCATAGTCAGGAAACCATGACCATCTGTTGATCAACGAGCTAGTCAACTAGACGCTCACTAGGGACATATTGTGGTCTATGTATTCACACATGTATTACGGTTTTCGGTCAATACAATTATAGCATGAACAATAGAAAATTATCATGAACAAGGAAATATAATAATAACCATTTTATTATTGCCTCTAGGGCATATTTCCAACAGTCTCCCACTTGCACTAGAGTCAATAATCTAGTTACACTGTGATGAATCGAACACCCATAAGTTCTGGTGTTGATCATGTTTTGCTCGCGGAAGAGGTTTAGTCAACGGATCTGCGACATTCAGATCCGTATGCACTTTGCAAATATCTATGTATCCATCCTGAATATTTTCATGAATGGAGTTGAAGTGACGCTTGATGTGCCTGGTCTTCTTGTGAAACCTGGGCTCCTTGGCAAGGGCAACAGCTCCAGTGTTATCACAAAAGAGAGTCATCGAGCCCAACGCATTGGGAATAACTCCTAGGTCTGTAATGAACTCCTTCATCCAGATTGTTTCATGCGCTACCTCCGAGGCTGCCATGTACTCTGCTTCATATGTAGATCCCGCCACGACGCTTTGCTTGCTACTGCACCAGCTTACTACCCCACCATTCAAAATATACACGTATCCGGTTTGTGACTTGGAGTCATCCAGATTTATGTCGAAGCTAGCATCGACATAACCCTTTATGACGAGCTCTTCGTCACCTCCATAAACGAGAAACATGTCCTTAGTCTTTTTCAGGTACTTCAGGATATTCTTGACCGCTGTCCAATGTTCCATGCCGGGATTACTTTGGTACCTTGCTACCAAACTTACGGCAAGGTTTACATCAGGTCTAGTACACAGCATGGCATACATAATAGACCCTATGGACGAGGCATAGAGGATGACACTCATTTTTTCTCTATCTTCTGCCGTGGTCGGGCATTGAGCCGAGCTCAATTTTACACCTTGCAATACAGGCAAGAACCCCTTCTTGGACTGATCCATATTGAACTTCTTCAATATCTTATCAAGGTATGTGCTTTGTGAAAGACCTATGGGGCGTCTAGATCTATCTCTATAGATCTGGATGCCTAATATGTAAGCAGCTTCTCCAAGGTCCTTCAGTGAAAAACACTGATTCAAGTAGGCCTTTATGCTGTCCAAAAGTTCTATATCATTTCCCATCAATAGTATGTCATCTGCATATAATATGAGAAATGCTACAGAGCTCCCACTCACTTTCTTGTAAACACAGGCTTCTCCATAAGTCTGCATAAACCCAAACGCTTTGATCATTTCATCAAAGCGAATGTTCCAACTCCGAGATGCTTGCACCAGTCCATAGATGGAGCGCTGGAGCTTGCATACCTTGTTAGCATTCTTAGGATTGACAAAACCTTCCGGCTGCATCATATACAATTCTTCCTTAAGAAAGCCGTTAGGGAATGCCGTTTTGACTTCCATTTGCCATATCTCATAATCATAGAATGCGGCAATTGCTAACATGATTCGGACGGATTTCAGCTTCGCTACGGGTGAGAAGGTCTCATTGTAGTCAACCCCTTGAACTTGTAGGTACCCCTTAGCGACAAGTCGAGCTTTATAGATGGTAACATTATCATCCGCGTCCATCTTCTTCTTAAAGATCCATTTATTTTCTATCGCTCGACAATCATCGGGCAAGTCTGTCAAAGTCCATACTTTGTTTTCATACATGGATCCTATCTCGGATTGCATGGCTTCAAGCCATTTGTTGGAATCTAGGCCCGCCATCGCTTCTTCATAGTTCGAAGGTTCACCGTTGTCTAACAACATGATTTCCAGGACAGGGTTGCCATACCATTCTGGCGTGGAACGTGTCCTTGTGGACCTACGAAGTTCAATAGCAACTTGATCCGAAGTACCTTTATCATCATCATTAACTTCCTCTATAGTCGGTGCAGGCACCACAGAAACATCTTCCTGAGCTGCGCTACTTTCCGGTTCAAGAGGTAGTACTTCATCAAGTTCTACTTTCCTTCCACTTACTTCTTTCGAGAGAAACTCTTTCTCCAGAAAGGACCCGTTCTTGGCAACAAAGATCTTGCCTTCGGATCTAAGGTAGAAGGTATACCCAATGGTTTCCTTAGGGTACCCTATGAAGATGCATTTTTCCGACTTGGGTTCGAGCTTTTCAGGTTGAAGTTTCTTGACATAAGCATCGCATCCCCAAACTTTTAGAAATGACAGCTTAGGTTTCTTTCCAAACCATGATTCATACGGTGTCGTCTCAATGGATTTAGATGGTGCCCTATTTAAAGTGAATGTAGATGTCTCTAAAGCGTATCCCCAAAATGATAGCGATAAATCAGTAAGAGACATCATAGATCGCACCATATCCAATAGAGTGCGATTACAATGTTCGGACACACCGTTAAGCTGAGGTGTTCCAGGCGGCCTGAGTTGTGAAACAATTCCACATTTCCTTAAGTGCATCCCAAACTCGTGACTCAAATATACTCCCCCATGATCTGATCGTAAGAACTTTATTTTTCTGTCATGTTGATTCTCTACCTCACTCTGAAATTCCTTAAACTTTTCAAAGGTCTCAGACTTGTGTTTCATCAAGTAGACATACCCATATCTACTTAAGTCATCAGTGAGGGTGAGAACATAACGATAGCCACCACGAGCCTCAACGCTCATTGGACTGCACACATCAGTATGTATGATTTCCAATAAGTTGGTTGCTCGCTCCATTGTTCCGGAGAACGGTGTCTTGGTCATTTTGCCCATGAGGCATGGTTCGCACGTGTCAAATGATTCATAATCAAGAGACTCCAAAAGTCCATCTGCATGGAGCTTCTTCATGCGTTTGGCACCAATGTGACCAAGGCGGCAGTGCCACAAGTATGTGGAACTATCATTATCAACCTTACATCTTTTGGTATTCACACTATGAATATGTGTAACATCACGTTCGAGATTAATTAAGAATAAACCATTGACCAGCTTGGCATGACCATAAAACATATCTCTCATATAAATAGAACAACCATTATTCTCGGATTTAAATGAGTAGCCATCTCACATTAAACGAGATCCGGATACAATGTTCATGCTCAAAGCTGGCACTAAATGACAATTATTGAGGTTTAAAACTAATCTCGTAGGTAAATGTAGAGGCAGCGTGCCGACGGCGATCACATCGACCTTGGAACCATTTCCGACGCGCATCGTCACCTCATCCTTCGCCAGTCTCCGCTTATTCCGCAGCTCCTGTTTTGAGTTACAAATATGAGCAACCGCATCGATATCAAATACCCAGGAGCTACTACGAGTACTGGTAAGGTACACATCAATAACATGTATATCACATATACCTTTGGTGTTGCCGGCCTTCTTGTCCGCTAAGTACTTGGGGCAGTTCCGCTTCCAGTGACTGTTTCCCTTGCAATAAAAGCACTCAGTCTCAGGTTTGGGTCCATGCTTTGGCTTCTTCCCGGCAACTGGCTTATCGGGCGCGGCAACTCCCTTGCCGTCCTTCTTGAAGTTCTTCTTACCCTTGCTTTTCTTGAAACTAGTGGTTTTATTGACCATCAACACTTGACGTTCATTTTTGATCTCCACCTCCGCTGATTTCAGCATTGAAAGTACCTCACGAATGGTTTTCACCATCCCCTGCATATTTTAATTCATCACAAAGCTCTTGTAGCTACGTGGGAGCAACTCGAGGATTCTGTCAATGACCGCGTCATTCGGGAGAATAACTCCCAGCTGAGACAAGCGGTTGTGCAACCCAGACATTTTGAGTATGTGCTCACTGACAGAACCATTCTCCTCCATCTTACAACTGTAGAACTTGTCGGAGACTTCATATCTCTCGACCCGGGCATGAGCTTGGAAAACCATTTTCAGCTCTTGGAACATCTCATATGCTCCGTGCTGCTCAAAACGCTTTTGGAGCCCCGACTCTAAGCTGTAAAGCATGCCGCACTGAACCATGGAGTAATCATCACTACGTGACTGCCAGGCGTTCATAACCTCTTGAGTTGCTGGGAAAACGGGTGCTTCACCTAGTGGTGCATCTAGGATATATGCTCTTTTGGCAGCTATGAGGATGATCCTCAAGTTCCGGACCCAGTCCGTATAGTTGCTGCCATCGTCTTTCAGCTTGGTTTTCTCTAGGAACGCGTTGAAGTTGAGGGCAACATTAGTGTGGGCCATTTGATTTATAAGACATATTGCAAAGATTTTAGACTAAGTTCATGATAATTAAGTTCATCTAATCAAATTATTTAATGAACTCCCACTCAGATAGACATCCCTCTAGTCATCTAAGTGATACATGATACGAGTTAACTAGGCCGTGTCCGATCATCACGTGAGACGGACTAGTCATCATTGGTGAACATCTTCATGTTGATCGTATTTGCTATACGACTCATGTTCGACCTTTCGGTCTCTTGTGTTCCGAGGCCATGTCTGTACATGCTAGGCTCGTCAAGTCAACCTAAGTGTTTTGCATGTCTAAATCTGGCTTACACCCGTTGTATGTGAACGTTAGAATCTATCACACCCGATCATCACGTGGTGCTTCGAAACAACGAACCTTCGCAACGGTGCACAGTTAGGGGGAACACTTTCTTGAAATTTTATGAGGGACCATCTTATTTATGCTACCGTCGTTCTAAGCAAATAAGATGCAAAAACATGATAAACATCTCATGCAATCAAATAGTGACAAGATATGGCCAATATCATCGTCACCGGCATGACACCATGATCTCCATCATTGTGTCTCCATGAAGTTGTCTCGCCAACTATGACTTCTACTACTATGGCTAACGGTTTAGCAATAAAGTAAAGTACTTACATGGCGTTATTCACTGACACGCATGTCATACAATAAATTAAGAGAACTCCTATGGCTCCTGCCGGTTGTCATACTCATCGACATGCAAGTCGTGATTCTTATTACAAGAACATGATCAATCTCATACATCACATATATTTCATTCATCACATCCTTTTGGCCATATCACATCACACGACATATGCTGCAAAAACAAGTTAGACGTCCTCTAATTGTTGTTGCAAGTTTTTTTTACGTGGATGCTATAGGTTTTTAGCAAGAACGTTTCTTACCTACGCCAAAACCACAACGTGATATGCCAATTGCTATTTACCCTTCATAAGGACCATTTTCATCGAATCCGATCCGACTAAAGTGGGAGAGACAGACACCCGCTAGCCATCTTATGCAACTAGTAAATGTCAGTCGGTGGAACCTGTCTCACGTAAGCGTACGTGTAAGGTCGGTCCGGCCCGCTTCATCCCACGATGCCGCCGGATCAAGATAAGACTAGTAGTGGCAAGTAAATTGACAAAATCGATGCCCACAACAACGTGTGTTCTACTCGTGCATAGTAACTACGCATAGACCTAGCTCATGATGCCACTGTTGGGGATTGTTGCAGAAATTAAAAAAATTCTACGCATCACCAAGATCAATCTATGGAGAGACTAGAAACGAGAGAGAGAGGGGAGTGCATCTTCATACCCTTGAAGATCGCGAAACGGAAGCGTTGCAAGAACACGGATGAAGGAGTCGTACTCGTAGGGATTCAGATCGCGGTGGACTCCGATCTAAGCGCCGAACAACGGCACCTCCGCGTTCAGCACACGTGCAGCCCGGTGACGTCTCCCGTGCCTTGATCCAGCAAGGAGGAGGGATAGGTTGAGGAAGAGAGCTCCAACAGCAGCACGACGGCGTGGTGGTGGTGGAGTAGCAGTTCTCCGGCAGGGCTTCGCCAAGCTCACATGAAGGAGGAGAGGTGTTGGGGAGGGGGAGGGCTGTGCCTTGGATGTGGTGCGGCTGCCCTTCCTCCACCCTCTATTTATAGGGAGAAGGGGAAGGGGGCCGACCCCTCTAGATGAGATCTAGAGGGGAGGCGGCGGCCAAGGGGGAGGGGGCTTGCCCCCCAAGCAAGGGGGCGCTCCCCTTAGGGCCCCCAACCCTAGGTGCATGGGCCCTAGGGGGGGTTGGCGCCTAGCCCACTTAGGGGCTGGTTCCCTTCCACATACAGCCCATTAGGCCCTCCGGGGCAGGTGGACCCTCCCGGTGGACCCCCGTGGTCCCGGTATAATATCGGTAAACCCCCAAATATTTCCGGTGACCGTATGATGACTTCCCATATATAAATCTTCACCTCCAGACCATTCCGGAACTCCTCATGACGTCCGGGATCTCATCCGGGACTCTGAACAACATTCGGTAATCACATACAAATCTTCCCTATAACCCTAGCGTCATCGAACCTTAAGTGTGTAGACCCTACGGGTTCGGGAATCATGCAGACATGACCGAGACAGCTCTTCGGCCAATAACTAACAGCGGGATCTGGATACCCATGTTGGCTCCCACATGTTCCACGATGATCTCATCGGATGAACCGCGATGTCAAGGATTCAAGCAATCCCGTATACAATTCCCTTTGTCAATCGGTACGTTACTTGCCCGAGATTCGATCGTCGGTATCCCAATACCTCGTTGAATCTCGTTACTGGCAAGTCACTTTACTCGTTGCGTAATGCATGATCTCGTGACCAACTACTTAGTCACATTGAGCTCATTATGATGATGCATTACCGAGTGGGTCCAGAGATACCTCTCCGTCATACGAAGTGACAAATCCCAGTCTCGATTCGTGTCAACCCAACAGACACTTTTGGAGATACCTGTAGTGCACCTTTATAGTCACCCAGTTACGTTGTGACGTCTGACACACCCAAAGCACTCCTACAGTATCCGAGAGTTACAAAATCTCATGGTCTAAGGAAATGATACTTGACATTAGAAAAGCTTAAGCAAATGAACCACACGATCCTGTGCTATGCTTAGGATTGGGTCTTGTCCATCATATCATTCTTCTAATGATGTGATCCCGTTATCAATGACATCCAATGTCCATAGTCAGGAAACCATTACCATCTGTTGATCAACGAGCTAATCAACTAGAGGCTCATTAGGGACATATTGTGGCCTATGTATTCACACATGTGTTATGATTTCCGGTCAATACAATTATAGCATGAACAATAGACAATTATATGAACAAGGAAATATAATAATAACCATTTTATTATTGCTTTTAGGGCATATTTTCGAAACTTCTGTGATATTTTCTTTACGGGTGCATTTGTTGTTGCCGTGGCCTTCTCCCTCGCTCGTGGACGGAGGTGGAAGAAGAAGGTGGACACAGGACACAAGAATATTTTCCCCGGCCGGCGCACGAACACCCCCAATCTTTTCTCTGTATTCATAGGCTACATCACGAGGAGAACGGGACTTATACATGCATGCCCAACGGTCACGACCGCTCCCGCGGCTGCCCTGCCGCCCACTTTGCGCACGCCCCGCGCTCCCAGCTAACACGCCCGCCGTGCACGCATGCCAACGGGTCGTGACTTGGTCCAGCGCCCGGCGCGGCAACACCCCCGCGCCTCCGTCTAAACGACCCGATCACATGCGCACACACACATGCGATCACACACACACATGCACGCACGACGCGCTCCGGCCGCCGTGGCTTATTCGTCTAACATTCACCCCTAAGCTGTGGCTCAGAGGAGTCCGCCGTCTTCAACGCTGGCGTCCGCCATCAGCGCGCGCTCCGTCGCCGGCTCCCTCCACAGCTTGGGGCAGTCCCTCTTGAAGTGGCCACGCTCGCCACACTTGTAGCAGCACCCGCGCCGGTACCCGCCGCTACTCGATGCCACGCTCTTGCCATTGTCATCGTCCCGAGCACCGCCGTGTCGACGCTCCCGCGCTGCCCACTGTGTCGCCGTCATGAGAAGCTGCTCACACCCGCGCTCGTCGCCGTCTTGTCCACGGCGCCGAACCCGCTCGTCGAACGCGCGCAGCCGCCCGATCGCCTCATCGAACGCCATCGTCATCACGTTGTGGAACTGCTCGATGCCGGCGGCGACGGGGAAGAGCCGATCCGGCACCGTATCCAGCAGCTTCTTGATGAACGCCGCGTCGCCCAGCGTCTCCCCGAGGTTGGCATACCTTGCCGCCATCGCCGCGAGCCTCATGCCGTACACGTCGAGCTCCTCGTCGTCCGCCATGTTCAGGCGGTCAAATTTGCCATGCAGCGTCGCCAGCCTCGCCGGGCGGACCCGATCGGCGCCGACGAACCTCACCTTCAAGGAGTCCCATACCTCCCTGACGGTGAGCTTCGTCGACACCTGCAGCAACACGTCCTCCCGCAGTGCTCCGAGCAGCAACGCGCGCGTCGTCTTGTCCTTCCACGCGTTCACCGCCGCATCGCCCGACGCCACTGCCTCCCACACAGTGTGCACGTCGAGGATGGCCTGCGCCTTGATTGCCCGGACGGTGTAGTTGTCCACCATGGGCATCGGCATCGCCATCGACGCCGATCCGCCCGCACCTCCTCCATGAGGGATGAGCGCTATGGTCGTCGGTGATCGCCCGAACCGAAGCTCTGTACACCAATTGTTGGCGCACTTCTCTCTCTCTCTCGCTGCACCTTTCTCTCTCTCTCTGAACTAGATCACCAAAGAAAGAAGAAGGAAGGGGAAGGAAGAAGGACAGAGACACAAGTATTTTCCTGACGCACGTACGCCACCCGCCGCTCGAACGGCGTCCTTTTCTTTCCTGAGCATGTACTCAGCTGCTGACTACAACATGAGGAGAACGGGACTTATACATGCATGCCCAGCGGCCACGACCGCTCCTGCAGTTGCCCTGCTGCCCACTTCACGCACGCCCCGCGCTCCCAGCTCCCACGCCCGCCACGCACGCACGCCAACGGGTCGTGACCTAGTCCAGCGCCCGGCGCAGCAACACCCCCACGCCTCCGTCTAAACGACCCGATCACATGCGCACCCACACATGCGATCACACACACGCGCGCGCACGACGTACTCCGGCCGCCGCGGCTTATTCATCTAACATTCACCCCCCCTAAGCCGTGGCTCAAAGGAGTCCTCCGTCTTCAACGCCGGCGTCCGCCATCAGCGCGTGCTCCTTCGCCGTCTCCTTCCGCAGCTTGGGGCAGTCCCTCTTGAAGTGGCCACGCTCGCCACACTTGTAGCAGCGCCCGCGCCGGTTCCCGCCGCTGCTCGATGCCACGCTCTTGCCGTCGTCGTCGTCCCGAGCACCGCCGTGTCGACGCTCCCGCGCTGCTCGCTGTGCCACCATCATGAGCAGCTGCTCACACCCGCGCTCGCCGACGTCTTGTCCACGGCGCCGAACCCGCTCGTCGAACGTGTGCAGCCGCCCGAGTGCCTCGTCGAACGCCATCGTCGTCACGGCGTGGAACTTCTCGATGCCGGCGACGACGGGGAAGAGCCGATCCGGCACCGTATCCAGCAGCTTCTCGACGAGCGCCTCGTCGCCCAGCGTCTCCCCGAGGTTGGTGTACCTCGCCGCCATTGCCGCGAGCCTCCCACCATACACGTCGAGCTCCTCGCCATCCGCCATCTTCAGGCGGTCGAATTCGCCGCGCAGCGTCGCCAGCCTCGCCGCGCGGACCCGATCATCGCCGACGAACCTCACCTTCAAGGAGTCCCATACCTCCCTGGCGGTGAGCTTCGTCCACACCTGCAGCAACACGTCCTCCGGCAGCGCTCCGAGCAGCAACGCGCGCGCCGTCCTGTCCTTCCGCGCGTTCACCGCCGCATCGCCCGGCGCCACCGCCTCCCACACGGTGTGCACGTCGACGATGGCCTGTGCCTTGATCGCCCAGACGGTGTAGTTGTCCATCGTGAGCATCGGCATCGCCATCGACGCCGATCCGCCCGCACCTCCGCCATGAGGGACGAGCGCCATGGTCGCCGGTGATCGCCCGAATCGAAGCTCTGTATACCAATTGTTGGCGCACCTCTCTCTCTCTCGCTGCACCTTTCTCTCTCTCTCACCGTGGGACACCAGGCGTGTGTTGCCGGCGGCGAAGGAGCTCGGCGTATGTCGCCGGAGTCGTGACGGAGCACGATGGTGACCGGCGTCAGTGCGCCAGGTCGAGTCCGTGGCGGTGGCGACCGGCGTCAGCGCGCCAGGTCGAGTCCGCGGTCGTGACGACGACGACGATGGGAGCAGCAACGTCAACTCCGGCAACGACGAACGGGCGGCACATTAAAACGACGGGTGGAATCAGTCCGAGGAACAAATCCACGGCAAGTTCAGAATTAGGAGGAGTTTGTTAGTATAACTAGTAAATATGCCCGTGCGTTGCAACAGGAGAAAAAAATCGTATGTCACTAATCCAATAAGCATTGCTTAAGACCCAACACAAACTCATGTCTTTTTATTTTAACATGTCGTCACACTCGTGTTGCACCTTACACTCATTAATTCTGATCTTTGGTTCGTTCAGCTTACATCCACGCCCGGGTCATGTGTGGCCGGTTGAGTTAGTTGGCTAGTTGTGTGCATGTGCGTGTGCATGCACAGTTGGTTAGTGGGTGCGTGGGTTAGTGGCACAAAACCAGGCCAGGTTTGTTGCCCCGGCTGTGTGCGTGCGTGAGGCTATTTCAAGAGCCTGTGTTGTGTGTAGAGCAGTGGAGGGGCCAGAGCAAAATGTAGCCGCGTGCAGTGCTGTGAGTTCCTGTGGTTCGTGGAGCCGGAGTTTGTGCTCGGGGAAAGAAAAGTGCTGAGCGCCGGGAAAACTTCTCTGTGAGCGCCAAGGAGAGGAGTGCAGTGAGGGGAGGAGCTGCGGCAACAACAATTTTGCGGGGTCTGACTCTGCCGCCGCCCGCGTCGGCAAAGCTGTTTTCCATAAACTGTAAACGTGTTTTGCGGGTCGGCATTATACGAGGTATGCTAGGGATGCTCTAACTGACGGAATAAAATGCAGCACATGATAAAAGCAGATCCACGGTTGATCTGAATACTAAACAAATAGTGTATAAAAGTTAAAACGAAGATGGATCAGGCAACAGTGAGTTGGAAGCTGCCGCCGTATTTTCCTATAAACCCAAATTAAAAATTAACGACCGTACGTCAAGGTAGAACTGATAGGTTTCAGAATTGCTTAACAGTATTCGAGGATCAATAGGATTTATGAACCACTCTCTCCTAACCCAGCACCTAAACGAGTCCAAGCATACAGCTGGTACCATGCACATGTTTTGACAGGGGGAAAAATGGACTGCTGATGATTGCTTTGGGGGTTGTGTGTTTGATTGGGGTGGTGATTATAGATTTTTTTTCCTTACGAGGACGACATATACATATATTTTGTACTTCCTCTGTAAACTAATATAAGAGCGTTCAGATCACTAAGTGGTGATCTAAGTGCTCTTATATTAATTTACGGAGGGAGTAACTAACACCATTTAACCCTTGCAGATGGTAAGAACTTCAATTCAAATATGCTATGCTGCCACAAGACCTAATTGTGTAACTATGGTACCTTGCATTTAAGGCGTTCATTGTCTGATGGCCCAGAATCACTAAACCAGTTTAGTGATCCAACACGAAATGTCCGCCTCCTCTTATCCAGTGAATAGTAATTCCTTGATACAAAAACCACATTATTTTGCACATCTTTCTCCACAACATACCTGCGTAAGGAACAAGTCATTTGATGAATCTATGGATAAAGAGATATGTGCTACATGAGGGCAGATCTTTCTTGAATTGCATAATACTTCAGGCAATATACATTTTAATTAGCTGATTTTAGTGTATTATCAACAGTGCGTACCAAGGTCCTCCAGAAAGTCGCAAACCTTGTCGCTGACCAATCGTATAGAACCAAAACCCACGGTGTGTCCCTAGGTAATCTCCAGTTTCAGCCTCAAGAAGTATACCCTCCATTTCTCCTATATGTCTTTGAACAAATTCTCTAAATTTGACCTAGAAAGAGAGACTTTTTAAGCTTAAAATAAGAAAAAACAAGGAGAAAGGACAGAACTATATTTTGCACAAAACATGTGCATTATTAACAACTATGTTAAAGCAATGACCTTTCCATGAAAACATATCCCCTGGGAATCCTTTCTAGCTTGGTTAGGAAGGTCCATCTGAACAGCCAGACTGCGAACTTCATCCTGTAAAAGATGAGCTCAATTTACAAAAAATACACCGGCAGTCCTGGAAAACATAACTATCCTGATCTGATAAAATATGTCACCTTTGTTATACACCCCAGTGGAAAAAGAAGCCATCTAAGCTGGGGCTGAGAGAGATGTGAGAGGAAATAAGTTTGATCCTTGATCTGAAATGAAAATCAGAGTCTGAAAGGTGGTTTCGACAAAACAATATTTAAACAAAAGAACCAGCTATTTGTTTCACTTATCACAACTTTCCTTCTAGGATGAATAATACTCTCTCCATCCTAAAATAAGTGCCTCAATTTTGTACTAACTTTAGTAAAATTTGTACTAAGCTTGAGACACTTATTTTAGGAGGGAGGGAGTAGAACTCAATTGACATCAAATTCAATAACACTGAAGCTAAGCAAGCTATTTTAAAGCACCTCGTCCTTCGAAAGTTGGAGCACCGATGGCCCTTCAGCATTCTCAAAGGGTGGATGGACTACATGTGGATAATGTCCTGAGGCTATGGAACCAAATCCCAAATTTTCAGTTGCTTCTAAGAAAGCTCCTTGCCGGGTTATATTTATCGAGTCTATAAAATACTTATATTTATCGAGTCTATAAAATACTTATATTTATCGTTGCTCATTTATCAACCGCATTTTTCAGTTGACCTGCACCAGTGGCACACGGAAGAGCACCTAATAATCCACTTTGTGTTGATGTGTAGTGGAGCTTTTATTAGAGGCTGCCAGCTCTTTTGCTCTCTCTACTAATTTTGTTTTGGGAACCCAGGAGGGGTTCTTATATATTCCCCACTCCGGTTTAGAGGAATTAGATCTGAAATCTCGTCGACTAACATAGAATTTTGATGGATGCCATGAGTTTTGTGGATACAAAACTATGCAATGAAATACGAGTATTTTCCATATGTTCGACTCCCGAAGCAATAAGAACATCACTCTCTCTATCTTACTGGACTTGCATGGTGTATGTAGAATTTGATGCATGCATGACCACTAATTCCTTCTCTCTAATCTCTAAGAATTAAATATGACGTGAGACTCAAAGCACTTTAACTCAATTGGACACGAAGTGAGCCTAATATAATGGAAATCTGAATTTTTTAGATGAGCCCTCTAAACAGGAAAGAAGGGAGTATCGTTTTGACCTCCAACTCTGTCTTAACAATTTTTTAGATGAGCCAAAAAGAGGTCGGCTGGTTCTTCTCAACTCTGTCTTAACAAGTTTAGTAATGTTTATACTATCTTTGTTTGAGGTCCCAAAGAGAGTCCTAGAAAAAATGGATTATTATAGATCTCAGTTATTTTGGCAAGGTGAAGGCCACACGAAAAAAATACTAGTTAGCCAAATTGAACATTCTATGCCAACCTAAGGACATAGGCGACCTTGGTATTCTGAATATTGAAGTACATAATAGGTGCCTCATAAGTAAAACGCTATTACACTAGTAAATCACGAAGGAATGTGGTATAGTTTACTTAGGAGGAAATACATTAAAAACAAGACTACAACCCAAATGGAGAATAAACCAGCTGACTCTCAGTTTTGAACTGGTTTAATGAGAGTTATAGATTCGTTTTTGAGCATTGGAACCTTCCAGCAAGCATTGTTCATGTGCAATTAAATAATTTTGTAGACACAATCAGGTGTCTTCTCAGTTAACTCCATGTGCAAAGCTTAGAGTTTCTCTGACTCTCCGGTGTCGTCGTCGGTCTGCCTCGTCTCCGGTGGCCTTAGGGCCATGGGCGCATGGTGGATCTCAGCCCTTGCCGGCGGGAGGGCTCTGTTTTTAGATGTTCCTTTGAGTTTTGATAGGGTTTGTGTCCTGCTCCCTAAAGATGGAATAAGGTTCTCTCCGCCTAGCCCCCGTCCCGGTAGTGTGTCTAGCATTGTCGGTGAGAGTGTGGAGATGTGTCTCCGGTGGATCTGTGGTGGATTTGCTTGGATCTGGTTGTAGTCCAATTACGTTCATGTGTTTTCAGTTTGGATCCTTCTAATCTACGCTACTCTTCATCGGCGACAATTGATGTTCTACTACGCTGTTCCTATGGGGCCTTAGCATAATGACTTCTCGACTATCTACTACAACAAGTTTTGTCCGGATCCGACGAGGGATGGGCGATGATGGCGGCGCGCCTTTGGCTCGCTTCCATTTTTGTAGTCGTCACTAGGTGGTCTGCGGATCTGGATGTAGTTTTTGTTATTTCTGGTGTTTGTTGTACTGCCATGATTGAAAATGAATAGATCCAAAGTTTTCACCCCCAAAAAAACTCCATGTACAAAGTTGTGATTGATGTTGGACATGTGGTGAACAACAAGACACTATGGAAACTAAAAATGTTGCTAAAAATCCAGATCTTTATGTGGTATTTAATCAAGAGAGTTGTGTTGACTAAAGATAATTTAACTAAATTAAACTTGGAATGGAATTTAAAATGTAGTTTATGTAGTAACTTAGAATCTATTCATCACTTCTTATTTGACTGTTGTTATGCTAGATTCATTTGGAGACTTGTTTACTTCAAGTTTGGCATAAAACCTCCTAGAAATGTCAATCATATGTTTGGATCTTAGCTTAATGGCTTTGACATGAGACATATAGCCCAAAACATAGATGATGAAGGTAGAGACTTGATCTCCAAGGCATGTCGCGATCCGTAATAAGAAGGTCGTAGCCTACCAGGGTCAAGGCCGAATACTTTTTATTTCCATTATCTAAAATCGAGAATTGAAGCCAATCATGGTTGTTGCTTGGGTTTTTCGAGCATCAAGATCTAGCAGGGGCTGGGTGGAAGGTTTGAGAATGAAGACTAGAGGTGGTGGCGATCCAATTGCCGCCGAGTCACCAATGCGACGGTTGAGTCACATTTAGAGGGAATCTTGTATTTACTAATTGGAGACTCCTAATTTTGAGGGCCCCATATTAATTGGACTAAAATCCTAAAAATTCTCAAAAAAGCAAAACATCCGACCATTGGTTTTGATGTCCAAAAATCATAACCATTGATGAAGAACTAGACAAATTCGTCAAGAGATTCGATCCACATGGAAACATTTTACTCTGAAACAACAGTAATCCTAATTTTGAGCAGTGGATGTGCTCTCTGATAACCCACAAGTATAGGGATCGCAACAGTTTTCGAAGGTAGAGTATTCAACACAAATTTATTGATTCAACACAAGGGGAGCCAAATAATATTCTCAAGTATTAGCAGCTGAGTTGTCAATTCAACCACACCCGAAAGACTTAATATCTGTAGCAAAGTTTTTAGTAGCAAAGTAGTATGGAAGTAACGGTAATGGTGGCAAAAGTAACGGTAACAGTTTTGTAGCAATTGTAACAGTCGCAATGGCAAAGTAACGTAGCAAAGATCAATATGTAGAAAGCTCGTAGGCAATGGATTAGTGAAAGATAATTATGTCATATGGCATTCATCATGCAACAGTTATAACCTAGGATGACACTGAACTAGCTCCAATTCATCAATATAGTGTAGGCATGTATTCCGTATGTAGTCATACGTGCTTATGGAAAAGAACTCGCATGACATCTTTTGTCCTACCCTCCCATGGCAGCGGGGTCCTAATGGAAACTAAAGGATATTAATGCCTCCTTTTAATAGAGAACCAGAACAAAGCATTAGCACTTAGTGAATACATGAACTCCTCAAACTATGGTAATCACCGGAAAGAATCACAATTATTGTCACCTTGGGGTATGCATAACTCGTAATAGGTGTCTGCAACTTGCAAGATCGGATCAAGAACACATTGTTGGGGAACGTAGTAATTTCAAAAAAATTCCTACGCACATGCAAGATCATGGTGATGCATAGCAATGAGAGGGGAGAGTGTCGTCCACGTACCCTCGTAGACCGAAAGCGGAAGCATTAGCACAATGCGGTTGATGTAGTCGTACGTCTTCACGATCCAACCGATCCAAGTACCATCACATGTTCAGCTCGATGACGTCCCGCGAACTCCAATCCAGCAGAGCTTAATGGGAGAGTTCCGTCAGCACGACGGCGTGGTGACGTTGATGATGTTGCTACCGACGCAGGGCTTCGCCTAAGCACCGCTACGATATGACCGAGGTGGAATATGGTGGAGGGGGTACCACACACGGCTGGAATAGATCAACAGATGAACTTGTGTGTCTTGGGGTGCCCCCTACCCCCGTATATAAAGGAGCTAGGGGGAGGCAGCTGGCCAAGGAGGAGGGCGCACCAAGGATGGAGTCCTACTCCCACCGGGAGTAGGACTCCTCCTTTCCTAGTAGGAGTAGGAGAGAAGGAAGGGGAAGAGAGAAGGGAAGGAAGGAGGCGGTGCAGCCCCTCCCCCTAGTCCAATTCAGACTAGGCCTTGGGGGGCGCGCAGCCTCCCCTCTCTCTTTCCCCTAAATCCCAATAAGGCCCATATACTCCCCGGCGAATTCCCGTAACTATCCGGTACTCCGATAAATACCCGAATCACTCGGAACCTTTCCGATGTCCGAATGTAGTCGTCCAATATATAGATCTTTACGTGTCGACCATTTCGAGACTCCTCGTCATGTCCCCGATCTCATCCGGGACTCCGAACTACCTTTGGTACATCAAAACACATAACTCATAATATAAATCGTCACTGAACGTTAAGCGTGCGGACCCTACGGGTTCGAGAACTATGTAGACATGACTGAGACACATCTCCAGTCAATAACCAATAGCGGAACCTGGATGCTCATATTGGCTCCCACATATTCTACGGAGATTTTATCGGTCAAACTGCATAACAACATACGGTGTTCCGTTTGTCATCGGTATGTTACTTGCCCGAGATTCGATCGTCGGTATCTCGATACCTAGTTCAATCTCGTTACCGGCAAGTCTCTTTACTCGTTATGTAATGCATCAACCCGCAACTAACTTATTAGTCACTTGCTTGCAAGGCTTATAGTGATGTCCATTACCGAGAGGGCCCAGAGATACCTTTTCGACAATCGGAGTGACAAATCCTAATCTCGAAATACACCAACTCAACAAGTACCTTCGGAGAAACCTGTAGAGCATCTTTATAATCACCCAGTTACGTTGTGATGTTTGGTAGCACACAAAGTGTTCCTCCGGTAAATGGGAGTTGCATAATCTCATAGTCATAGGAACATGTATAAGTCATGAAGAAAGCAATAGCAACATACTAAACGATCAAGTGCTAAGCTAACGGAATGAGTCAAGTCAATCACATCATGAAAGTGCTAGTTATCGACTAAAGGGGGGTGAATAGGCGATTTTTATCAAAGTCTTCAAAACGTGGAAGTTTCCAAGACAAGCAATAGAAATGACCTAATTGATATGCAGCGGAAGATAAACTACAACAAGCAAGCCATAGTCAAGTATGCAATAATGTGAACGTACAACGACTAATAGCAGCTAGGTAGTAAGGATCAGGATGGAAGATAGTATGAAGCCAATCAACGATAGTACTCAAGCAATGAAGTCAAACAGATAAGACAAATAGGCAATGACTTCACGAAGACAAACTCAAAGTAAAGGGAGGGAAAGGATAGAACCAGCCACTTGTTGAAGACACATGATTTGTTGGACCAGTTCCAGTTGTTGTGACAACTGTACGTCTGGTTAGGGAGGCTGGGATTCAACTCAGAAGACCGCGTCTTCACCTTATTCCCCCTGAGCTAAGGACACACAGTCCTCGCGCAATCACTGTGGTAAGTCTTCAAGGTAGACTTCCGAACCTTCATAGACTTCGTTCACCGGCGATCCACAATGACTCTTGGATGCTCAGAACGCGACGCCTAACCGGCTGGAGGATACACAGTCCTCAAGTGTAATAAGTCTTTAGGTCACTCAGACAGAAAGATTTCAGTGATGCCTAACACTCTTTGGCTCTGGGTGTTTGGGCTTTGTCCTCGCAAGGATTTCTCTCTCAAAGGCTTCGAGGTGGGTTACTCTCAAAACGACAAAATCCGTAAACTAAGGCCCTGTTCGGAATCGATCCGCTCCGAGGAGTTGTGGAGCTCGGTTTTACCAGCTCCGCCAAAATAAGCTGAAATCTTGTCCGCTCCGGGAGCGGAGTTATAGGAGCAGTGGGAAACCGAACGCTCCCTAACTCTGAGCAGTCACCAATTTATGGTGTAGGGGGTGGGCTATTTATAGCCACAAGGCAACCCGACCTGATATGTCCGAAATGACCCTGGGTCACTAAGGAACTGACACGTGTTCCAACGGTCAGATTTCAAACACACACGGCAACTTTACTTGGGCTACAAGCAAAGCTGACTCATCCAGCTCTGGATAAGATTTGCTCTCATTGTCTTCGCTCGAAGACATAGGATTTGGGTTGAGCATCACTTCAGTCACTCTGACTTTGTTCACTTGGACCCCACTTAACAGTACGGTGGTTCCTATGACTCAACAAAGAAGAAAAGGAAACAACGAAACAACATAGTCTTTGCGCTCCATAGTCTTCACTCAATGTCTTCTCATGTCATAGTCTTCAATGTGAATATCTTCACATACCACCATTGTCGTCAATGTCTTCATACATTTTTAGGGGTCATCTCCGGTAGGTAAACCGAATCAATGAGGGACACTACCTGCGTTATCCTGCAATTCTCACAAAAGCATTAGTCCATCAACCAACTTTGTCGTCAATACTCCAAAACCAACTAGGGGTGGCACTAGATGCACTTACAATCTCCCCCTTTTGGTGATTGATGACAAACTGGTTGAAGTTTTCAACGGGAATGAAGTATGTGAAATTGTAAAGGATAGGGTATTATCTTCATAAGTGGAAAGGGCTCCCCCTGAAGATGTGCATATAAGTAATTTGCTTTTGGAATGCAAATGCACATGGCAGGTTGTACTTGTGGAGATCCTCTTCAACTTATGAAGATAATTCATCATGCATGAAATGATATAACTAAGAGGATGACATGCATAATGAAAAATGGACTTCTGCAGAATGATCTAAGTGCGGAAGTTATCATCGCACATGGAAAAGCAAATAAGTTGCAGACGACCATCGAGTTTAAGTGTTACAACTCAAAGAATGAAATGTATCAAAAGCAAGAGTTGTAAACACATAGGCAAAATATAAAGCAACCGCCCATATGAACCTGCTTGAAGATTATCAAACTCATATGCTTCTCCCCCTTTTGTCAGTAATGACCAAAAAGGTTTGAAGACATAGAGCATCTACTCGTCCTCATGAGGAGTAGGTGAAGCAGCAGCGTTGTCATTGTTGTTTGGCGGCGCAGACGAACTTGGTGAAGTGTCGATGCGTGCAGAGGTAGGGGGTGGTGAAGTAGCATCTTCTTCATCATCGATCACATTTGCATTCACAGTTGCCGCGGAGGAAGAATAGTCAGAGTCTTCAAGGGATGGAGTTCGTCGTAGGACAGCATTCCATGGAGGAGTGGAGTCAAACTTGAATCGCTCAGTGAAGCCATCGTCTTGAAGATCTGCTTCAGCACTGAGCAGGGTCAAACTCTTCCATGATCGCCGACAGGTTTGGTGAGTGACAAATGCATTCTTGGTGGCAAGATTGCGAATGCGATTTACATCCACCAAGAGGCTTTGCATCTGACTTGAGCCAAAAGTGATGCTTGTCTTGTTTCTGATGCAGTGCCACAAGAAGTTCTCGGTCATTTAGGACACGAGAGCGCTTCTTAGATCTTTGGGCAATTGTGCTCTCAGTAGCTTCAGTTGGCGCACGATGAGGTAGACGAGTGTTTCCAGCCATTGGATAGACACGAGTTACTGCTTGGACTCCTTCCATAGGCTGAGTGAAGCTTTGGTGTTCAGCATTTTGAAGACAAAGAGGCTTCTTGGCAGGTTCAGAGTATATGGCTTCAACTGACATATCAACCTCTGGTAGAAAGATCACATGATTGCGGGCAGAGGGTTGATAGTTGATAGCAGAGTGTAGCTTGATGAGGCGCATCACCCATGGAGCATAGAATTTCAGGCCAAAAAGGTCAGATCCAGATGCAGCCAGTTGCCGGAGGAAGAAATCGTGTGCATTGAAACTGATGCCATTGAGGATGTAAAAGACCAATGTCTTCATGGCTCCTTCAAGTTTTGTAGCTGATGAATGTCCTTTGATAGGCCATAGAGTCCGCCTTATGATGTGATATATGGTGCGCGGTAGATACTCAAGGTCATCAACAAAGAACTCCTTTGGGTATTCAGTGTCATGTGGCAAAGGCTTCATCATGCTCAACATCTGGCTCATGTTGGGTTCTGGCTTATGGAAGATGCTCTCCAGTGCATTGCGGTGGTGTTGACAACCAGGTTCGTACAGCTCTCCGGGAGTGGATAGGCCTGTAAGCTCAATGATGTCAAGAGCTTTGGCTTCATGATGAACATTTCCTGTCATCCACTTGAGAACCCACGCCTACAAGTATTTAGATGTGAGTTGCAAACACCACACATTACCGCAAATTCAAATAAAATGTGAGAATGTTTGATATATAGTATTTTTTAGATTGTTCGATATTTAGTTGTAGGCTGCAAACGCCACACATTATCACAAATTCAAATAAAATGTGAGATTGTTTAATGTATAGTATGGTTTAAATTGTTCGGCATTTAGCTGTGAGTTGCAAACGCCATGCATTATCACATTATGGTATAACATGTGCACAGCACGTGTATCACCGCTATATTCATGCATGCAATGTTTGAAACACTATGATCTTCTATTCAAATATATGAATCCGCTTTCATATCAAATTATGATCTTTGTTAGTCTCTTACACCCACACAATCCTCTAACCTTTGTAGCTACCACTAACTTTCTCTCGTGCATGCACATGCCCTCCTTGCCCTCCCCCTCCCTCGGCATTCTATCCACCGGGCACATTCATTTTTTTCTTTAGGTCGTTCTCCCAGAGTCTCCACAACTCCTTTTCGACACACACAATCGATAAACCTCTCCAGCGATGCCTGCCTACAACATACACACACACCTTCAATCTCCTCCTTTATGTGTCCTTGCCTCGTGTCTCTCATACGGCCAGACACACATGTAAACTCTCGCCCCTCTTTTCATCGATCTCAAAACCGCACACTCCTCCCCCTATCTAGCTAGTAGTTGGGCCTCTCGCACCACCTCCTAGCTCCATTCTCTCTGTCTATCTGTCTCGCTGGGCCTTATTTGCCTCTAACAAATGGACGTACACCGACCGATCTCTCGCTATACATATAGCTAGCTAGGTCCTTATAACTTGTTTTTACCCACACGTCGATCTATCTACCTCATTAGTTGCGACTCTCCCTTCCTCCGACAAACAACAATTGATCTACCGATCTAGTTAGGTTTGCTTACCAAACACATGGTTCCCCTTTATCATCCATGGATGCGTCCCGACAGATCTATCAAGCACAGGCACACACAGAAACACATCCCCACTCTTATTAATAACATTGCAGTTCCACCCTCAGTTTGTCTAGTAGGCCTCTCTCACCATCTCCGAGAAGCAACTCCATCACCCATCCAGCACTCTACCCCTCTCCCTCCCTCTCTTTCTCTCTCCTCTCTCTCTCTCTCTCTCTCTGTCCCATCATATTTCCCATCCTTCAATTATGTATGGATGTCGACCGATCTCCCTCAAGACATAGCTGGTCTCTCCTTCTCAACACATATATGAGTCGTTATACCTCTATAGTTAGGCCTCTGCCTACCCCTCCCCCCACCCCCTCCCCCCACACACACCGGTACATCGAGCTCTCTAGTCATGTCTCCCTGCCACACACAAACTTGACATGTGCCCTCTAACGTTCCGGTAGGCCAGTCGCCCTATATCTTTGACTTTCACACACA
>NC_041387.1:587506174-587518278 GCF_002162155.2 Triticum dicoccoides
ACACTCATGAACACGGTTTGTATCTCTCACACACACCCACATAGGTGAGGAACGTGCACGAAGAGAAGAGGTGCATGCACGACGCACGTACTCCCGTCTCTTTCCCAACCACACCCGCGCGGGTACACAGTGGAGCTCATTTCTATACGAAAAAGGCATCCCACGTGGTAATTTGGCACGTGTACTGGTTGTCCACTTGGTGGAGGGAGGATCGTCTACCACGGGTGAACAAACAAATTGCGACTTGATGTGTTATGTTAAAAAAGAGGCAAACCATGTGGGGCATACCTTAGAGGCAAGGCTCTATACACTGGAGTACTTTTGATGTGTCCCGTCAACTAGCAGAACGAGGAGAAGCTTGCTTAGTACGCCGTCTCCCCCGCCCACGGGCGCGGTGGCTCGCAGGATGAGGTGAAGCTTGCTCAGCCTTATGCCCGCTCCCTCGCCCATGTGCGCGGTGGCTCGCAGGACAAGGAGTAAAATTTACTACTCCCTCCGTTTACTCCTCGTCCCTACTAATACCTTGGTTATAGAGATTATATCATATTGTTTGGAATATATATATGTCCTTTAGTAGATTTCAGTATGAACTACTAGTACATACTCCAAACACTGATGTATATAGATGTATTTTAGAGTGTAGATTCACTCATTTTGCTCCATATGTAGCACTCTCCCTCGCCCCCCGACCCTCGCCCACGTGGTGGACGTGCAGCAATTCATTCGGTCTCATATAGCCAGAACGATATATACTGCACTACCATTATTGCTCGACTTCCTGAAGAAGGGAAGAGACAATCGCAAGGCTAATATTTTGGAGATGCCAAGTGCAAGGTTATAGGAGAACGAGTAGTAGGTGTCGCGTCATTTATAAATAAAGTTTTTTTTCTTCAGTGGCATGTACGCAATATGATAGGTTCATATGGAGAGAAAAGGAAACTGCTCCACTATATACATAGTCAGGACGGGCCAGCCTACACGGTTGCTTGCTGGGGTTGCTCTCTTCACACTCTCTCGCACAAAATGATTGTGGCCACATCTGTAACATCCCGGCGGATCACGTCCTCTTGGGGAAGGGGTGGATGCTTAGTGTAGATGCGGTGGCCGTCGCCGACGGTGAAAACCCACTGTCGACACGTCCCGATCAGGGGTCCCCGCCATTCTATCTCACAAAGCCGGTGATGTTGCCTTCTTCCCTTGCTCACTGCCGCGATGTGGGCAGTTGCCGCCTCCCGCCGCGCTCCTCGAGGTTGAGCTACGTCCCTCAGGTACAACTCCCTTTACAGCCGGCTTGCACCACTGCTCCAGCTGCCCACATCACTCCCTGTGGATATTTATCTACTTCTTTGCCCTGCACATACCTCTACTGGCTTCTACGTACTATATTTGTGATGAGTTTATGTCTCATCAACTAGTCCTGGTAATCTTATTATAATCACGCTTCTTCAATTTCTTTGCCACAGGGATGCTCATCTCGATTTTGGTGAAACTGCACAAAATGATCCGATGGTCAAAAGTTTGCAAACTTCATTTATTAGGAAGCTCGAACGTTGCCAGCAAATTGAAGCCTGGTCAGGGTTCACGGTTCAAGGGCTAGGGACTGCATGGATCGTTTTTTTCTTTAGCTGCCTCTGTTCCAAAATAAGTGTCAACTTTAGTAGTAGTACAACTTTGTACTAAAGTTTGCACAAAGTTGAGACACTTATTTTGGAACGGAGGGAGTACATATTTGCTATGATCTGTCAATCATTGAGATGCAATAGCATGCATGTTAGTCTCCTTTGTATTTGATGAAATGTTGCAAAGGGCAACCTTGGACGCAAGATACATGTAACAGAAGCTGGAAGCTTCATAGCATTGTACAAATTTATCTCGCTGATAAATTATAGTACGTGCTATACTAGTACTTCATCCGTTCCTAAATATAAGTCTTTGTAGAGATTTCACCATGAACCACATGCGTATGTATATAGATGCATTTTAAGTGTAGATTCATTCATTTTGTTCCGTATGTAGTTCACCTAGTGGAATCTCTACAAAGACTTATCTACTAGTAATAGCTAGCCCCCACTACTAGGAATTCTCTAGCCTCTCCTTGAGCCACATCATCAAAATTGATGTAGCCGTTAGATGAAGTAAATCAGTTCATAATAGCCGTCCAATCTAGACGTTGAGAGGCTCCGCACTAAGCCACATGCAAGCATGCAGAAATACCGTGGCACATGCATGTGAGTGGGTTCTAAATTACATCAACATGTCTGCATGCAAGCATGCACCGGTAGCATGCATGTAAGTGAGCTTTTAAGTCCCATTAACATGTCAAAAAGAAAAATATAATCCCATTATGCAGTAGGAGTTGGCTGATCTTTTTTCCTTATGTTGGATGATCTAAATGATGATGGGAGTTTATTTAGTTTGGCTACCACATTTGTCATGCGGTTATAGAGGTTTTTTTAGTTCTATGAAATTGATAATTTTGTGCAGAGAGATATACGGCTGTTCCGCGGCAACACGCGGGGACTCATCTAGTAATATTTAGGAATGGAGGTAGTACTATGTAAAGAGTTAGGTGTCGCACGGTGATAGTGTGAGGTGGGCCATGTAATCACCGAGCCTGTGTGTTTTCACTGCTCTTGCACTCCTTCGCTGTAAGAATGGAGAAAATTGTAATCTAGTAGTAGTAGTACCTCCTTTCGCCGAAAGCGTGCGACATCCAGCAGTCCTACCACCTAAGTAATAAAGACCAATGAGCCGTCAAATCACATAGACCCAGCAGTAAGTTGGACGAACGAAGCAACCATCACTCTTGCGCCAGTGAGAGGTCACGTCCGCTCTGCCCGGGCATGAATGCGGCACCGATTCTTTGGAGCGGCGCTGACCGTTTCGGGCACGAAGCACGCGCGGGCGATGGAGGGACTTTGGGTGGGCCAGGCTCGTCGGGAGCGGGCGTGACAGCTGTCCGCATGTCCCTACCGGACATGCCCAGAAACGAGAGGATGCACCGACTCTCGCGTCTAAAATCGTACACTACACACCATCTCACTGTAGGAGTAGGTCGACTTGTTGCTCTCTCTAACACACACATGATGTTAAACACACACACGCACACGCACGCACCTTGGTCCCGTTGCACCTTCTAACGTGACTTATTACACCTAGACGAAGGGGGTAGTAAGTATACGAGATACGGTGGCACACTGACTTAAGTCGAATACAAGTGCCCAAAATTTGTGTGCATGTTATAATAAGGATTCACTTAAAATAGTACGTGAGCGAACAAAGGGATCAATTGGACAGTGTTCCCGAGCAGTAGCGAGATGTGTGAGGTAAGATACACCGTTGGCGCTTTTAATTTTTCTTATTAATTTGTTTGTTTCACCCTCTGACTGGTGGGACCCAACGTACTATGTGGAGAGAGGTAAGCTGACTAAGGCTGCATTATTTCTGCACCACTGTGGATAGTCTTACCACCAAAGCCACATGACACGATTATGATTGAAATCCTAATGACTCTCACACACACAAAAAAACACGGCATGGTTGTCACACGAATGCAGGAATGTATAAAAGGTTATTTTCCTCTCGTTGAACATAACGGGAGGGTTGTGTAGCTGGTTAGCCTGCTCGCTCATCAAACTTGAGGTCTCGGGTTCGATAACTATACTTGAGCATAATTTGTGCCAAGAGGATTCTTTGACTGGTCAAAATGGATGGATATGGAGCTATACAATCTCGTAGTGACCGTATAATCACTTCATCACGTATAAGCTGCAGCCTCTGCACTTGTTTTCTAGGGTTTGCATGCTTCACACTCTCTCTCCAGTATATATATACACGCTGGAGCCTCAGCGCTTGTAAATGCTCTCTTCACACACTCTCGCCCTCTCCGTATCTAAACAAGACTTCGTTGGCCTCTCTCTCTCCTCACTGCTGCTCAAAGAGCCGGCGATCCGTCCGTCGGGAAGGGAAGGATAACGCTGTCACCGTCGGCGAGGGAGGGAATCCACTACCGGTGCAGCTATTCACTTTCCACCCAGCGGCGGCGCGGGAGGGCCTCCGACCCCTTCTTATTTGCCGCCGTCCCATCGCCCACCGAACCACGCCCCAAGAACCTTAAGGTATAATTTACTTACTCCACATGCATTGCTCTAGCTACATGTATACCATGAACCTAGGACGTGGTTCAAAGAGGAAATGAAGGGGGAAAGTTGTATAGCATGAATCTAGGACGTGGTTCAAAGAGGAAAGGAATGGGGGAAAGTAGTGGGGAAAGTTGTATCGCATAAATCTAGGACGTGGTTCAAAGAGGAAAGGAAGGGGCGAAAGTACTAGTTCAAAAAGGAAAGGAAGGGACAAGGCTGTAGAGTTTGAGCAGGACTAGATTTGTTGCGCTCACATAGGGAAAGGTGTCTAAAGATAACAAAACTGGGACCAACACAAATATGCTCCTTGGTTGTTTGTTCTTTGTTGCAACAGATTGTGCATGACCACAGTACATCGGTAGATGCACATGGTGCTGGTGCGTCCAGTGTCTCGTGCAACTCATTAGTTGTTGTTAATCTAAGGCCCTGTTTGGTTAAAAACTCCCTAGTCCCTACCTTATTGGTTCCAGGGACTAAACATGGACTAGAGGTTATTAAATGACATGCTAAAAGACCATGTTACCCCTAGTAATGAACTAATAGAGACAAGGTGCGATGCGTGGCAGGGGCAACTATTGGAAAAAGTCCCAAAAAGACTCCCTTGGGGTCTTCTTTCTTTAGTCCCAAATGCCCACTTTTAGTCCCTAAAAGTCCCTCTTGTTTGGTTTAGATGGGACTGACACGGAGTTTTTTTAGTCCCTACACCAAAATGTCCCTGTAAACAAACACCCTCTAATAATGTCGCTGGAAAATTGATGCAATGCCACAGTTAAAAGCAAATTACATGTTTAACGAATTTTATTGTTAATATAATCACTATGTTAATATTAATCAATGCCACCATTTGAGAAATGCTAATGTCTTGCTTTCTTTCCCATTTAGATAAGGTAGATGCTTCTTTTTGTTGGCTTATGTGTCATCCACCGTTATTGACCACTAATTGTTTCCTTTGCACCTCTGTGTAACAGGGTTATCTACTTCACCTCGTTGCCATTGTGACCTTTTGTTGCACTGCACAAAACACTTTTGTTTTAAGAGTGTTTTGTGCAGTTCAACCAAAATGTCACACCGAAAATGTTGCTTGATTGCTTGATCTTATTGGAACTGCACAAGAGGAGATCTTACTTCCTAACCGTTAAGGCAAATTTGGTTCAGATCTTCTTCTTGTGAGTTGTTTGAATTCCGCATCATGAGAGGTCAGTACTAGCCTTCTTTCACATGATTCTGCAGTGTGCTTTCATATGTTGTGCTACTTTTACGATAATGTTGCTTGATTTTAGTGAACTGTACAAATGGAGACAAGACTTCCAATCTACATGTGAACCATAATATCCCATCGAGGTAAGATAAGGATATTTCACAACTGTTGGCCTGTATTTTGACACTTTAATCAGAAAATTAAGTTCAGTACTATACTTGTGCTCCCTAATTGACATGCCAAATCTTACATTGAAGGCGAAGCTTGTCTATTATTGAACCAAGTGATGAAGGGGAAGAACAAGCGGAAGAAAAACAAAAATCAACTCCCGGTGCTGTAATGAAGCACTAGAACTGTGATGACATAAGTAATGATATAGTTTTGCATCTTAATTTATTGCTATGGATGGAACGAGCAATTGTTTTGCCACTGATTTGATGCCACTCTTAATGTAATACGTAATTATCTCTACTTGTGCAAACAGGGATCTTCTTTGAACATGCCATATATTTTAGTGGAACTGCACAAGAAGATGTTGGAAACATTAAACTAATCGAGGAGTATATAGTAAGCATGGCCACCACCGTAGATAGCAACAGATGGTTCCGTAGAAGTGCTTCATATGTATGCTCTACACAATAATCCTCCTGACAAAGTTTGGTACTCGCCCACTGATTTCATCCATATGATTGAGCTTTGTCATCTCTATTGGTGTTGTGCTACTGTTTAGATACTGTCATGAAAAAGTGGTATTGTCCTTGAGAAGTGCTTCATCTGTGCTATTTTAAATATTTCCTTTCCATTTTTTCGAGCAAACAGGGATGCTAGCATTTAGTAGTCCTCTTGTCTTTGCACAACAGGATCATGTTCCTCTGAAGAAGAATATGGAGTACGTGAAGTGACTAGTTCCGATTATGCCAGGATGAAGAAGCCATGTCTATCTTCTCATCAGAAGGAGCAGTTGAAGGATGGTTACATTACTCCCCACAAGACCAAAGTAACTTCAGCTCAGAAGGACTAACAAATCTCCATTTTTTTGCTGTGATGCGCGAGTACAATGTTGTTCTAGGATTCTTTTTGGTGAGTTCCATTTTTCTAAAAGTGTGCTCTACATGGACCATGTATGTGCCTATTGAAACTGTCAATTCATAGTACAGTTTGCTTTATACTAATCACTTTTTTGTAGTTGTTCAAACAGGGGTGCTCAGCTTGATTTCAATGGGAATTGCACAAAATGTTCGTGAATACATCAAATCATTCATTTCCACCACAAGAAAGGAGGTGCCGATAAGTTCAAGGCGTTGCAACATATAAGGGCGAAATCATACAAGCTACGCACGAATTTGGTTGATTTTGGTGGAACTGCACAAAAAGAACAGCTGGTTTATTTAGCACGAGGTGCCATGTCAATGTCCGAACTGATGCCAAACCCTGCCCATTCCACAATCGTAGGCATTTTATATTTTGGAATGGGACAACCTTGTCAAATTTTGCTCATTGATTTTAACAAGACATGCGTTTGATATTTTCGAATGGGACGCCCTTTGCTGTCAGCAGCGTCAGTCAATTTTTTTCTTTATTCTTTAGTTGTGAAGTAAATATTGCCTCTGACATGTGAGTCGCTGAGATGCATAATCATCGATTGATTTGAATGTTCTCTATGAATTGCTAGGTCTGTGTGTTTGATTGCAATGTACAGAAACGCTAAAAAGCTGCTCAAACTCTTTGTACTCCTTCTGTTCCTTTTTACTTCGCACATTGTGAAAGTGCATACTTTTTTGTATAAGATTGGTCAAAGTAGAGATACTTTGACTACAGACAAAACTTGTATGCATACTAGAAAGGACCGGAGGGAGTACATGTGAAACTGCTGCAAACGAGGTGATCACCCTGGGAATAATGCTAGCACGTATTGTTTTGCATGTTCATCCAATGCCAGTGATACAGGAATTCGAACTAATCAAAATAAATTCATTCATACACGGTCGGATTTCATATAAACATGCCGGATTTCATTACATTTCATATATTCTTCAACTAAAAAGGGGTGTGCTAGAGGCATAATTAATTAACGAAGCTACCCACCTGTGTCCCGCTGAGCCGGACAGAAGCTTCAGTGACTTAACTGCAGGTGCAGTTGCGTAACTGACATGTGGCCTGTTGGGCCCACGTGTCAGTCAGCCAACTGCACCAATAGTTAAGTAGAAGCAGCGTTCTTCTCTAGGGCAGCTCTCCGGCTCCACGTCGCCGCCAACAAGCTAACCGACCGTCAATGGTTAACCCGCCTAGCTTGGCTTCAACCGGAGGGTGGCAGCGGTGGCCTTACTTGGACCCAAGCGTCGGTGACCTACCGTGTTCTACTCTTCCTCGTTTTCTGTGAGGCGCGGCCTCATTGGTAGCGGGGCGGGGCCTCGGCAGAGCCGGCGATGTCCTCTATCTCGTTACCGGCGGGCGGCGCCTCAGCGGAGCGGTGGAAAACCTCCCCCACGTTGCCGGCAGGGTGGGGCCTCGGCTGAGCCGGCGATGTCCTCTGCCTCGTTGTTGGTGGGGCGGGGCCTCGATGGAGCCGGCGGTGTCCTCTGCCTCGTTGTTGGCACCGTGGGGCCTCGGCGGAGCAGGGCCTCGTCGACGCCAGCGGAGCGGGGACTTGTCGGAGCCGGCATTGTCCTGTGCCTCGTCCTCGGTCTCGCCAAACAGTGCCTCGCCCGCTTCATTGCCCTCTTTGCTAGCCTCTTTGTAGGCGACCGCAGCCTCCGCCACCCGCATGCGGTACCGCCAGCGCTTGAGGCGGCCCTTGTGGGCGGAGCGATACGAGTCGAGCGGCGCCTCTTGCTCCACCCGCTCCACAGCGATCTGCTCCTCCGCCTGCAGGTGCTCCTGGAGGAGATGGTGGTTGTAGGCGGTGTCGGCATGCGCCTCCCGGAACTGCTCCTCACGCATCTGCCTCACTGTGTCCATATATTGGGCACGGGCCTCGCCGATGGTCATGGTGCAATGCACCGTCGAGGATGGCGCGAAGGAGGGGGTTGGCGCCGGATCGTCAACTACCATGTTCTCCATTGGGACGTCGTTGTCCTTCGGCTGCCTGCCGGCCAGCCGATCGGCAGCAATGGTTGCCATCTTGGTATGTCGTCCGCCCGTCCCGAAGAGCATTGGCGCGTGAGGAAGCCATGGTGGGTAGTAGTGGTGTGGACAAGAGAAAGGGAACAGATGTGGATGACTGTGGCTATGGCCGGCGCAGCAGTTTATATAGCAATGGTGGGTGGGCGGAGGGACGGACGTGTGGCGCCGGAGTAGCCATCTCGGCAACCGCGTATCATTAATGTGGGTGGCAGATGGACGGATGTACGACACTTGTGTCGTTTGAAGGCGGAGCAATCACCTGCACCGGGAAGCGGGGCGGGCGGCGCTGACTGTTTCGGGCGGAAAGCGCGCGCGGGCGAGGAGATGACTTTACTTGGAGAGGATGACAATGGGGACCCACTAGGTCCATAGCCTCACGTATGCAAGTGCCTCCTTATTTTATTATATATATATATATAATTTATTTTGCTTCCTCCTGGTTTCCTGACATCACGGTCCCACACCATTGTCAACCTATGTACTCCCTCCTTTCCGGTTTATAGGGCTTATCTCAAAGTTTTAGTTTTTCCATTTTATAAGGCTCAATTTGGTTGTTTTCCATCACATGTTCAGATTCCAAGGGGCATTAAATCATTGCGTGCAAGTATTAAGAGAAAATTGACCAATGCATGTACTTTATGCATGCATGCATTGCAATTAATGCATTGATAAACATAATTTTTTAGGATAACAAGAGCATTAATTAGGTGCTTATGCAAAACTACAAAAAGTATACCACCACTCGCCATCTACCTTGATTGGTGAGATTTTTGAATTGAGCACTATAAACCGGAAAGGAGGGAGTAGTCAATAAACGAGAGAATTGCACAAGAAGCGGCCGATAGATGGGACCAAGCAGCTCGAGCAGTATTTGTGTTTTTGAGGTGTGAGCACCGCAGAGTTTTTCGATGTTTAGCCCAGATATTAATTTTTCTCCTCTGAACAACAACGAAAACATCGCTGCAGGTATTAACTAGGAGGGTTGTGGCCCGTCTAGCCCAGGCCAGATATCCAGCCCAGATATTAATTTTTTTCAAGCTGAAAATGGCTAGCCCAACTATACTTTTTTTAGGAATACCCAGGCAAGGTCAAGTTGTTATTCTCCGCCCCGCTGGGCTGCAAATCTTTCCTAGGAGGGATGCATTAGGCTTAACAAGAAAATGGGCTTTAAGAAATAATAAATGGGATGTAATTATAAAAACTGGGCAGTAACTATAAAAAATGCACCAAACACGTGATTACTTTATAAAATATTATTTTTGGATATTGAAAATTTTAATTTCATTAATTGTTGCGAGCGCAATGTTTCGTTGGATTTTTACGTAATATAAATTTATATTTAAATTGTATTTAATCTAACTAGAAATTTCGGGATAAAAATATTTCGGATCCCATCAAAATGTGGGAATTTTATTGAATTCTGTTTTGAACGGTTGGTTGAAATGGGATGTACTTTTAACAAACTGTAAATGGGTTGTGGTAAATTCCATTAGAATTCAAAAATGGGCTACACATTCTTGCAAATCTCAAATGGGCAATAAGTTCTCTGCCACACACTTCTGGCCTTACTAAGTTGACGCATCCCCTAAAAAACAGAATTGACGCGTATGCAAGGCTTTGTCAACTTATAGCCAACACATGTTTCTAGCAGCAGTGGCCGTTGGATGTCCATCCAACGGATGTCGTGCTTCTTCTTCAATCTCGGATATTCTAGCTTCACCCGCCCAAAAAATGATTCCTCCCCCTGACATCTGGGGCGCACCGTTTCGAAAATTGACATATGGGCCTACTAAGTTGACGTACCAAGGGCTTTGTCAACTTAGTCACTATAAACAATTCTAGCTGAAGTGACCGTACGATGTCCATCCAATGGCCGTCGTGCTTCTTCAACCTCTGGTCTTCTTGCTCCAGCCGCGCAAAGCAGCGCCGGTCGTGTCGCCTGCTCCTGCCTCCCGTGGCCAGCTATGTTGCCACGGAGGCCTCACCGCCCCCTACTACTCCCACCGCTGGCCAAGCCATCCCTCCACTCACCCACACCCCCTGTTATTCTGTGGTGACGGCAGCGCAGCCGAACTAGTGAACCCTTGTACTCCTCTCCGCGTGTGCATCCACTGCCGCGTCTTCCCCGGCTCCGCGTCGTCCCCTTCCTAGGCCTCGCCGTCGTCCACCGCCGTGGTGCTCTCGGCGCGGCGTGGTCAACATGGTCAAGGAACGACTTCCATCGGACGTGGACTATACGTGGAGAGGATGACAGCTGGGTCCATGGCAGCCGCAAGGAAGTGCCTCCTTATTACGTGCAAAATAATTATTCCTCCACCTGACAGCGGGGACCCACCAGACGGGCCACCGTATTTTAGAAAAAAATGCTTCGCCCCATGACAGTTGGGACCCACGAGCTACATCTTCGCACGCAAGGAAGTGCGTCTGGGAAAAAAACGATTCGCCCCCCTGACTGCTGGGACCCACCAGCTACATCTTCGCGCGCAAGGAAGTGCGTTGGAAAAAAAAACGATTCGCCCCTCGACTGCTGGGACCCAGCAACTACACCTTCGCACGCAAGGAAGTGCGTCCGGGCAAAAAAAACACAAAACGATTCGCCCCCCTGACTGCTGGGACCCACCAGCTACATCTTCGCACGCAAGAAAGTGCCTGACAGTCGGGACCCACCTGGTCGAAGCGTATGTAGCGTTGTCATTCTGGTCGCGAACGTGTACGTACATATATACTGGTCGATGTAGAGGCACACACGTAGCATGTACACGTATGTACAGCGGCCAGTGTGCAAGAAAGAAAATACGTCCACGTACGTACATACGGGTAGGGTCTCGAACGCCTACTCGCGCATACATACGGCCAGGGCTCGTGTACATGGCTGGGTCGGAACGGAGAAACAACGTCGTTGTCGTGTTCATGGGGAGGCAACAGAATGCGTCGTGTTCATGGGGAGGCAACGGAATGCTCGTGTTCATCGGGAGGCAACGGAACGCGTGGGAGCCAACCGGCTGGGTCGGAACGGAATGCGTGGTCATGTTCATCAGAAGGGCTTGGACAGAACAAGTGATGCAACCGAGGCCTGGCGTACCGCAGAACGGAGGAAACAGACCTCCTACATTCTAAACGGGGTCCTGTTGATCAGGAGGGGTCTGGCGTACCGCAAAACGGACAAAACGGACCTCCTACGGTCGAAACGGGGGTCCTGTTGATCGGGAGGGGTGTGGCATACCACAAAATGGAGGAAACAGACCTCCTACGGTCGAAACGGGGTCCTGTTGATGGGGAGGGGTGTGGCGTACCGCAAAACGGACGAAACAGACTTGTGTTGGAGCGCTGCGGTCGAAATGGGGGTCCTGTTCATCGGGAGGGGTGTGGCGTACCGCAAAACGGGACTCCACGAGATACTGTTCATCTCCACCGTCGACCTCCTCCAGCCTCCACGGGCTACCGTTGACCTCCTCCAGCCTCCACGGGCTCCTGTTCATCCAGCCTCCACCGCGCGCTACTCCACCGGCTACTGTTCAACCACCCCTCCACGGGCACCCCTCCACCATCTACTGTTCATCTAGCCCTCCACACCACGGGGTCCTGTTCAACCACCCCTCCACGGGCACCCCTCCATCATCTACTGTTCATCTAGCCCTCCA
>NC_041387.1:587518782-587523360 GCF_002162155.2 Triticum dicoccoides
TGTTCATCCAATCGATCAGCTTCGGTTAGCAGTAGTAGCGAAGGAATCGCTCGATCGGGTTCAGTTAACAGCCATCGATCGATCGCTCGGGTTCAGTAACGTGTAGCCTGCAGTGCAATCGCTCGGGTTTAGTTAGAGCCCAATGCCTCGCTCGGGTTCAGTTAGAGCCAACACCTCGCACACACGCGTGTACGTGTACGAGAGAAACGCGCATCGCCCGGCCCCCGACCTCCCACCGTAACCGGGAACTCCCCGAAATTTTCCTCGCCCTCGCTTCTACCATGGTTTTTTCCGTCATGGACGGCCCAAAGAATGTCATGCAGCTGCGTCTCCGGCCCGCCCAGGACGAAAAGCCCATTTTCTGTCATGATTTTTTTTCATAGAAGTAGGAGCCCGCCACATCTATGATGATACCGGGTTTTGTCACAATTATCGTCATAGAAGTGTCATATATATGACAGAAAAAAATTTCGTTCGTCCCAAAATGTCACGAATGTGTCTTTTTTTTGTAGTGTTATGAGCAGGTAAATATTTAGCAGAGAAGTGTTAAATCATATCACGGGGACTACGCACACAACCAGGATCAAGAGAATTAAACCATGGCTTAGCATCACCCTTTAATGAGAAAGGAAATATTTTAAGGATATAGTAATAGCAAGATTTCTCATAATTAGTAAACAGGGTGGCTATATCATTTAACTTAGTATGACGTCCCACTACAGTTTCAGATTCAGTGCCATAGAAAGGATCAGATTCAACTAAAGTAATTATCTCAGGATCAACAGAGAATTCATAATCCTTATCAGTAACAAAGATATGTGAAGTAGCAAAAGCAGGGTCATGTTTCATTCTAGCATTCAGAGTCTTTTGTTTCAGCTTAGCTAATAATTTCTTAAGATCTGATCTATCATTGCAAGCAAGAAAATCTCTAGCAGTTTCTTCATCCATAACATAACCCTCAGGAACAACATGCAATTCATATTTAGGGGGAGAACCTTCATCATCACTATCTTCAATATTATCAGTTTCAATAATTTCATTCTCCCTGGCCCTAGCAAGTTGTTCATCAAGAAATTCACCTAAGGGCACAGTAGTATCAAGCATAGAAGTAGTTTCATCACAAGTATCATGCATAGCAGAAGTGGCATCATCAATAACATGCGACATATCAGAATTAGTAGCAGAAGTCGGTTTAGGTGTCGCAAGTTTACTCATAACGAAGGAGAATCAAGTACAGAGCTAGATGGCAATTCCTTACCTCCCCTCGTAGTTGAGGGATAAATTTTAGTTCTTTGATCTTTCAAGTTCTTCATGGTGATCAGCAGATATAAATCCCAAGTGACTCAAAGAATAGAGCTATGCTCCCCGGCAACGGCGCTAGAAAATAGTCTTGATAACCCACAAGTATAGAGGATCGCAACAGTTTTCGAGGGTAGAGTATTCAACCCAAATTTATTGATTCGACACAAGGGGAGCCAAAGAATATTCTCAAGTATTAGCAGTTGAGTTGTCAATTCAACCACACCTGGATAACTTAGTATCTGCAGCAAAGTATTTAGTAGCAAAGTAGTGTGATAGTAATGGTAACAGTGGCAAAAGTAACGATATCGGTTTTATAGTAATTGTAACAGTAGCAACGGTAAAGCAAATAAGCAAATCATAATATATGAAAAGCTCGTAGGCATTGGATCAGTGATGGATAATTATGTCGGATGCAATTCATCATGTAATAGTTATAACATACGGTGACACAGAACTAGCTCCAGTTCATCAATGCAATGTAGGCATGTATTCCGAATATAGTCATACGTGCTTATGGAAAAGAACTTGCATGACATCTTTTGTCCTACCCTCCCGTGGCAGCGGGGTCCTAATGGAAACTAAGGGATATTAAGGCCTTATTTTAATAGAGTACCAGACCAAAGCATTAACACATAGTGAATACATGAACTCCTCAAACTACAGTCATCACCGAGAAGTATCCCGATTATTGTCACTTCGGGGCTGTCGGATCATAACACATAATAGGTGACTATAGACTTGCAAGATAGGATCAAGAACTCACATATATTCATGAAAACATAATAGGTTCAGATCTCAAATTATGGCACTCGGGCCCTAGTGACAAGCATTAAGCATAGCAAAGTCATAGCAACATCAATCTCAGAACATAGTGGATACTAGGGATCAAACCCAAATGAAACTAACTTGATTACATGGTAAATCTCATCCAACTCATCACCTTCCAGTAAGCCTATGATGGAATCACTCACGCACGGCGGTGAGCATCATGGAATTGGTGATGGAGGATGGTTGATGATGACGACGGTGATGAATCCCCCTCTCCGGAGCCCCGAACGGACTCTAGATCAGCCCTCCCGAGAGAGATTGGGGCTTGGCGGCGGCTCTGTATCGTAAAACACGATGAAATTTTCTCTCTGATTTTTTTCTCCGTGAAGCGGAATATATAGAGTTGGAGTTGAGGTCGGTGGAGCATCAGGGGGCCCATGAGATAGGAGGGCGCGCCCAGGGGGAGGGGGCGCGCCCCCACCCTCGTGGACAGGGTGTGGGGCCCCTAGCCCCTGATTCTTTCACCACTATTTTTTATATTTTCCAAAAGTTATCTCTGTGGATTTTCAGGTCATTCCGAGAACTTTTGTTTTCTGCACAATAAACAACACCATGGCAGTTCTGCTGAAAACAGTGTCAGTCCGGGTTAGTTCCATTCAAATCATGCAAATTAGAGTCCAAAACAAGGGCAACGGTGTTTGGAAAAGTAGATACGACGGAGACGTATCAGTCTTCACCATGATGTTGTCCACGTAAATGTGGATGTTGCAGCCGAGTTGTGGCAACAAGCATTTCTGCATGCAGCGCTGGAAAGTGGTGCCGACGTTCTTCAAGCCGAACAACATGGTGATGTAGCAATACGCCCCAATGGGCGTGATGAAGGACGTCTCCTGGGCATCGGTCGGGTCCAGCTTGATCTGGTGGTATCCAGAGTAAGCATCCAGGAAGGATAGGAGCTCGCACCCGGCGGTCGAGTTGATGACTTGGTCGATCCGTGGGAGGGTGAACGGATCATTGGGACAGGCCTTGTTCAGGCTGGTGTAGTCGATACACATGCGCCAGGTCTTGTTTTTCTTTAGGACGAGGGTTGGGTTGGCCAGCCACTCGGGATGAAACACTTCCATGACGAAGCCGGCCACCAAAAGCTTGGCGACCTCTTCACCGACGGTTCTTCTCTTCTCTTCGGAAAATTGTCATAGGGGTTGACGGATAGGCTTGGCGTCCTTGCGGACATGGAGATTATGCTCGGCGTACTTCCTGGGGATACCCGGCATGTCCTTTGAGGTCCATGCAAAGATATCCCGATTCTCAAGGAGGAAGTCGACGAGCTCACCTTCCTATTTGCTGTCAAGGCGGGTGCCTACGACCACGTACTTGCTGCAGCTGGGGTCCTCCGTGTTCAGCTTCACTTTCTTGGTCTCCTTGGAGGGCTTGAAGGTGGCTTCGTCAGCCGGCTTCTCGGTCGGGATCGGTGCGGCAGACACCTCGCCGGCCATGGCGACGACCCGGTCGAGCTGGCGCCGCTCCTCGGCAATGACCAGCGACTCGGCCAGCTTGGCGCCATCTCGGACGCACTCCTGGGACTTGCGGTAGTTGCCGGTGACGGTGATGAGGCCCTTGGGACCCAGTAGCTTCATCTTCAGGTAGGCGTAATGGGGGACCACCATGAACTTGGCGAGCGCGGGCCGGCCCAGCAACATGTGATACGCACTGGATAGGTCCATGACCTCGAACCAGATTGGTTCGCACTGGAAGTGACTGTTGTCGCCGAACAGGACGTCGAGACGGATCCGGTCGATGGGAGAGCAGGAGAGGCCGGGAAATATGTCGTGGAAGATCGTCCAGGTTGGCTGCAGGTCCTTGGCCTCGAGGCCAAGCCTTATCATGGTGTCACGATAGAGGATGTTGATGCTGCTGCCGCCGTCGATGAGGACTCGGGAGAACTTGCACGTGCGATGCGGCGCGACGATGGTAGGGTTGAGGATGAGGGCGTAGCCACCCGGATTCGACATGACGGATGGGTGGTCCTCCCGGGACTAGGTGACTGGGCGGTGCGACCAGTGCATGAATTCTGGCTTGGCCGGGACGACGGTGTTACCCTCCTGCCGGTGGAGACGTTCACTGCGCTTGTCATCACCGATGCTGGTGAAGACAACGTAGGCCGCATTCTAGTCCGGGTAGGCGTCGTCGCGCATCGCGCCGCCGGCTGGAGGCGGCGGTGGAGGCGGAGGTGGCTGACCCGCACCCGGAGCCGAAGTCGAAGGGGGCGGGACATCACATCGCATGATTCGCTTGGTGATGCCGCACTGCCGAAGCATCTGCGTGGATGGCCTTGCGCCGCTTTGGTGCTTGCAGGGGGCGTCGAGCATCTCTTCAAAGCTCATGGCGGGTTACCATGCCGTCTTGTTGGTCTGCCGGCGTTTGGCTGTCGGGTCCACCGCGGGCTCGGTGGCCGCGAGCCGGTTGGTCGGCCTTGCGCTTGTTGTTATGCTGGTGCTGCTACCAACT
>NC_041387.1:587523653-587570774 GCF_002162155.2 Triticum dicoccoides
GTCTAGTGCCACCTGGATCTTCATGGTGGAGTCGGTGTTGGCGTACTTGTCCATCGTTACCATGAGCGCGGCCATGGTGGCCGGCTCGGAGCGCAAGAGCTTGTGCTTGAGGTGGGTGCCGTCTCGGCATCCGTTGACAAAGTACTGGATCGCTTGAACCTCGTGGACGCCCTCACAGCTGTTCCGGAGCTCAGTACAGTGCGTGAGGTACTCGCGGCCGGTCTCCGCCGGCCCTTGCATGCACATGGCGAGCTGACTGGGGCGGCCGGGTCGCTTGTAGGTTCCCGTGAAGTTGCGGACAAAGGCCTGCTCAAAGTCGACCCATGTGTTGACGCTGCCCATCGGCAGATTGTTCAACCAGGTGCGGGCCGACCCTTGGAGCATGAGCGGTGCGTTGCGCACGGCGAGTCGGTGGTTGCCGTCGGTGATGCCGATGGTGGTGGTGTAGTCGGTGAGCCAGTTCTCCGGCTTCATGGTTCCATTGTACCTGGGGGTGTCACAGGGGAGCGTGAACCCTTTTGTAAAGGGCTCCTCCCGGATGCGTGGGCCGATGCACGCCGGCCCAATGGCACCGCTCTCCTCCACCTCCAAGGAGAAGGCGAGCCGGTCGAGGCGGTGGCGAGCGTCAGTGTCGTCGATGGCACGTGCGCCGAGTCGGCTGGCGACCGGGCCGCGAGAGGCCGGGTCGGTTGGACCCGGACACCGGCCGGGCTAGCCGGGTCCGCGTCAGTTTCCTGGTGCCGGCTCATTGATAATCCCCAAGTGCAGGGAATCATCGTAGAAATTTCCAAAGGTGGAAGTGATAAGTATGGAGTGTCGAACCCACAAGGAGCTAAAGGTAAGATCAATATTCAGTCAAGTCCTATCTGCCAATGAAACGACTCTATGTACACCGAACGTTTGCTTCCAACTAGATACGAGAAATAAAACTACGTTGTGGGTATGAAAAGGATAACTTTGCATGATATCGGAGAGCTCAAACATAAAAGTAGGTGATGTTATCATAAAGTTAGAATATATTACTAAATATTATAAATAGCGAGTGTGGAATAATGATGGATCGGTGTGCGGAATTATCCTAGGCAATTGTTAAAAATACTGGTAGTCGTCATTGCAATTTCATATGAGGGAGAGGCATAAGCTAACATACTTTCTCTTCTTGGATCATATGCACTTATGATTGGAACTCTAGCAAGCATCCGCAACTACTAAAGATCATTAAGGTAAAACCCAATCATAGCATTAAAGCATCAAGTCCTCTTTCTTCCCATACACCATGACCAACTTATCCGTGTTTGTGTTTCAGTCACTCACGCAACGCAGACAATCAGTAAACCATGTACATATTGCAACACCCTACATCGAGAATCCCTCACGCTTGCGCGACACGGAGGGCACCATAGGACAGCACCAAAATAAAACATACAACTCATACCAATCTAGATCATCAATCAACCCAAGGACAAAAGATATCTACTCAAAAGATCATAGGATGGCAACACATCATTGGATCATAATATGTGGCATAAAGCACCATGTTCAAGTAGGGATTACAGCGGGGTGCGGGAGAGTGGACCGCATAAAAGGGATGAGGGTGGTGATGATGATGGTGATGTTGATGAAGAAGATCACCGCGGTGATGATTCCCCTCTCGATGGCACTCCGGCGCCACCAAGAGAGAGGAGGAGAGGTTCTCCCCCTTGTGCTTCCTCCTCCATGGCCTCCCCCTAGATGGGGAGAGGTTCCCCCTCTGGTCCTTGGCCTTCATGGCGATGATGTCCTCTCCGAGATCCTCCTTGTTGGAAATATGCCCTAGAGGCAATAATAAAAGTATTATTATTATATTTCCTTGTTCATGATAATTGTCTTTTATTCATGCTATAACTGTATTATCCGGAAATCGTAATACACGTGTGAATACATAGACCACAATATGTCCCTAGTGAGCCTCTAGTTGACTAGCTCGTTGTGATCAACAGATAGTCATGGTTTCCTGGCTATGGACATTGGATGTCGTTGATAACGGGATCACATCATTAGGAGAATGATGTGATGGACAAGACCCAATCCTAAGACTAGCACAAAAGATCGTGTAGTTCATTTGCTAGAGCTTTGCCAATGTCAAGTATCTCTTCCTTTGACCATGAGATCGTGTAACTCCTGGATATCGTAGGAGTGCTTTGGGTGTATCAAACGTCACAACGTAACTGGGTGACTATAAAGGTGCACTACAGGTATCTCCAAAAGTATCTATTGTTTTATACGGATCGAGACTGGGATTTGTCACTCCGTGTAAACGGAGAGGTATCTCTGGGCCCACTCGGTAGGACATCATCATATGCGCAATGTGACCAACGAGTTGATCACGGGATGATGTGTTACGGAACGAGTAAAGTGACTTCCGGTAACGAGATTGAACAAGGTATCGGTATACCGACGATCGAATCTCGGGCAAGTAACATACCGATAGACAAAGGGAATTGAATACGGGATTGATTAAGTCCTTGACATCATGGTTCATCCGATGAGATCATCGTGGAACATGTGGGAGCCATCATGGGTATCCAGATCCCGCTGTTGGTTATTGACCGGAGAACGTCTCGGTCATGTCTGCATGTCTCCCGAACCCGTAGGGTCTACACACTTAAGGTTCGATGACGCTAGGGTTATAAAGGAAGCTTGTATGTGGTTACCGAATGTTGTTCGGAGTCCCGGATGAGATCTCGGATGTCACGAGGAGTTCCGGAATGGTCCGGAGGTAAAGATTTATATATAGGAAGTCCTGTTTCGGCCATCGGGACAATTTTCGGGGTCATCGGTATTGTACCGGGACCACCGGAAGGGTCCCGGGGGCCCACCGGGTGGGGCCACCTGCCCCGGGGGGCCACATGGGCTGAAGTGGGAAGGGATCCAGCCCAAAGTGGGCTGGGGCGCCACTTCCCTCATGGCCCATGCGCCTAGGGTCAAAGGGGAACCCTAAGGAAGAGTCCTAGGAGGGGAAGGCACCTCCTAGGTGCCTTGGGGGGGAGGGAATCCTCCCTTGGCCGCCGCCCCTTTCACATCTAGGGCTGGCCGCACCCCTTGGGGGTGGGAAACCCTAAAGGGGGCGCAGCCCTCCCCTTCCCCTATATATATGAGGCCTAGGGGCTGCCCATAACACATGATTTGATCTCTCGTTGGTGCAGCCCTGCCCCTCTCCCTCCTCCTCTTCTCCCATGGTGCTTGGCGAAGCCCTGCGGGATTGCCACGCTCCTCCACCACCACCACGCCGTTGTGCTGCTGCTGGATGGAGTCTTCCTCAACCTCTCCCTCTCTCCTTGCTGGATCAAGGCGTGGGAGACGTCACCGGGCTGTACGTGTGTTGAACGCGGAGGTGCCGTCCGTTCGGCACTAGGATCATCGGTGATTTGAATCACGACGAGTACGACTCCATCAACCCCGTTCACTTGAGCGCTTCCGCTTAGCGATCTACAAGGGTATGTAGATGCACTCTCCTTCTACTCGTAGCTGGTTTCTCCATAGATAGATCTTGGTGACGCGTAGGAAAATTTTGAATTTCTGCTACGTTCCCCAACAGTGGCATCATGAGCTAGGTCTATTGCGTAGATTCTTTGCACGAGTAGAACACAAAGTAGTTGTGGGCGTTGATGTTGTTCAATATGCTTACCGTTACTAGTCCAATCTTGTTTCGACGGTATTTTGGGATGAAGCGGCCCGGACCGACCTTACACGTACTCTTACGTGAGACAGGTTCCACCGATTGACATGCACTTGGTGCATAAGGTGGCTAGCGGGTGCCAGTCTCTCCCACTTTAGTCGGAACGGATTCGATGAAAAGGGTCCTTATGAAGGGTAAATAGCAATTGGCATATCACGTTGTGGTCTTGCGTAGGTAAGAAACGTTCTTGCTAGAAACCCATAGCAGCCACGTAAAACATGCAAACAACAATTAGAGGACGTCTAACTTGTTTTTGCAGGGTATGCTATGTGATGTGATATGGCCAGAAGAATGTGATGAATGATATGTGATGTATGAGATTGATCATGTTCTTGTAATAGGAATCACGACTTGCATGTCGATGAGTATGACAACCGGCAGGAGCCATAGGAGTTGTCTTTATTTTTTGTATGACCTGCGTGTCATTGAAGAACGCCATGTAAACTACTTTACTTTATTGCTAAACGCGTTAGTCATAGAAGTAGAAGTAGTCGTTGGCGTGACAACTTCATGAAGACACGATGATGGAGATCATGATGATGGAGATCATGGTGTCATGCCGGTGACGATGATGATCATGGAGCCCCGAAGATGAAGATCAAAGGAGCTATATGATATTGGCCATATCATGTCACTACTCTATTTGATTGCATGTGATGTTTATCATGTTTATGCATCTTGTTTGCTTAGAACGACGGTAGTAAATAAGATGATCCCTTACAAAATTTCAAGAAGTGTTCTCCCCTAACTGTGCACCGTTGCTACAGTTCGTCGCTTCTAAGCACCACGTGATGATCGGGTGTGATGGATTCTTACGTTCACATACAACGGGTCTAAGACAGTTTTACACAGCGAAAACACTTAGGGTTAACTTGACGAGCCTAGCATGTGCAGACATGGCCTCGGAACACGGAGACCAAAAGGTCGAGCATGAGTCGTATAGTAGATACGATCAACATGAAGATGTTCACCGATGATGACTAGTCCGTCTCACGTGATGATCGGACACGGCCTAGTTGACTCGGATCATGTGATCACTTAGATGACCAGAGGGATGTCTATCTGAGTGGGAGTTCATAAGATGAACTTAATTATCATGAACATAGTCAAAAGACCTTTTGCAAATTATGTCGTAGCTCACGCTATAGTTCTACTGTTTAGATATGTTCCTAGAGAAAATATAGTTGAAAGTTAACAGTAGCGATTATGCGATCAGTAGAAAGCTTATGTCCTTAATGCACTGCTCAGTGTGCTGAACCCCAAACGTCGTTTGTGGATGTTGCGAACATCGGACATACACGTTTTGATAACTACGTGATAGTTCAGTTAAACGGTTTAGAGTTGAGGCACTAAAGACGTTTTCGAAACGTCACGGAACATATGAGATGTTTCGAGGGCTGAAATTGGGATTTCAGGCTCGTGCCCACGTCAAGAGGTATAAGACCTCCGACGATTTTCTTAGCCTGCAAACTAAGGAGAGAAGCTCAATTGTTGAGCTTGTGCTCAGATTGTCTGAGTGCAACAATCACTTGAATCAAGTGGGAGTTAATCTTCCAGATGAGATAGTGACGTTTCCCCAAAAGTCATTGCCACCAAGCTGCTAGAGCTTCGTGATGAACTATAACATATCAAGGATAGAGATGATGATCCTTGAGGTATTCGCGTTGTTTGACATCGCGAAAGTAGAAATCAAGAAGGAGCATCAATTGTTGATAGTTGATGAAACCACTAGTTTCAAGAAAGGGCAAGGGAAAGAAGGGATACTTCATGAAACGGCAAATCAGCTGCTGCACCAATGAAGAAACCCGAGGTTGAACCCAAACCCGAGACTAAGTGCTTCTATAATAAGGGGAACAACCACTGGAGCAGAATTACCCTAGATACTTGGTAGATGAGAAGGCTGGCAAGGTCGATAGAAGTATATTGGATATACATTGTGTTAATGTGTACTTTACTAGTACTCCTAGTAGCACCAGGGTATTAGATACAGGTTCGGTTGCTAAGTGTTAGTAACTCGAAATAAAAGCTACGGAATAAACGAAGACTAGCTAAAGGTGAGCTGACGATATATGTTGGAAGTGTTTCCAAGTTTGATGTGATCAAACATCGCACGCTCCCTCTACCATCAAGATTAGTATTAAACCTGAATGGTTTATTGAATCTCGATCATAGTGATACACATTTTCATGCCAAAAGATATAAGATAGTGATGATAGTACCACTTAGTTGTGGCACTGCCATGTAAGTCATAATGGTATAAAACGCATGAAGAAGCTCCATGTTGATGGATCTTTGGACTCACTCGTTTTAGAAAAGTTTGAGACATGCGAACCATGTCTATTGGTGTATACGCATGAAGAAACTCCATGCAGATGGATCGTTTGGACTCACTTGATTTTGAATCACTTGAGATATGCAAATCATACCACATAGGCAAGATGACTAAAAAGCCTCGGTTTCAATAAGATGGAACAAGATAGCAACTTGTTGGAAGTAACACATTTTGATGTGTGCAGTCCAATAAGTGCTGAGGCATGCAGTGAATATCGTTATGTTCTTACTTCACAGATGATTCGAGTAGATGTTGAGAATATTTACTTGATGAAACACAAGTCTGAATTATTGAATGGTTCAAGTAATTTCAGAGTGAAGTAGAAGATCATTGTGACAAGAGGACAAAATGTCTATGATACGATCATAGAGATGAATATCTGAGTTACGAGTTTTTGGCACACAATTAAGACATTGTGGAAATTGTTTCATAATTAATACTGCCTGGAACACCATAGTATGATGGTGTGTCCGAACATCATAGTTGCACCCTATTGGATATGGTGCGTACCATGATGTCTCTTATCGAATTACCACTATCGTTCATGGGTTAGGCATTAGAGACAACCACATTCACTTTAAATAGGGCACCACGTAATTCCGTTGAGATGACACCGTATGAATTATGGTTTAGAGAAACCTAAGTTGTCGTTTCTTAAAAGTTTGGGGCTACGACGCTTATGTGAAAAAGTTTCAGGCTGATAAGCTAGAACCCAAAGCGGATAAATGCATCTTCATAGGACACCCAAAACAGTTGGGTATACCTCCTGTCTCAGATCCAAAAGCAATAAAGGATTGTTTCTTGAATCGGGTCCTTTCTCGAGGAAAAGTTTCTCTCGAAAGAATTGAGTGGGAGGATGGTGGAAACTTGATGAGGTTATTGAACCGTCTCTTCAACTAGTGTGTGGCAGAGCACAGGAAGTTGTTCCTGTGGCACCTACACCAATTGAAGTGGAAGCTTATGATATTGATCATGAAACTTCGGATCAAGTCACTACCAAACCTCGTGGGATGACAAGGATACGTACTACTTCAGAGTGGTACGTAATCCTGTCTTGGAAGTCATGTTGCTGGACAACAATGAACCTACGAGCTATGGAGAAGCGATGGTGGGCCCGGATTCCGATAAATGGCTCGAGGCCATAAAATCCGAGAACGGATCCATGACTTTGGAAGAAATACTTGATGGTCGTAAGGCCATTGGGTACGGATGGATTTTAAAAGAAAGACGGACGATGATGGTAAATATCACCATTAAGAAAGCTCGACTTGTCGTTAAGATGTTTTCCGACAAGTTCAAGGAGTTGACTACGATGGGAATTTCTCACTCGTAGCGATGCTAAGAGTCTGTTAGAATTATGTTAGCGATCACTGCATTATTTATGAAATCTTGCAGATAGGATGTCAAAACATTGTTTCCTCGACGATTTTGAGGAAAGGTTGTATGTGATACAACCGGAAGGTGTTGTCAATCCTGAAAGATGCTAATAAGTATGCAAAGCTCCAGCAATCCTTCTGAGGACTGGAGTAAGCATCTCGGAGTTGGAATGTGCGCTTTGATGAGATGATCAAAGATTTTGGTGTATACAAAGTTTATGAGAAACTTGTATTTCCAAAGAAGTGAGTGGGAGCACTATAGAATTTCTGATGAGTATATGTTGATCAGAAATGATGTAGAATTTCTAGAAAGCATATAGGGTTATTTGAAAGGTGTTTTTCAATAGAAAACCTGGATTAAGCTACTTGAACATTGAGGATCAAGATCTATGAGGATGGATCAAAACGCTTAATGGTACTTTCAAATGAGCACATACCTTGACATGATCTTGAAGGTGTTCAAGATGGATCAGTCAAAGAAGAAGTTCTTGCCTGAGTTGTAAGGTACGAAGTTAAGACTTAAAGCTCGACCACGGCAGAATAGAGAGAAAGGACGAAGGTCGTCCCCTATGCTTAAGACGTAGGCTCTTCAGTATGCTATGCTGTGTACCGCACCTGAAGTGTGCCTTGCCATGAGTCAGTCAAGGGGTACAAGAGTGATCCAAGAATGGCTCACAGGACAGCGGTCAAAGTTATCCTTAGTAACTAGTGGACTAAGGAATTTTCTCGATTATGGAGGTGGTAAAAGAGTTCGTCGTAAAGGTTACGACGATGCAAGCTTGACACCTATCCGCATAGCTCTGAGTAGAGAGACCGGATACATATAATGGAGCAATAATTTAGAATAGCTCCAAGTAGAACAGTTGTTTGGAATAGCTCCAAATAGAGCGTGGTAGCTGCATCTAGGAGATGACATAGAGATTTGTAAAGCACACACGGATCTGAAAGGTTCAGACCCATTGACTAAAACCTCTCTCACAAGCAACATGATCAAACATAAAACTCATTGAGTGTTAATCACATAGTGATGTGAACTAGACTACTGACTCTAGTAAACTCTTGGGTATTAGTCACATGGCGATGTGACCTGTGTGTGTTAATCACATGGCGATGTGAACTAGATTATTGACTCTAGTGCAAGTGGGAGACTGTTGGAAATATGCCCTAGAGGCAATAATAAAAGTATTATTATTATATTTCCTTGTTCATGATAATTGTCTTTTATTCATGCTATAACTGTATTATCCGGAAATCGTAATACACGTGTGAATACATAGACCACAATATGTCCCTAGTGAGCCTCTAGTTGACTAGCTCGTTGTGATCAACAGATAGTCATGGTTTCCTGGCTATGGACATTGGATGTCGTTGATAACGGGATCACATCATTAGGAGAATGATGTGATGGACAAGACCCAATCCTAAGACTAGCACAAAAGATCGTGTAGTTCATTTGCTAGAGCTTTGCCAATGTCAAGTATCTCTTCCTTTGACCATGAGATCGTGTAACTCATGGATACCGTAGGAGTGCTTTGGGTGTATCAAACGTCACAACGTAACTGGGTGACTATAAAGGTGCACTACAGGTATCTCCAAAAGTATCTATTGTTTTATACGGATCGAGACTGGGATTTGTCACTCCGTGTAAACGGAGAGGTATCTCTGGGCCCACTCGGTAGGACATCATCATATGCGCAATGTGACCAAGGAGTTGATCACGGGATGATGTGTTACGGAACGAGTAAAGTGACTTGCCGGTAACGAGATTGAACAAGGTATCGGTATACCGACGATCGAATCTCGGGCAAGTAACATACCGATAGACAAAGGGAATTGAATACGGGATTGATTAAGTCCTTGACATCATGGTTCATCCGATGAGATCATCGTGGAACATGTGGGAGCCATCATGGGTATCCAGATCCCGCTGTTGGTTATTGACCGAAGAACGTCTCGGTCATGTCTGCATGTCTCCCGAACCCGTAGGGTCTACACACTTAAGGTTCGATGACGCTAGGGTTATAAAGGAAGCTTGTATGTGGTTACCAAATGTTGTTCGGAGTCCCGGATGAGATCCCGGACGTCACGAGGAGTTCCGGAATGGTCCGGAGGTAAAGATTTATATATAGGAAGTCCTGTTTCGGCCATCGGGACCATTTTCGGGGTCATCGGTATTGTACCGGGACCACCGGAAGGGTCCCGGGGGCCCACCGGGTGGGGCCACCTGCCCCAGGGGGCCACATGGGCTGAAGTGGGAAGGGATCCAGCCCAAAGTGGGCTGGGGCGCCACTTCCCTCATGGCCCATGCGCCTAGGGTCAAAGGGGAACCCTAAGGAAGAGTCCTAGGAGGGGAAGGCACCTCCTAGGTGCCTTGGGGGGGAGGGAATCCTCCCTTGGCCGCCGCCCCTTTCACATCTAGGGCTGGCCGCACCCCTTGGGGGTGGGAAACCCTAAAGGGGGCGCAGCCCTCCCCTTCCCCTATATATATGAGGCCTAGGGGCTGCCCATAACACATGATTTGATCTCTCGTTGGTGCAGCCCTGCCCCTCTCCCTCCTCCTCTTCTCCCATGGTGCTTGGCGAAGCCCTGCGGGATTGCCACGCTCCTCCACCACCACCACTCCGTTGTGCTGCTGCTGGATGGAGTCTTCCTCAACCTCTCCCTCTCTCCTTGCTGGATCAAGGCGTGGGAGACGTCACCGGGCTATACGTGTGTTGAACGCGGAGGTGCCGTCCGTTCGGCACTAGGATCATCGGTGATTTGAATCACGACGAGTACGACTCCATCAACCCTGTTCACTTGAACGCTTCCGCTTAGAGATCTACAAGGGTATGTAGATGCACTCTCCTTCTACTCGTAGCTGGTTTCTCCATAGATAGATCTTGGTGACGCGTAGGAAAATTTTGAATTTCTGCTACGTTCCCCAACACTCCTCCATGGCCTTCGTTGATGATGGCCCCCTCCGACAGGGTGCCAGAGAGGGCCTAGATTGATTTCTCGTGGCTACAGAGGCTTGCGGCGGCGGAACTTCCGATCTAGGTTATTTTCTGGAGGTTTCAGTATTTATAGGAATTTTTGGCGTAGGTCTCATGTTAGGGGGATCTCTGGCCTGTCCATGAGGCAGGGGCGCGCCCAGGGGGTGGGCGTGCCCTCCACCCTCGTGGGCAGTCTGGGACTCTTCTGGCCCAACTCTTTCACTCCGGGGGCTTGTTTAGGTCCATAAAAAATCATCAAAAATTGGCACGTCAATTGGACTCCATTTGGTATTCCTTTTCTCTAAAAATCAAAAACAAGGAGAAAACAGAAACTGGCACTGGGCTCTAGGTTAATAGGTTAGTCCCAAAAATCATATAAAATAGCATATAAATGCATATAAAACATCTAAGATGGATAATATAATAGCATTAATACTTCATAAATTATAGATATGTTGGAGACATATCAGCATCCCCAAGCTTAATTCCTGCTCATCCTCGAGTAGGTAAATGATAAAAGAAATAATTTATGAAGTGTGAGTGCTAGCAGGTGCACAAGTTTGATCAATGATAATTTCAATCACCTTTTCTAGCATCATTATACGTCATAACAGTATTTCATCTCATAAAACTTTTCATGATCAAGTAACAAGCTATTCACATGTTAAAGTATAGATCATAAACTTTCTTGAAACTAACGAACTATATTCTTAGTCATCAAACAATTGCAATTCATCTTATTTTCAGGAAGGGTCTATGTCAGAGCTTTGATTTAGCAAACCCCACATACTCAACTATCATTTAATCTTTCACAATTGCTAACACTCACGCGATATTTATGGGTTCAAAGTTTTAATCGGACACAGAGAAAGATAGGGGTTATAGATTTGCTTCCCAACCTTTTACCTCAAGGGTAATGTCAACAATAATAGTTCATGATAACTTACATCCAACTGGATATATATATATATATAATATATATCAGGATCTTTCCAACACAATGTGCTTGCCAAAGGATAAAATGTAAAAAGGAAAGGTGAAGATCACCAACACTCTTGCATAAGGTAGAAGATAAAAAATAAAAGATAGGCCCTTCGCAGACGGAAGCAGAGGTTGTCATGCAATTTTAAGGTTGGATGCACAAAATTTTAATGCAAAAGAATGTCACTTTATATTGCCACTTATGATAAGGACCTTTATTATGCAGTTTGTCGCTTTTATTACTTCCATATCATAAGATCGTATAAAAGCTTATTTTCTCCACACTAATAAATCATACATACTTAGAGAGCAATTTTTATTGCAAGTACCAATGACAACTTACTTGAAGGATCTTACTCAATCCATAGGTAGGTATGGTGGACTCTCATGGCAAAACTCGTTCTAAGGGATGTTTGGAAGCACAAGTAGTATTTCTACTTGGTGCAAAGAATTTGGCTAGCATGAGAGGGAAAGGCAAGCTCAACATGTTGGATGATCCAAAACAATATAACATTTCAGATATAGGCAAACATAACCCATTAAGTTGTCTTACTTGTCCAACATCAACTTTTTAGCAGGTCATATTTTAATGAGTGCTCACAATTACAAAAGATGTCCAATATAGTATATTTATATGTGAAATCTCTCTTCCTTCAATATTATTTCATGAATTGTTCAAGTGACCAATTCTACGTTTGCTAACTTTCAATAAGTTTACTACCTATACTTATTATGTGTGAAGTCATTACTCCCCATGTTATAAGCATATGAAACACATATATATTCAGATTTATGACATTCAATTCATTCAACCATTTACTCATAGGATATAAGTGAAGCATGTGAGAAAATGACAAACTACTCCAAAATATATAAGTGAAGAACACCGAGTAATCAAATAATTAACTAGCCATGGGAGGATTCTTTTTCATTCAAGATTTCAGATCCAATGATTTTATTCAAATAGCAAGCAAAATTGAAAATACGCTCCAAGCAAAACACATATCATGTGACGAATAAAAATATAGCTCTGAGTAAGGTATACCGATAGTTTTGAAGACGAAAGAGGGGATGCCTTCCGGGGCATCCCCAAGCTTAGGCGCTTGAGCCTTCCTTGAATATTACCTTGAGGTGCCTTGGGCATCCCCAAGCTTAGGGTCTTTCCACTCCTTATTCTTCTCATATCGATATCTCACCCAAAGCTTGAATACTTCAATCACATAAAACTTAATGGAACTTCGTGAGATAGGTTAGTATGATAAAGAGTAAACCATTCACTTTGGTACTGTCAAAGACAAGTTTCATAATTTTTCTCACACAGTGACTACTGTACTATATCATTTCTACAATTTATATTGAGAAATATAAGTCATAGAAACTAGAAAACAAGCAAACTATGCAATGAAAACAGAATCTGTCAGAAACAGAACAGTCTGTAATGATTTGAACAACAACCATACTTATGCTACTCCAAAAATTATCAAATAAATTGGTGGACGTGAGGAATTTGTCTATTAATATTCTTAAAAAAGAATCAACTCAAAATCCATCTTCTGTAAAAAAAAAAGACAGCTAATCTCGTGAGCGCAAAGTTTCTGTTTTTTACAGCAAGATCACATTAACTTTCACCCAAGTCTTCCCAAAGGTCTTACTTGGCACTTTATTGAAACTAAAGCTATAAAACATGATTACTACAGTATATTAATCATGTAAACACACAAAAACATTAAGGGTAAATTTGGGTTGTCTCCCAACAAGCGCTTTTCTTTAATGCCTTTTAGCTAGGCATGATGATTTCAATGATGCTCACATAAAAGATAAGAATTGAAACATAAAGAGAGCATCATGAAAAATATGACTAGCAAATTTAAACCTAACCCACTTCCTATGCCTAGGGATTTTGTGAGCACACAACTTAAGGGAACAAGAACCAACTAGCATAGGAAGGCCAAACAAGTATAACTTCGAAACTTTTAAGCACATAGAGAGGAAACTTGATATTATTGCAACTCCTACAAGCATATATTCCTCCCTCATAATAATTTTCAGTAGCATCATGAATGAGTTTAACAATACAACCATCACATAAAAGCATTCTTTTCATGATCTACAAGCATAGAAATTTTACTACTCTCCACATAAGCAAAAATTCTTCTCATTTGGAATAGTGGGAGCAAACTCAACAAAATAACCGTCATGTGAGGCATAATCCAATTGAAAATTAAAATCATGATGACAAGTTTCATGGTTAACATTATTCTTTATAGAATACATGTCATCACATTAATCATCATAGATATCAACTTTGTTCTCATAATCAATTGGAACCTCTTCCGAAATAGTGGAATCATTACTAACTAAAGTTGACACTCTTCCAAATCCACTTTCATAAATATCACACTAAGATTCAACACCCTCCAAAATAGTGGGATCACTAATTCCTAAAGTTGACACTCTTCCAAACCCACTTTATATGATAGTATTATTCATACTACAAAATATATAAGTGAGGATCATGGAGCATTCTACAATTAATATAGACTAATCAATATCCAAGCTCAAAATATATAAGTGAAGCACACGAAGCGTTCTATAAAACCATACTCAAAATATTTAAGTGAAGCACAAAGAGCAATTCTATAAGATCATACTTAAAAGATTTAAGTGAAGCACATGAAATATTCTATGAATCAATGAAAGGCTATCTCATACTAGCATGGTTCTTAAAATAAAAACACAAAGGACATAAATCATGTGAACAAAACAAAAACCGAGGTATACCGATATTTGTTGAAGAAGAAAGATGGGATGCCAACCGAGGCATCCCCAAGCTTAGATGCTTGAGTATCCCTTGAAATATTTACTGGGGGTGCCTTGGGCATCCCCAAGCTTGAACTCTTGCCTCTCTTTATCCCTCTCATATTGATAGCTCCTCGATCTTCGAACACTTCATCCACAAAGACTTAACAAAAACTTTGTGAGATCCGTTAGTGTAATAAAGCAAACTACCACTTTAAGATACTGTAATGAATTCATTCTTTATTTATATTGGTGTTAAACCTACTGTATTCCAACTTTTCTATTGTTCATACCCCCTGATACTAGCCATAGATTCATCAAAATAAGCAAACAACACGCGAAAAACAGAATCAATCAAAAACAGGACAGTCTGTAGTAATCTGGAAGTTTACTAAACTTCTGTAACTCCAACAATTATGAAATAAACATGAAAATTTGAACAATTTGTACATAAGTAATGTGCAAAAAGTTTTAGACCCATTTGACCTTCCAGTAAAACATGTAAAATCACGCGCTACAGCCAAAGTTTCTGTTTTTGTTCTACACATAGTAAACAAGCAATCTAATCATCCTAAAACCAAAGCTTGGCACATTATTTTTATAATACAATGGATATACACAAGGGGATAATTATTTACAGAGAAACTTCCATGAAAAATTCTACATATATTTCGTGAGCATGAACACAAGTGCTCAAGGTCGACCCTCACTTCTTCAATGCATAACTTTCCAATCACTTCTCTTTTTGAAAAACTTTTTAGGCATGAGAGGCAAGTTTTTTTTTTGGTATTTTCATTCTTTAAATTTTTTTGTATGTTTCACCCACAATTAAACAGAAACAAAAACGAAAAACAAAATCTACTTAGTGAAGAAAGCAAACATGCACACACGAGAATATCAACCTCACGCTATTGCTCCCCGGCAACGGCGCCAGAAAAGAGCTTGATAATCCCCAAGTGCAGGGAATCATCGTAGAAATTTCCAAAGGTGGAAGTGATAAGTATGGATTGTCGAACCCACAAGGAGCTAAAGGTAAGATCAATATTCTCTCAAGTCCTATCTGCCACTGATACGACTCTATGTACACCGAACATTTGCTTCCAACTAGATACGAGAAATAAAACTACGTTGTGGGTATGAAGAGGATAACTTTGCAAGATATCAGAGAGCTAAAATATAAAAGTAGGTGCTTTTATCATAAACTTAGAATATATTACTAAATATTATAAATAGTGAGTGTGGAACAATGATGGATCGGTGTGCGGAATTATACTAGGTAATTGTTAACAAGACCGGTAGTCATCATTGCAATTTCATATGAGGGAGAGGCATAAGCTAACATACTTTTTCTTCTTGGATCATATGCACTTATGATTGGAACTCTAGCAAGCATCCGCAACTAATGAAGATCATTAAGGTAAAACCCAACCATAGCATTAAAGCATCAAGTCCTCGTTATTCCATACACCATGACCCACTTATCCGTGTTTGTGTTTTAGTCACTCACGCAACGCAGACAATCAGTAAACCATGGACATATTGCAAAACCGTACAGAGGGAATCCCTCATGCTTGTGCGACACGGAGGGCACCATAGGACAGCACCAAAATAAAACATACAACTCGTACCAATCTAGATCATCAATCAACCCAAAGACAAAAGATATCTACTCAAAACATCATAGGATGGCAACACATCATTGGATCATAATATGTTGCATAAAGCACCATGTTCAAGTAGGGATTACAGCGGGGTGCGGGAGAGTGGACCGCATAAAAGGGATGAGGGTGGTGATGATGATGGTGATGTTGATGAAGACGATCACCACGGCGATGATTCCCCTCCCGATGGCACTCTGGCGCCACCGAGAGAGAGGAGGAGAGGTTCTCCCCCTTGTGCTTCCTCCTCCATGGCCTCCCCCTGGATGGGGAGAGGTTCCCCCTTTGATCCTTGGCCTTCATGGCGATGATGTCCTCTCCGAGATCCTCCTCCATGGCCTCCGTTGATGATGGCCCCCTCCGACAGGGTGCCAGGGAGGGCCTAGATTGATTTCTCGTGGCTACAGAGGCTTGCGGCGGCGGAACTTCTGATCTAGGTTATTTTCTGGTGGTTTCAGTATTTATAGGAATTTTTGGCGTAGGTCTCACGTGAGGGGGGTCTCCGGATTGTCCACGAGGCAGGGGGGCGCACCCAGTGGGGTGGTGTGCCCTCCACCCTCGTGGGCAGCCCGGGACTCTTCTGGCCCAACTCTTTCACTCCAGGGGCTTCTTTTGGTCCATAAAATATCATCAAAAATTGGCACGTCAATTGGACTCCATTTGGTATTCCTTTTCTGTAAAACTCAAAAACAAGGAGAAAACATAAACTGGCACTGGGCTCTAGGTTAATAGGTTAGTCCCAAAAATCATATAAAATAGCATATAAATGCATGTAAAACATCTAAGATGGATAATATAATAGCATGAATACTTCATAAATTATAGATACGTTGGAGACGTATCACTCGTCGCCCAAGCCGCCTACGGTCGTCGGGGCTGGGTCACGTCGAGTCCGGGTGCGGCTGGAGTGCGCCTCGCCGGGTGGTGAGGACGCCGTGTGCTGAAGATCGCCGGGCTCGGCATCGCGGGCGGAGCCGGAGCCGGCCAGCTTGGCGAGCTGGTTGAGGCGGTCTTGTTGTGCGTTGGACGCTTCGAGGAGGTCGTGCATCCACTTGATGCGCTCCTTTAGCTCCTTGCCTGTGAGCTGATCCAGGCCGGCCGCAGCCGCCTGGGCAGCGCGCATGTTCTTCACTGGAATCTCGAAGACGGTCAGGATGGCGCCAAGGGCGCGGCCGATCACTTCGCCCCGGGCTCGCACATCGGCAACCCGGCTCGGCTCGGTCGCGGCAGGCATGAAACTGTAGGTGGCGTTGCGCTCCAGCTGAGCGGAATCCAGGCGACGCTGCATGGCGACGAGCGTCTCAGTCAGGTCCAGCATCTGATGGCGTCTTTCCTCGAGCTGGGCTCGGGCCTCGGTGATGTTGGAGGCATCGATGTCGGTGCCGATGGGGACGCGAAGGCTCTGCATTGCGGCGCGCAACAGGTTGGACGAGGCCGCCCGCTCCGCTGCGGCCTTGGCTTCTGCAGCCTTCCTCATCGTGCTCGACATGGAGGAGGCGTCGGTGCCAGTGAGGAAAACATCCACGTGGACGTCCATTGCCCTGGTGGGAATGCTTCCACCGAGGGAGAGGGGAGAGTCGGAGTAGCTGAGTACCTCATTGGGGTACTCCTCGGCCGCGAGCGCATTAGAGATGTGCAGCACGGTGAAGGAGGTGGCGAGTGCGTCGACGACGTCGTTTGCCAGCGTGACGGGCTCGTTGGAGTCGGAGGGGAGCCCCTTCTGAAGCATGCTCTCGGCCAGCTCCTCGAGCTGCCCCATGATGGGCGCCAACTTTCATGGTGGGCGCACGGCAGATTCCATGGGATGGCTAAAGAGAGGAGGAGGCTCGAGGGCGCTGCTGGGCTCCAGAGGCGAGGTTGGTATGAGCGAGCGCGGGACGCAAGACATACCCAGGTTTGGGGCTCTCTGGAGAGATAATACCCTTAGTCCTGTCGAGTGTGGTTGATATGCAATAGTACAGGGTTGCTCCTAGAGCTGTAGCGAGGAAGAAGGGAGGCTGGCCAGGGCTTAGGCTGCTCCTTCTATCGAGGTGTGTTCTACTGATCTGTGGTTAGTTCCTGTGTGCTTACTGATCCTGCTATCTTGCTTGCCCGTATGCGTGAGGGCTCCTGGGGGGGTTTTATAGGCCAACCCCCTAGGGGTACAATGGTAATGTTACAAAGCCATAGGGTCGGGTCGTCGGTGTCTGGGGACCCAGAGCTAGGACCCGCCGGAGGCCTGTAGTTCGCCGGGTTCCCCTAGGTGCGGGCCACTCATGCCTAGGGGCACTGTTCGTCGTGTTATCGATCGCGAGGAGTGGCCGAGTCGAGTCAGGTACGGTGATGCTCCGTCAGCACATCGCTTGCTGGCATCAGTAGTGACGTTGGGAGCCCTGTTGCCACGCCAGCCCTGGTCAGTGGGTAGGTGAGGGGCACTGTTGCCTCTTTCCAGGTGACCAGAGGCATGGGCGGGGCACTGTTGCCTCGGTCATCGGTGGATGAAGACTCGTCCCGTCGTACGACTTGGATGGGACGGGAGCTGACCTGTGGCTGGGTTGTGAAACATGCCAAGGGTGGAGCTGGCTTGTTGGAGAAGGCTTGGTGTGCTGGGTTCGTCTGTCTTGAGCTGTCGTCGGGGCCGAGTCGAGGAACTAGGCCGGGTCGGAGAGTTCAGCCGGGTCGAGGGTCTTGGTCGGGTTGAGCAACCCGGCCAAGCACGAGCCGACTTGAGGGGTGATGCTGACCCTATTGTTTTTGAAAAGGATCCGGGTTCCGTTGCCTTCCCGGGATTCATCCCCCCGACAAGAAGCTCCTTGACCGGGTTGTGGCCATGGCTGGCAAGCAGCCAGACCTGTCACCGACCCCAAGGAGTCGGAGAGCCAGGGCTCCTTCCAGACGGTAAAAGAAACCAAGAAGATACCCTTGGACCCGGACCACCCGGAGAGGTTCGCCCTTGTAAGAACCACCCTTGACAGCAAATAGGAAAGCGAGCTCATCGATTTCCTCCGTGAGAATCGGGATATCTTTGCATGGTCCCCCAAGGACATGCCGGGTGTTCCGACGGATTTCGCTGAGCACAAGCTACATGTTAGAGCATATGCAAAACCATTCAAGCAACCCCTCTGCTGACTGTCAGAAGAAAAGAGAAGAATTGTTGGTGAAGAGATAACCCGGCTCCTAGCAACCGGCTTCATTATGGAAGTATTCTTTCCAGAATGGCTGGACAATCCAGTCCTTGTACTGAAGAAGAACAACAAGTGGCACATGTGCATTGATTATACCAGCCTCAACAAAGCTTTCCCCCAAAGATCCGTTTGCCTTGCCTCGGATTAATCAAGCAATAGACTCCACAGCCTGATGTGAGTTGTTGAGTTTCTTGGATGCCTACTCATGGTACCACCAGATCAAATTAAACCCGGCAGACCATCTTCATCACGCCATTCGGAGCCTTCTGCTACCTGACCATGACATTCGGCTTGAGAAATGCCGGTCCCACCTTTCAGCGTTGCGTGCAGAAGTGCCTCCTCAAACAGGTCGGCAGAAATGCCCACGTCTATTGTCGGATTTCGGGTTCCGGCAGACCCTCTAGGTTCGAACTCTGGGGTGCACGTGGAGATCGCACCTCCTACCTACCCGTGTCTCGTCGCCTCGCAAAGATCTAAACTACACGAAGAACAACACAAGGGACACGAGGTTTATACTAGTTCGGGCCACCATTGTGGTGTAATACCCTACTCTAGTTTGTGGTGTGGTGGATTGCCTCAGGGGCCGATCATGAACAATACAAGGAAGAACTGCCTCGCGAGGGGTGTTCTTGTGTTGGTGGTTCTGGCTAGGGTTCTACTGCATGATCTCTCTGATCGATCTCCAGATGCCCAGATGCCTCTACCCTGGGGGGTGGCTAGTCCTATTTATAGGCGGAGGCCCTGGGCCTCTTCCCAAATATTGAGCGGGAAGGGCGCCAACAATTGGCCATTTTGAAGGGGAACATCTAGTACACTTATCCTAACTAAAGTTGGTCCTGGCCTGCCAAAGACTCTGGCGGTGACGCTGGCTTGGGCTCCACGATGACCTCCATCCTGTCGTTCTGCTAGTCTTGGTCTTGTTGCACCGAAATGGTTGCCTTTGCTTGATACTCTTGCCTGCGCTTGCTCCCTTTGCACCAAAGAGGAAACAAGGACTCTGCGCAGGCCAGCGCCTGCCTGGCGCCCGCCTGGCTTGGGTCGTCATGGCTTGCGTCACGGGCACCTCATGAGGTACCCCTCCTTGATCTCTCCGCCTCCTCGCGAGCCAGCCTGACGAGGCCGTGCTTGAGGAAGCTTCCTGTCGTCCGCCCCGCGAGGCTTGGCCCCTCGCGAGGGTCTTGAGCTCATGTTGATGAAGATGGACCGTACTGGGCCGCCCCTTGAGCCACGCCGCAGGCCGCAGGCAGGCAAGTCTGGGTACCCCCGTTCCCAGAACGCCGACAGTAGCCCCCGGGCCCAAGGCGCGCCTGGACTTGGCTCAGCAAAGAAGCGAAGGGGCAAGTGCGAAGCGCCGCGGGCCCCAACAGCCTGCGGCCTTGGGCGCTGCGTGGCGGTTGATTGGACGTGGGCGTCCCCGCTTCCCCACGACGCCTCGGCAACTGCACGAATTAACAAGTCCCTGCATGCAAAAACGGGTCATGATTACCTGTGATCGTGGAGGCCGACGATTGGCCTCCTCCGTCTATATGTACGGAATGGCGAGAGCCTTTCCAGTCCATCCTCTCTTGCTGCTCTCCATCTCCTTCTTGGTTTCTCGCCTCCCCATGGCCTCGCCGAAGAGATTTTCGGCCGCGGAGAAAGGTAAGGCTCACCGGGAAGGACCGGGTTCTCCGCCGGCCAAGCGCGGACGGGGCCGCCCTCGCAAGTACCCTTGAAATTCTGTTGGGAGTGGTACGCATGCTAATGAGGCTAAAACCTTCAAATATCTCAAAACAAATGACCAGTCGCAGTGAGGTCGACTGTCATTCTCCAATTATATGGAAACTCGAAGGCAAGCACCCGTAGATACTTAAATTGTGAAAGGGGAGGTGTGTATTGGGACTCTTCAAATCATGCATATGATCGAACTTGTGACATGCCAGTTGCAAGGGTCTCCGACGTTGCACCACCTACACCTGATTGAAGAGATAATCGATGAACCTTGTACTCGTAGCCGCACAATTTTGCCATGTCTTCATAGCTATGTGCCACACTAAAAAATATATCTTATGTACTCTTGCTTAGGATCAAATCAAGCATCATATCATGTACTCTGCAAGAAAGTACCTCCCTATGATATGTGTTTACGTGCTGAATCCGACTTCTATTGACAAGCTCATTGAAATAACTTTTCGCAACATCATCCAAATCTGCTCCACGCGAACTACAGACAAAGCCCCCGGCTATCCATTGCCGAACCAGGTCATCCCTCTCAATCTCACGGTCTTCTATATACATGCCAAGATACAAAAAACATGTCCGGAGATAAACATGAACATGCATGTAGCTAAGGTTCAGTATACCCTTTATCTCTTCCAAGGTGGGTTTTGTGGCAGACTTGGCATTAAGCGAATTCTTTATGCTCTTCCATTCACTCAATTGTCTTGCTTCATGGCTCGCTAAATAGGCAAATCTATGGTGATAATAGACAATCTTCCCTGGAAAGCTAATATTCCACTACCAATTCCGAGAAATTTCATTATACCAATTCCTATGAATTATGTATCTTCTCGGAAAAAGAATTTCATGACACTAGTTTGGGAAATTTTAATCTACATACAAACAAGAACGTTTTAGTATTATTTATCTTTAGAATTAATGCAAAATAAAAAAATAGTATTTTTTAAGATATATTCATTGTCTATGAAATTTGTTAATGTGTATCACTGTGGTTGTAAAGATTATTTAATCAGATTAAAAATATTATATATGAATGAGCAAACTATTTCATGAAACTTATTTTTGATTAATAAAACAATAATTTTGAAAAGAGAGTTTCCGTTAATCCCAAGTTTGTCTCCATTTTTATAAACAGCATCAAAGGAAAAAGATAGTACCGCACATTTGTTTAAAGTGAAAATTTCAAAATGGAAATACATGAAAATAAAACAAATATGATATGAAATAATTAAAAAATGTGGAGGAGACATAGGGAAAGTAAATAAAAATATAACCATGAAAAGGGAAGGATTTGTTTTTTGAGAACTAGGAAATGTATTTTTCTGAGAATAAGGGAAGAAAAAGGGATGAGACCACGCACATAGAGAAAAGGAAGTCCATTAGAGCCCATTCTGACTAATCACGACAAGCAGAGGCGATCTCTTGTCTCAAAAAAAACCCGGAAAGACTAACACCCCAACGTGTGGGCGCAACTCGCCCACACGCATGGATCCTCGTCCAACCAATTCTGCACGAATCTTGGCGTGTTTTAGCAGTTTTTATGTGCCACGTAGGACCGGGCTAGTGTGTGGGCATTCATCCGGTCGCCTACACGTACTTTTTCACCACATGGGGCTGGTGTGTGAGCATTTAGCAATTCGCCCACACACCAGTTTTCACGCACGCAGAGGGGTTGGTGTGTGGGCGTTTATCACTTTGCCCACACGCTCGACTTCTCGCCCACACCAAAGATGTTAGTTGTCATGTATTTCTGCAGGGTACATGGCAACTGCCATAGCTTTGCTTGTAAGCAGATGGCAACTCTCTTTTATCCGAGTTGCCATGTGTTTTTGCTTGGTACATGGCAACTGCCCTAGCGTACACGTAAGCAGATGGCAACTCTTTCTTTTTACATGGCAACTGCCCTAGCATACTTGTGAGCACATGGCAACTCTCTCTTTTTACCCGAACATGTTTTTTGCCATGCCTCTTTTGTAGTGCTACATGGCAACTGCCTAGTGTTAGTAGGCGGCAACTCCTAAAATTTTGAAATCATGGCAACTGTAGTAGACCAGACCATACATGGCAACTGCCTAGTGTTAGTAGGTGGCAACTCCTAAAGTTTTGAAAATCATGGCAACTGCAGTAGACCAGACCATACATGGCAACTGCAGTTGAGCAACCATGACAACTGTAGTTGTCCGACATGGCAACTGTAGTTCAGCGACATTGCAACTGCAGTTAAACAGACATTGAAGAAGGACCATGGCAACTGTGGGAACGTGTCGTGACTGTCACGCGGCACGTGCGGGACCGTGAGGTAGGTGGCTGAGAGAGATCGTGTGGGCATTATCCATTTTGCCACACGTAGGCGTGTGAGAGGGACCGCGAGAAAAAAAATGCATGAGGACGCTAGTTTGTTTTATCCACATGTAGACGTGTGGGCTGGTCCTCTTAAACACCACACAAAGCGTGTGGTCAGATCCCTTAACGCCCACACGTGTGGGCGTTATCAGCGTCAAAAAAAAGCAGAGGGGATCTCTGTATCGCCGCCGACGCCGTTGTTCTCGCAGCCGCCGGCTGCGCCATGCTCCGCCTCCGAGAGTGCGTCATTTCCCGTCTCCTCTCTTCCCCATCCACCTCCACCTATGCCATCTTCCCACTCTGTCGTCTCCTCTCCGCCGCCACGCCCCACATTTCCCCATATCCCAGTGGCTTTACCATGGAGGAGTACCTCGTCGACACCTGCGGCCTCACCCGGCTCCAAGCCCTCAAGGCCTCCAAGAAGCTCTCCCACCTTAAGTCCCCCACCAAGCCCGACGCCGTCCTCGCCTTTCTCGCCGGCCTCGGCCTCTCCGGCGCCGATGCCGCCGCCGTCGTCGCCAAAGACCCGCGGTTCCTCTGCGCCAAAGTGGACAAATCCCTGGTCCCCGTCGTCGCCGGGCTTGCCGGCCTTGGTCTCCTGCGTCCTGAGATCGCCCGCCTAGTCTCGGTTGTCCACTGCTACTTCCGAACCAGGCCCATCGTCTCCAAGACGCACTACTACCTGCCCCTCTTAGGCTCCTTCGACAACTTCCTCCGGGCGCTCCAGCGCTCGTCCTGCCTACTCTCATCGGACCTTGGCAAGGTGATCAAGCCCAATGTCATGTTCCTGCGGGAGTGCGGCCTAAATGACTGCGATATTGTCAAGGTGTGTATCCCTGTGCCGAGGATGCTGACCACCAACCCAGAGCGTGTCGGCGCGATGGTGGCATCTGCTGAAAGATTAGGCGTGCCTCGTGGCGCTGGGATGTTCAGGCCAGCGCTACAGGCTGTCGCGTTTCTCAACGAGGAGAAGATTGCCGCCAAAGTGGACTAATTGAAGAATACATTCAGGTGGTCTGATGCCGAAGTGAGCATATATTGCTCTCTGTAAGGCTCCGTATATCCTGAAGAAGTCGAAGGAATCTCTGAAGCGTAGGTCCGAGTTCCTCTTCTCTGAGGTGGGGTTGGAACCCGTGTACATTGCTCATCGGCCCATAATTCTCAGTCTTAGCCTGGAGGGCCGGATCAGGCCCCGGTACTATGTTCTCAAGTTCCTCAAGGAAAATGGATTGGTAGATCGTGACCTGAGCTTCCATACTGCAGTCAATAGATCTGAGAAGTATTTCGTGGAGAAGTTCATATGCCCTCAGAAGGAAGCCGCATCACACCTCGCTGAAGACTATGCAACTGCTTGCAAAGGGGAAGTGACAACTAATTTCAGATTTACTTGTACCAAAAATGGGCCAAGGAAATTGGTTACTGCTTATGGCACAACATAGTTTTCACCCTGCCTGCGTGTAAGCTGTTAGGTGTTCTTTGCCTAAGATGATTTGGTTGTTTTCTGTGGTATGCCTGTTACATCTTACATGCCAGTTAGTCATTGCTAAATGCTAACTCCCTATGAAACTGATAATCTGATTCCTGAACCCCCATATATGTTGATGTTGTCAGGCTTCCATTGAATATCATGGAAATTGGATGTGTGAGTAGACCAATTTTGTGATGAAACCAGCATTCATGAAACCAGAAACCAAAAGAGTAACGTGGTGTCATTTCCCACCAAAATGTATCAGTATGATCTGCTTCCATGCCAAAATTTATCTATCATGCATGTTCTATTTTCATTTCATTGTCTCTTAGGTTCCTTTGTATGTCAATTAGTACTAACTTCGTTTGATGCTTAGGTTAGACTTCGAGACATTGAGACCTTCCACCTGCTGTCCGCCCTGTTACACAACACTGAGACCTTCCACCGGTTTTCCATTCTAACATAAAGAGTGGCTAATTGTTGTGTTTCGTGGTGTACTTATGTGTCCTGGTTGTGGGAGCAACAGGGGTAACCATCCCCACTACTGTCACCATGCCATTATATACAAACTTTTTCCCTGTCAAACACATGGAAGATCACAGCCATTTAGATCTGATCAAGAAGAGAAAATTGCATAGATTAGTTGTATCGTGTGAAAGCTGCAAATGGCAGCTGCAGCTGATGATCAACAAGAGGAGAAACAGTATATATTTAGTGAAAACAGAATATGAGTTATTAAAAGTTATACGGTTACACCAAGGTGATGAAATGCCTATCTGTGAACTGGGCATCGACCAGTTGGCTAGTGGCGTGTGGCCTGCAGCACACCCAGCCCGCCACCCGCGTTCGAGCCTTTGGCTCCGAAGGGTGCTGTGCCTGGGTTGTTTCTTCTAAATCGAGAATACCACATTCTAGTCTCTGTTGTTTACTTTTTCATGCTCAGTGACTTGAAGTGAGGTACGTTAACTTTCTTTTCCTGAACTTGATCAAAACGGAAAAGAATGTACCACTTAGGCAAGATGTGCATGCTTGTGTTGACATCTGGTTATAGTTATATGGAGATAAATGTGTTCATATATGAATATGATACATATATCTAGGCCCATTACCAGTAGGAAAAAAATCACCCTGCATTTCAGATTCATAAACTTCTTAAAAGAGTTATACTTAAGCAAAAATAATAGTTAAGATAGGTTAATTTTTTCACTGGGATTAGACTTACGTTTTACTCAGAAGTTCCAGCTAACCATCTCTCAAGTAAAAGAAAACGAACCTAATCAGTCCGATGTAGTTTTTCTGCTGCACTAGAGCATAATATGGTGATGCTGAATTACCGTATTAAGCATGAGTATATTTTTCTTAATTTGAAGCGGTGGACCACTGAAAGTGGTTTGCGGTTGCTAATAATGTTCAGTTCTGACTATTAAACATTCATTTTTGACTGAAAGAAGTGGATGTTTCCATTGATGTGTCAGGTCAAAAATGTAAATGTGATTGAGGCTGGTGAGTTGTGCTTTCTCAGGTTTACAAGCATTGTTCATAGAAACACAAAACTGAATTTATATACTTAGGCCTGCATGATTGTTTTCCTTTGGCAAGTTCACTACATCTGTTGATGCCTATTTGGGTGATTATAAAAAAAATCCAAATATATGATTTGAAACTTAGCATCTTCTTTTACTGTAAGATACTACACCCTCTGTTCCCAAATGTAAGACTGTTTTGGTAGTTCAGCTTAAACTGCCAAAACGTCTTATATTTAAAACCAGAGGTAGTAATATCGAGTAAATAGCAGTGACATTAAGTTCTTGGTATAGTAAGTAGTATGTGGCTGAAGACTAAAAGAATTGACGCTATCCTGTCTTACCACAGACATGGAGAAAACATGGGGTGCAGCTTAGTCGGGCTTTACTGTTCAGATGCCCATGAGTTTTCACCTTCTGTGTTTTGGTTGCACATTCTTTTCGGGTTTACTTTTCTATGAGGTGGGCCCAAACCTGCGTCGTGTTGTGCCACAGCAGTTCATTGTTATATAGCTTCTAATTTTCAGCATCAACGATTTAACAAAGTATCCACATCTTGCAAATGCACATCCAGTATCTGACATATACATTCATTTCTTTATCTACACTGGTCACAAAGCAGGATACCTATGATTTGGTGTTATAGCATGTTTCCTATAGTTATGGTTCTGCTTTAGTTATATACTATTGTAGCTAATATTGTATATTCAATTCAGTTCCTATGACTACAAGTAAAGTTCTGTTTTACTTGATGTTTTTGCAAATACTATGACTACAGAGTCTGACCATAATACGGTATACTAGACCATAAAAGCGCGCGTTGCCGCGCCCGCCCACCTTAGAGACATTTTCACGTAATAATAAGACATCTTAATGAAACAATGATAGAACTATATGAGAAAATTTAGATATTGGACTATTTGGAACCATCACAATTTTGTTCTGTCTCCCACCATATTATTTAAATATATCTTCAAAGTAACCATCCATCTAATTTTAGATTATGGAGACAGTACAAAAGTAAGTTGTAATATGTGCAAAAACTGGTCAAAATGAACTCATCCTTCACATGCATCATAGAAAAAGAACATCTTCACGTGAGTTTCCACACCCTTCTATCTAGAGAGAAACGTAATAATATCTGGGAGATTTGGACTATATACATATATAAAGATATAAGTTTTAGAGTGGTTGGGCTTTTTTAGAACCGTTCGTTGATGTCGATCTAACGGCAGACAAATACGAAGTACTGGGTAGTACTCCGATGAAAGTACGCGAAAGTACTAAAACGAGTGGGGCCAGTACTCGTGACAAGGTGGGGACGCGTTTTAATCTAGGGGCAGTTTAGTCCTAGGAAAATTTGCACGCGCCGCCCCTCTCGTCGAATGCATAACCGCCGCCATGGTGATTCACATTCCACAATTACTCATCGGCGGCCACCTCCTCCCTCTCCTCCAAGTCCACCTCAGTCATCTCCTCCTTGCCGCTGCAACTTCGCTCCACTCAGGCAACCCCGCACCCACCCCCACCCCCTCTTACACGGCAGATCGAGCTGATGGCCGGCGACGAGAACACCGACTTCGTGCAGATCGCCGGCGGCGACCAGGTCAAGTTGGCCAGGTTGAGGGAGATCCGTTCTTGGTTTGACAACACAAGGCAGATGAACTGGACGGCAATGGCCACTCTCAAGAATATGACGAAGAAGGAGAGGGCAAAGCTTTGCCCCCCGCCCGCACAACCGATTGACAAGATCGAGATCCTCCTCTGGGCGATGGAGCAGGCCAATTCGTCCAGCGAGTGGACCAGGCGGAGGTGGTGGGCGTTCAGATCCAGGGTAGAGCATCCACTGGATCAGGAACCCACCGTGCACGAGGTGCCGTTGCAGATTGTGCAGCCTCCAACCGAGTCACCGGAGACTCCGAAGCGCAAGATGAGGAGGACAGTGGTCGCGACCTCGCTTCCCCGCCGTTCTCACGCTTCCCTCGCCGCTCTCCTCGTCTGAACGGCGGCGGTAGCTATGTTTAGAGTAAGCTTCCCCACTCCTCATCTTCCTACTGCTCGTGCTTACATCGTGGTGATACTGATCGTAATAGCTCAGAGAGGGAATGCTAGATGGCATTTTAATCTCAATGAATTGCATGAATATTTGAGTACATGGATTTGGAGGATGGATTATGATGTATGTGAACCCTAGGCATCATATGAACCCTAGGAAAAATTAGTAATGTTCTAGTGGTAGACACTGAAATATTTCGGTATACACCGGTAGGCACTGAAATCGGAACTGCTCTAGACAAAATTTGTAATGTTGTAGTGGTGGACACTGAAATATTTCGGTACACACCGGTAGGCACTGAAATATTCCGGTACTGCCCTAGGCAAAATTTGTAATGTTGTAGTGGTAGACACTGAAATATTTCGGTACACACCGGTAGGCACTGAAATATTTCGTTACTACAATTTCAGTACACACCGATGCACACTGAATTATTTCAGTACTGCAGTTTCAGTACACACTGAAATATTTCACTACTGCAAATTCTATACAAAGTTGGCATTTTGTCATTTATGTGTGAATCAATCCATGCATCATATGCCATAACTTTGTACATGAGTTTGGGTCAATTTCATGTCTATTTATTGTTAAAATTATTGTCATGCCATGAAACACAAGACAAGCCACTGACCCAAGCTTGCAAAGATGACATATCAATGTTGCTGATATGCACGTTTTCACCAAGTCTTGTGTCTGAATTAAAACTGAGCATTTTTTCTTGATGGTATCCATGGATCTAGAACTCCTATGAATTTGCTCATGTTGGATGTTTTATTCTCCATCATTTGTACTAGCATTCCGTGTGATTAGATGCCATGACAAGACCCCTGGCATATTTATTTTCTTGCCTCCAACATCACATGTGTGTTTTACAGGAAAAAACCTGGAGTTCACCAGGCTGGCTGAAGTTGTGAGGCTGGGAGGCCGATGGTGCTGCTACTGGCTGATCCTTCTTCTTTCAGTTTTTGTTCGTCATTTATCAAGCCGTTGGACCAGGACTACTTCCCTATGTGCTGTTAATGTATTAAGTAGTTCCTTCGAATTTGTAGTATTAGTTAGTTTGAATGTGGAAGTACCTTAATTTTGGAACGAAATGTTGCTATGTAGGACCAAGGGTTTCATACCTTAATCTTTGGATAATTAATTATGTGAACTGTTAGATGTGGCGCACAACGAAACGCCTCTACCGTTGATACTATAGTTCAACATGTCGGTCCAATTAGAGACCAGCCACTACCATATAGAACAGTTAGCATTTCATACTACAACCTGGCACGTACAAAACATCACACAGTGGAAGCACATCCCTAAGCACCTTGCATTGTACAAGGTCTTAGAGACCAGCCTCTACCATATATAACAGTTACCATGTCACACTACAGCATATAAAACATCACACAGTGGAATAATCATAGCTAGTAGAGCATTAGGTACCAGTTAATAATAGTTGCAATCCATCACAAGCAATAGTACCTAGATATGAGTAGATATAGGTACGGTAATACACGACAAGTACTCGCAAACAAGAGTTGACATAACAAGTTCATTCACATTGATACATGGCCCACCCCAGTTCTAAATGAGGTGGATGGTGATCATCATCCTCAAGTCATGGCGACGGGTGTTCGCAACAGTGAGTAGGATGGCCTGTCCTACCCGAAGATTCTTGGCACGAAGGAACTTCTTCCACCCTGCCCTGCTCAAGACAGTGCGACCGTCCGTATCCACTGCATAGGCACAGCTGGTGATGGAGCCCATTCTGGTAAGGCGTAGTCCAGCAGCCATGCCTTCTTCGCCCGGGTCGATGCCACAGCTATCAAGTAACCTTTTAGGTAATTTCTGAAAATAGTTGACATGATATATGATCATGTCACGTGCAATTATCAACAAAGCATACACTTCAAGACACATATATCATTGGATTCAACACTGAGCATATATATCATCACATCACTACACTATACGCCAAGCATCAAATTACTACAGTAATTAGGCATATCATTAGACTACTCCGTACACTAAGCATATCATCGCATATTACTACACTACATGCATGTCATAAAATTCTTCACTAAATGAATTCTAAACTTGGCCTCTCATCACAGTACTACAACATGCATATCATATGAAGTACTACACTAACTAAGCATGCATATCATATAATTACCACACTAAGTAACATACCATGATATGCCGTTTAACATTCGTCCTTGTGAGGCGGGTCACGAATGGCTTCCCTAGGTAGTCTTCACGTAGCGGAAGCATGTCCCAAAGGTTGCCGATTTCCTCGTCGCCCAGGCTGAGTCCTTGGGCATACAGGTATTCAACAAGTGGGTTCTCATCATCATCTGAATCAGCACCATCTTCGTCCTCGTGAACTTCATCCTCACTATCCGGAATGAAATTTAGATAGATAACAGAAATCCTGGGCCTATCTCTTCTGAAGGAGAAGCTGATCAATTCACCCCCAGTAAGACGCATGCGGGCGATGAAATGATCCCAACCATCTCCTCCTATCTGGGTTATCTTTCGCCCCTTCTCGACCTGCATAGTGTATGGGCCCCCAAGAGCGTCGAAGGTCACGGTGTCTGCGACGAGCTCATTGAATGCCAATCTCACATTGCATGGTACGATCTGTGTAAGATAAAAACAAATAGCAGACACAATACATTAGTGCAAATAGCAAAAAAAATATACTGTCAGAAGGTTCATATAAATTATTACCGCTGCAACAAAAAAAGAAGGCTGGAAGTAGATGCCGAACAACGTGGCAGTAGAAAGGCTGGTCCGGCACCGTGAGTTGCAGCGTCCACATTGTGCTTCCTCCATTCTACACAGAACATGTTGAACTCTAAGTTGAATTGTACATAGTACAATACAAAGATCATACATATAATAAATTATAGTGATAACCTATACTGGCAATGGCCAATCAATCTATTTTCTATCATCTATGTAATAAAGCAATGGCAATGACAATGGCAGTGCCCGGTTCATCTAAACCTGGGAATAGTTGGGCATCGAAACTTAAACCAGTCCAATCCATGGCACACATCAAAACCAAACCAATCCAGATATTTTCATTTAGAATCTAGACCAAATCGAACTATACATGCGCGTCATCCAACCCAGTCCAAACCGTTTTCAACTTCCAAAGGTTCAAACCGTGGACAAAGCCATATGCGAGGGCACGTCATAAATCTAGATCAGACATGGCGTCAAAGCTCGAGAGAGCCGACGAGCTCCGGCCGGCAACTGCGGCTCTTGGATTTGAAGCAGTAGTAGGTGGTAGTGGCGGCTCAAACTAATTGATTGATTTGGTCTCAAACCATATAAACCAAATCAAGATCCAATCCAAAAACTAAGTTTCAGTCCAAACCAATCGGCTCAGATCCGCCTCCGTAGGGAGACGCGTTTGGGGAAGGGAAGAAGAGTGGAGATCTGACGTACTTGCCGTAGTTGGCGGCGGCCGCGCACCGGCAGCGAAGAGAGGGGTCGTCGGCAGATGGCGGTGTAGGCGGCGGCGCTGGTCGAGAAGGGGAGAAAGAAAGATGTGGAGTGGTCGAGGCAGGGAGAAAGAAAAATGTGGTACATGTGGTGGCTCGATTGTGTGGATGACAAGGGGACCCACTTGTGAGACCGATAGCAATTGATGGCAAACCGTAGGAGGTGCACGACCGCATGCACGACCGCCACGTCCCCACGTGGAATCGGGACGGCCGGGTGGGTGTGTCAAGTAAAATCGGCACCTGCAGCTTCTCGGTAACTCCAAGAGGTAGGAGCAGTGCCTTTCTTCCCCAAATCGGGTAGAAAACCCTCGTCCTCTCCCGAACCATACCACCCTCTCTTCCTTCCTCACCACCTCACCACCCTCTCCTCCTTCGTCACCACCCTCCTCCCTTCCTACGCCTCCCTCCTCCTGTCTTCTACCGACGATGAAGCGCGGGCGTGAAGATGCGGCGGACGAGCCGGAGGCAACCATCGGAGCAGAGCAGTCTGCTGCCGTGGCTGCAGCCGTGGGTGGAGCGGCTGAGTCCGCCGTAGCGGCGGAAGCTGGCGGTGCAGCGACCGTTGTGCCTGCTCCCGCTACCATCGCAGCCGTCGAGGCACCCGTCGGCGAGCACAAGGTCGGGGAAGATCTGGAGGAGGAGGAGATGAGAAGGCGTAAGCGCAAGGTGTATGACAAAATCGAAGAGCTCATGGAGGAGAACGCCATAAAGGAGTTCGACCTAGATAGCAGGAAGGGCAGCGACTTCGACGAGGATGCCATCGGCGAGCTATCTGAGGTAGTACTCTGTTTTTTGCTCAGTTTTTTTCATGACATTGGGGTTTTTCTTGTTAACTAGATGAGCATCAATTTCACTTGGGCGTTCTAGTTGTACGTATGTAGGATTGTAGGGATCTAGCATAGATCTTCATGTTGGATGTGGATTTTTAAATCTGATTCACATTCTGATTCCAGCAGATACTCTGGGTTTTTTTCATGGCATTGGGGTTAGTCTTGTTAACTAGATGAGCATAAGTTTCACAAGGGATACATTAATGAAAGAAGTGGGGTAATGAACCCAAATACAAGAAAATGTTCATGGCAGGGATACATTAATGAAAAAAGTGGGTTAAACAATGGATATATGGCAGGATTCTCCATTGGCTTCCCCAGGACAGTGACTAAATGCTGCAGTTCCTAATTCATTATAGTTTATGTACATGAATTAATTTGCATACATGTTCATAGATGATTAATTTGCACACATGTGCATAGATGATCCATTTGCAAATTCTATACAGATTTCCATTTTGCAAAGGAAGTGATCGCTCCCTTAATAATTATGGGCTGACATTACATATCCACTAGATACCAAAAAATCAAAACATCTCATCTACCCAATTTTCCACAGTATTTTATTTAGATGATCACACTCACATCTCTCATCAATATGAGCAGTGAGACACCCCATAGCTCCTTTACCAATTTCCTTCTGAAAGTTATCAGGGTCTAACAATGTTGGAGAAGCAGTATTGCCGCTGTCAGAAAGAATAATTGTTTCTTCATTCCAGTAGATAGAACAAACCCCCCTTGTGTGAAACATGGAGGAGTACAATGAAGCCATTTTTCTGATTCCAATAAGAATTACACCTGCAACAAGTATCAAATATCATTAAACCAAGCCACTTCATGTAGTCTTTCATGTGTTAGTTATGTACTACTTGTGCACTAATCTATAAATGCAACTATTCCACCGTCCATAATTGTGCATGTCAATTTATTTGGCTCAATTATGTATGTGCACATACGCCTTATTTCTAGCAAATAGATAGTTGCCATGTTTCACATGTGTACTTTCAAAACATTATAATTAAAGTCAATGTACCATAATATATCACCTGAGTTGTTCTATGTGTACTAATTCACTAATTGACAGGAGGATGACGACGACGTGGACTACAGCATGGACAGCAGGCACAGCAAGAGCCAGTACACCCTGAGGCATCTGATTGCTGGGAAGATCAAGTACCGTTTCTTTGGCAAGATCGGGTGCCCTTTCTGTTGCAAGGTGATCGGTGGCGGCATAGATGGCATGATCCAGCATGCCTTCAGCACTGGCAATGGACATGGCAAGAATCGTAGTGCCAGTACTATGGCTAAACATGCTGCCTACGCACGCTTCCTTGAGATTGTCAAAGTCAATGAGCCGTACAACATGCATTGAAGAAGGGAGAGAAGTGATGTGCTGCTAGAGTGCTGATGCTGCCCCAGGACCGCCGTGTCCTCTTATGTTATCTATGTTTCTTTGTTGTTGGAGTCTAAAACTGATGTCCTATGGTGTGTCTGAACCTATGCTGAGCGGTGGTTGATCTGCCGTTTATGTTAAGAATTTGCTGCTACTCTGGTTTAGTGTTCCTAGTTGTTAATAATATTTTGGTGATGCATGTTTAAGCCTTGTGCAATGCTAGATGCTTAGGGTGGTGCTTAGAAAAATAAACAGGGTTTTTCTGATGCACCGGTGCATATTTGTACAGGAGAGACACCTAGTTATGCGTCTACCCTGTACAAATAAGTACCTGTGCTTAAGAAAAGCCTGGTTTATTTCTATAAGCAACTCCCCTAAGCACCTTGCATTGTACAAGGCCTTACCAACTCAAGTATCGTACGGTGGTCTATGTTATGGTTGCTGTGTTATTCTGCCGTATGGTGATGCATGCTAGGAACTCTAATAATATGACTATGGTAGTTATAGCTTGGCATGACTATGTTTAGTGTATAACTCAGCATGTTCCTGCCATATCTATGAGCAGTTACAACTAAACTATGCATTAATTTTTGACAAAATTAAAGCATGCAAATGATTGTCGATTCCACCTATTGCCAAATCAAGCTTTGTACTGATGATGCATTAGATATTGCAATAAGTAGAGGATGCTCATGATTGCCAAAGGTACCTATTTCCACTTTCTGATAAGAACTCAACGTGTATCAAATGATGCTAAAAGTAGAGCATGGGCATGAGAATGTATCAATGCATTAGATATTGTAATAAGTAGAGGATGCTCATGATTGCCAAAAGCACCTATTTCCACTTTCTGATAAGAAAAACAAAACGTGTATCAAATGATGCTAAAAGTAGAGCATGAGCATGAGCATGTATCAATTAATGATCAATTGATGCTACCTATTTGTGTTTGAATGGGCTCAATAAAGTTGGTGCTGGTTTATGCTCTCTGCGTGACCGTGATGGTAACGAAGACACTTGGTTGGCTATGGTCTTGCTGTCAAATTTATGTTTTAGTTCTTTAAGACTCTTTGTTTTTGCTGTTTGCTCGGGATCGACTTGCTTTCTCGGGCGTCCACGTGCTCTCTTCCTTTTGGGGGAGTTGGGTGCACCATTTTCGGGGGAGTTGGGTGCACCGGTATCCTTCTGGGAGTTGGATGTGTCAGGTTCGTTCGAACCATCAGGATTGTTGACTAATTGTACGTCCTCTTCTGAAGCATCAGGTAGAACTGCTTGCTGGGCATCGTACACTTCCTTCTGTTTAAGAGAGAGTGTTGCGTTAGTTCTAATCATGAGACTTGTGAAATAAATGATATATTCTTGATGTAGCGCTAACCGTTATGGGGAACTTATATGATTCGAGACGAAGCGCATTGCAATCTGAATGCAGTAAGGCTGTACATATTTTCCACCTGAAAATATCTATCCTTGCCTATATTGGATAACCGACAATGACGTCAGCATAGCTTTCAAGCTAAACAAAGTACAAATATAAATTAGGCATTCAATTACCTGGTTCAAAATATCGGTCATTTCATCCCCGTTCCATGACAACATGTACTGCAGTGTCCAAACCGCACAGGAAGTCCTGCGATGTTTAGTTAAAGATCAGTAATCTTATTCGTGTACGCAAATAATAATGTGGCATGCGTACCCATCGGTCTGTTGTGGTATGTTCTCATAGCGTTTTTTGGTCCATTCGGCAAAATTGATGTTCTTAGCTGGTGATATCAACCCTTTCTTGACAGCTTCGTCAATGCAGAACTGAATCGAGTCCACCTAGGGTACGACGAGTTATACATAGGGTTACGGTACTTTGGGAGCTCATGTTCCATGCGGATCAAAAGAGGCAGCAAGAGAACACTTACAAGAGAATCTTCCTTGGTCTTGTCGCAATGATAATTCATGGAGTTCAGAGTCTGAATTTCTTTTTTGTCAAAATTAAACATCATTAGCATCCAATGGTTTTGGTGTACATTCAGTGGGACATGCACCTGCAGTAAAAATCGGGTTGGGTTGAGAACCGAAAGTTGTCGTGTACGTAAACTATGAAAGTGTGGAAAACGTGTACCTTTCGGCGCCCTACAAATTTTCCTGCTACACGAGCTAACCATGAGGCTGCACGTCCAACAGGAACCACCCCCTTCATTTGTAACAGCTTTTCGGTTTCTTGAGGGGATATGATTGAGGTAGTATCATTCTCAATTTGGCTAATGCTAGCATATGCCATAATAACCTGCCAAATTTTCAATCATACAATAATAAGACAGTTGTTGCAGTAATGATGTAGAATAGAGTATAATGGGCTTACATCACCATAAATGTATTTGTCGTCCAAATTTCGCTTCAGATTTTCTGCTGTGAGGGTAATGTCTCTGATTCTAGCTATTTCAACAGGGTCGTATGTTCCGCGGATGTAAACGGCTGTCTCTATGTCCTCATGCGTGAACTTGTAATCATTACCAAAGACAGGCTTCATCGGAGTTAATTGTGGTTCCTCATTGTTTTCCGTCACATGTCTTGCACTTGGTGTACTCGAAGTCCCTATCGTGACTTGGCTAGCCCTAGGAGTTCCTGTCAGGGATGAATTGCACACATTGACTTGATCCTACAATGAAAAAAGGTAGTTCATCATTAGTTTGTTACTTTTAGATATTAACATGTTGGGCCATATTGATCACCTGCACGCCTCCTTTCTGTGACACTGATTGTCGGTTTCTTGTAAATTCGTATTTTAAGTCCTGTAACAATGCAAACAATAATGAACATGAAGGAACATATTCATAAAAAATACAAAATGCACAGTATGACATACATGGAGTTCCCTCCTTAAGTCTTTAATTTCGTCCTCGGCCTTCGACAACCTAGGATTAGTGCCAGTTTTAGTCTTCATGTCGATCAAGTCTTCACCTAGAGTCTGGTATTTGACATCAAATCTGTGCTCAATTTCCATTAACTTCCTGCCTGCCTTCTTTTCATGATCAGCAATGCGTGCATTCATGACTTCAACTACCATTTCAATCTGTGTAAACAAAATAAAACCCCGTTGATAACAATAGCTAAATGAATGAGGTTCCATGACACCTATTTGTGATATTGCAAAAACAAATAGTCTTTGGAGTACACACTTGCTGGCTACTAAATTGCTGTCCTTGTGATGGTGCTCGATACGAATCATGTTGATGCACATGTTCATCTTTTTTTTCTTGGAAAATTATTAGAATTCTCGGACGGTCGCTGAGGAGCACAAATTTCCATGACAACCTATTTTTTTAAAATATAATGAACCATTAGTACCAAATAAAAAATCGGATATAGAAAGTTCAATTGTAGATAGGTACCAGCCCGTTATGAAGACCTCCTTTCTCGTAAGCATCGCTTCTTATAGTAGCCATCATTTCGTCCCATCGTGCGATCAATGGAGGGGGTCTAGAAGCATACATTAATCGGCCACTACGCACGTGCTCCCAGTACCAATACTACACAATAAATTAGTTCATCACCATACAGATATGCAACAGAACAATAATTAAAGGACATTAAGTAGTGATCTAGCACTAACCTGGAGCAGAATTAGATTTCCTTGTAGATTTACGTGATCTCGATTTCTAAACTTGTGAACGGACTTGAAGAAGTGATTAAGTGTGAAACATCCCCAGTTAAATTTTCGAAGGTTTCCAAGATCTGTAACAAGGTTGAGATATTTCGAGTCCACATAATGTTGTGTTGTTGGTGCTAGAACAGTACCAATTGCGTACAGAATGAACCGTCTCAGGAAATCACCGTCTGGGGCTTTGGAAGCTCGGATCGCTGTTTCAAGGTCAGAAATCAAAATTTGCCCATTGTTTGCATAGGCGGTAAACAATTCTGTGTCGGTTTGATTTTCCAGATGTGGCTCTATATCCTCCCCTTCTATCGGAATGCCAAATATACCTTGCATGTCCTCTTTTGTTATAGGAATTGGCGTTTTACCGATGGTAATGGATTTCGTGTCCATATCTATGCTCTTGGCTAGTCTAACGAACATTATGCGACGTAGAGTCACTTCATGCATCTGGGTTAGTCCGCCAAGACTGGTTTCTGATATGATGTACTTTTTGTGGTATTCTGACAACAGTTTCATGGTTTTTCCGAACCTTGTCTGTGAGCATACTAATTTCATATGACCATGCTTTTCGGCGAGTTCCTGTTACATTCCATTAAATAAAACTGAGTACACATGAATTATGTGTATGAAACGATTGTACACAAACAGTCAATTACTTACCGCATCGGTAGTTTCGGAGATGGGCTTTTCTCCATTATTAAGGTTCGTATCTGAAACTGACATTGCTGCCTCGTATGCAATGATAAAATCAGGCTCAATTAATCTGAACAAAATTGGCAAACGTATAACAAAATTAGCAGAGAATTAATTTTAACAAAATTAACTGGGTCATTTAACATATGATCCACTTATGGTTTAAGCACAGAACCTATTTGGGTGCAAAACCTATGAGGGTTCAACAACTAAAGCATCGGCGGACAATGATTGTAAAGAGTTACGATTAGCTAATACCTTATCTCGGAGATGGTGCCACCGAGTAGATGGCGGCGGTTAGTGCGTCGGAAACTATAAGTGCCGGTATAGCACTGTCGACGGCGCAAAGGAAAAACGGCGCGTTCATGCGAGGAGGAGGCAGCGAGAAGAACACTGATGTCCGAGCCCTCAGATCACGTTAGCGGTGGGCGGCGAGTGGTGGCCGCCGACTCCTGTATTCCGTGGGTGACCGGCGTCTCTGATCTGATCTTGTAGCGGTCGTGGGAGGTGCGGACGGCCCGGGTGGTTAGAATGCGAAGCTGTAATCGCGGGATTTAGGGAGGGGTGGGCCGCGTGAGTTATGTGAGATTTGGATAAATGATATAAAGAAATAAGAAAATCTTGTGAACTCGGTGTGGGGTTTACGGGATTTAGGGTTTAGGGGTTTAGGGTTATTAGGGTTTAGGGGCTTAGGGGTTTAGGGTTATCAGGGGTTAGGGTTATCAGGGTTTAGGGTTGAGTGTTTACATGCAAGCCCGAAAATGCGTGTGTCAGAGAACGTACTTGCATGTATATGTAGTAATGATCCCAAACTTTCTTAATGGCATCCCATGAGCACATAGAGAATGAATGCATAATGGTTTCCATGTTGGGCAAAATTTTGAATGTTTATATAGTTTAGTGGGGGGGGGGGTTAGGGTTATCAGGGTTTAGGGTTTAAGGGTTTTAGGGTTGACGGAACTATGTTTGTCTTACGGTGGACGTAGCACACACACCGGACATTGATGGAGCGTTGGTCTACAATGGATTCCCTCCGGTACCATCGATCCGGTCCGTTGACTGGCTCGGCCGACAAACTTCGTGCCACATAGAGCATGCATCCATCCACTGGACCGGATCGATGTTTGGTTGGTTTCATACAGGTGAGGAACCCAGCTAGTGCTTTCGGGGTGTTGATATGCTAGGCCGGAAATGCGCGTGTCAGAGATCGTACTTGCGTGTATAATCCCGAAAATCTTTCATGGCATCCCATGAGACCACATAGAGAATGCATGCATAATGGTTTCCATGTGGGGCAAAAATTCGAATGTTTTTACGGTTTAGTGGGAGGGGGGTTAGGGTTATCAGGGTTTAGGGTTTAAGGGTTTTAGGGTTGACGGAACTATGTTTGTCTTACGGTGGACGTAGCACACACATCGGACATTGATGGAGCGTTGGTCTACAATGGATTCCCTCCGGTACCATCGATCCGGTCCGTTGACTGGCTCGGCCGACAAACTTTGTGCCACATAGAGCATGCATCCATCCACTGGACCGGATCGATGTTTGGTTGGTTTCATACAGGTGAGGAACCCAGCTAGTGCTTTCGGGGTGTTGACATGCTATGCCGGAAATGCACGTGTCAGAGATCGTACTTGCGTGTATAATCCCAAAAATCTTTCATGGCATCCCATGACCACATAGAGAATGCATGCATAATGGTTTCCATGTGGGGCAAAAATTTGAATGTTTTTACGGTTTAGTGGGAGGGGGGGTTAGGGTTATCAGGGTTTAGGGTTTAAGGGTTTTAGGGTTGACGGAACTATGTTTGTCTTACGGTGGACGTAGAACACACAACACACATTGATGGAGCGTTGGTCTACAATGGAGTCCCTCCTGTAGCATCGATCTGGTCCATCGACTGGCTCGGCCGACAAACTTTGTGCCACATAGAGCATGCATGCATCCACTGAACCTGATAAAATGCGCGTGTCAGAGATTGTACTTGCATGTACATGTACCATCCGTTCCATCCAATGGCTGGACCGACAACCTTCGTGCCACATTGTTCACATTGTCCAATTAACACTTTGTATAGATTTTTTTGGTAAAAAATGAAAGAAATAATGCAACTAATCTGAACGTAACGTTTGGCATGTATCAAACCAAGTTGCTACTATTCCTCAAAAAAACAGTTAGCCACTAATTGCGCCAAACATATCTCGTAATTACCAACGAAAATGGGTTGACAATTATATCTGGAAATTCTTGGACTGAATTTATTGCTCTTCCTTTTTTAGAGAACAATAAGTTAGAATGGTGGGCAGCAGGTTGGCACGGGCACGGCGATGGCTCGGGCTTGTGTGATATGTGGTTCGACCCGCGGTCAGTGCACATGTTTTGGAAGCCCCGAAAAGATCGCGCTCGTTAAAAAAAAAACTTGCATCGAAGCGCATTACTTCAAAATAACTAATTAACCCTACAATCACGGATATATACCTTCCCATTCTACCGCATATCTACCCTATCCTCACCACCCCCATCTACCTTGTTTCTCCTCACATAGCCATCGCCAGGATCGCGCCATCGCTTCTCAAGCGACCACGCCGACGCCGGATTAAAAAGGTTTGTTCCACAGCTTCTCTCATCTTGATTGCAGTGCTGATTATTTTTTCCATTGATTCGACCAACAAGTAATTTCCGAAGAGATTAGAAAATCCAGCTTTTGTCATAGTTGAGTAGTTCTGGTGTGATTCGAGTACAGGATGGCATGCAAGAGCTTTTTGATTGATAGTTTGTACTAGTTGATCGTACGAACTGATTATGAATATTTTTTCACGGTCGTATTGTTTCAAGTTAGGTGGATGAGGGTGTGGATACAGTTTTCATACTATGGGTATATGTGTTGTTGTAGGGACCATGGTCTTAGAGGCGTATAACAACCGTGCGGAGTACGACAAGTCTTTGCATGAAGCGCGTCGGGAGATCGACTTGAAGGTGCAAAAGGATCGCGCTGAGGTAGATAAGAAACTGAAAAAAGAACGTTCATACGTGGACAGGATGATAAAGGAGGAGCGTCAGGAGTTTTCCCTTAAGATGGCGAAGATGCGTCTTGAGATTGAAGAAAAGTATAAGAGGGACTGTGAGTACATGGAAAAAAAGTTTTTCTTAGGCTACAAGGAAATGCATCAAACGTTGCAGAAGGACCGGAAGCTTGTGGACAGTATTATACAGACAGAGCGAGTCAAGATGGATGCCTATGTGTTGCAGGCATGTGTGGATATGGACAGTAAGCTGCTACAGGAGCGGTCGGACATGGATTATAAGGCCATGCTGGAGAAGGTCCGCTTGGAAGGACATATGTTAGAAGACCATGCGATCTCACGGCCACCCCGACAACATGTCTTCAATTATTCTCCCCCTGTAAGTATCTCGCACCGATTCTATATATTAAGGACCTACGTATTCTATGATACAAACATCTTCAATTTGTGGCAACCTTATGTCGGCGATTGTATGTAGGCTAAGCATCATGAGACGGCACAGTCGCCATTCACTCGAGACATTGCGATAGAGTCACCCGTTCAATGCCACATCAGTCCACCCCAACAACATATCGTCAATTCTCCCCTTGTAAGTACCTCGCAACGATGCATACCCAAGATATGGTATGACCTTTCTAAACTTGTGTGTAAACCCACTATCGACGTTTCATACACAGGATAAGAAACTTGTGATGGCAGAGTCCCCAGTCACACCACATGAAGGATACATTCAACATAATAAGGTGAGAAGGTTTGAGATGGCACAATCCCCAGTCACTCCACATGAAGGATACATTCCACAAAAGCAGGTAACAACGCCGCAATGTTGCTATGCACATAAAAGTTATGTTTGGCCCTTTACTCATTGAATGTATTAACTCTGATGTGAGATACTAGGTGCTGGTCATGGAATTTTTTGTTAGTAGGGATGATGAGATGTCACATGTCCCGAGAGCATACTTTGATGAACACCCGGCAGAAGTCGGAATTTTTGAACCCGCCAAAGTGACCTACGATCTCATTATGAGTGAAATGAGAGATAGTTTTGGTTGCAAACTGGGAGCAGAACTGTACTACTTCTTACCCGGGTCTGCGTGCAAGCTGCCAGAAGGAATGTTCTTGATTGCAGGACCAGATGATGTACAAAAAATGCTTTTTGATCTGAATGGCAGCAAGACATGTCACCTGTACATTGTGTACAATAGAACTACGGGTTGTTTTCCCGAGGATGACATTGATTTCGAGGTTCAAATTTTACATGTTGCATGCATCTAGTTTATGGCTACGTCTTTTTTGAGTTCTTCCTAATACAATTCCTATGGTTTTCTACAGGAAGTGAGAATCCAAGAAATGGAGGGTCTTACTAGAGAGTTGGCAGAGAAAGACCAAGAACAACTTAAGTTGTATGGTTACATTGATGTTAAAGAGAAAAAGATTGAAGCACATGGGTCGTCGCCAAGCCCGACGCAATCTCCAACGACGCAACGCAAGAGGTCACTGAATTTTGGCAGTGCAGAAGACAATATGGAGTAGGCTCAATTGTTTTTCAACCAGTTTAAGCTTCAAACCAGGATTATTTAGTTGCAAACAAACCTTTTGTTTTCTGTTTCACACTATGTTCGCAATTATGGTATAATTTATTCATGATACAGTTCTTTGAACAACAATGCATGTGTTTTATGATCAATCATACAGTTGTTTCTGAGTTGTTTTTGAGATGGTATTGTGTCTAAAGAAGTTTCCATCTATAAAACTTGGCACGCAGTCGCATCGGAATCGCGTATCACGCGAGAGGCGTGCGTCGCACGGGAGAGCGTCGCACGCGAGCTTGTTTTCGGGTAGAAATCATAACATATTTCGGATAGATAAAGTTCACGTCCGCCACCCGCGCATGCAAACCCACGTCGCCGCCATTCCCATGCATGCATGCCTCAGGCGCAGACAACGAGACGGCCCATCCGAATTAGGCCCATCCGAATTAGGCCCATCCGAAGTAGGCCAGTAGAACCCTCCCCCCACTCCACCTATTCCCCTCGCGCTGTGGCCTCCCTCCCTCCATCGCCAGATCCCCCACTCGTCCCCCTCTGTCCGCCGCCCCTGCACGCCGTCGGCGACTCCGCCCCCGCCGCCCCCGCGCCCCCCCAACGGGATCGGCCGGATCCATCTCCTCAACCACCGCAGGACAGCGCAGGTACCCTAGTTTTTGTTGACGTCTCAATGGTATCCATGCTGATAATGCTAGGTAGATCGACTGAGTGTAGCAATTTTGTGCCACCAATCCACTTTTCTGGAAAATTCTTGCTAGAAAACCATCTAAAACTTGTGATGCTTGCTACTGTATAATATAGGACTTTTCAAAGTTCTGTTATGATGGCACTATTGGACACATACAGTAGAGCTGCGTTTTTAGTTGTTATACTTTCAGTTACCATCACTGCTTGGGAAAGGACGAATTGGATGCATTCAGGTCTGCAGTTGATAGTGTATCATCATAATGTAGGTGCTGTGTTGTGTGATTCTTCATGCTGAGAACTTTAGCTTTTTCAGTTATAGTGAAAGGCTTCTGTATAAAAAAAACTACTAAATGATCACAAAAACTTCTAGACAACATTCTGTACGATCTGACCAAATCTTGAACTAAATGATCACCAAAAGTTGAAGGATTTTGCATCACATCACAACCATAAGTGTTCTGCACCAGCATCATAACAATCACATAACTACATAACAAAAGCAAACTTGTTCATCATTACAAAAGCAAACTTGTTCAACATAACAAAAGCTAACTTGTTCAGCATTACAAAAGCAAACTTGTTCAACCACATAACTGCAAACTGAGACACATAATACCACAAACAACTCAATATCCCCAGTAGTAGGGGTCATCCCAATGATCCTCCGCCTCTTGCCAGTACTCCAAACCTTCTTTGACGATTTCGATTTTCTTCCATGCCTCGTAGGTGACGTACGCATCTTTCGCTGCGTACTTGATGAGGTTGTTTGGCAGTGGGCTGTCCCCCCATAGTTTGTGGTCGAATTCCTTGTTGATCTTCTTCTTCATTTCCTTGTACGATGGGTGGATGAGGCTGGCTGCAAACTCAGCCAAAGCCTGCCACTTCTTTCCATTTTTTGGAACTCTTCATTTGCGCTGCATGTCGACGTACTTGTCGGGGTTGATCTCCAAACCAGACAATTTCAGCTTCTCCTTGTCACCTCCAATGGAGAAGCCAACAAAGGTGTACATCTTCTTCTCTTGTAGGAGCGGGCAGAGTTCCTTGGGCCTGCATCAAATTAATCTGGTGCATCAAATTCATCTACTTCAAAAACTTCAGAAACTACTAATTAGACATAAAATTCAGAACTAGTATTGCATCTACTCTAGAACTTCAGAACTAGTATTGCATCTACTTTAGAACTTCAGAACTATTGCATCTACTTGAGAAACTTCAGAAACTTCAGAACTATTGCATCTACTTGAGAAACTTCAGAAACTACTAATTAGACAGAAACTTCAGAACTTCAGAACTAGTATTGCATCTACTTCAGAACTTCAGAACTATTGCATCTACTTCAGAAACTTCAGAAACTACAGAAACTACTAATTAGACAGAAACTTCAGAACTTCAGAACTAGTATTGCATCTACTTCAGAACTATAGAACTATTGCGTCTACTTCAGAAACATCAGAAACTACTAATTAGACAGAAACGTCAGAACTTCACAAACTTTAGAACTGGATGTTTTTACCATTTGGTTGCCGCGGTGATGTGGTATACCAGGACGAGATCCTCCACGCATAACTGTAGAACTGCAGCCTTTTGCGGAGGTTCATCTTCCCTCGTATACTCGACATCAACGGCGATCGACCGAGAAAGCATGCCGCCGAGCCTCCTCATGATCTCGCGGATCCTCTTGTCGGCTTCGTCTGGATTTCTAGTGCATACGACATCCAGCTTCTCCTTCTTCAGGTGGATATCAACCATGAGCGGCACGGTGTAGTCCTGCTTCTGCCCGGGGACCGGAACGTCGTCGTCGACCACCAGCGGCTCCTTGCCAGACGCCTCACCTTGGTGATGCTTGGCAGACGGAGGGGAGTTGCTCCACGATGCCTCCGCCATTCTCTTGGCAGACGGAGGGGAGTTGCTCCACGATTCCTCCGCCATTGCCCTCCTGGCGAGTGATGGTGGAGGCAGAGGGGAGTTGCTTGATGGTGGAGGCAGAGGGAGGAAGATGGAGTGGCAATGGAATGAGGAGGGAGGCAGAGGGAGGCAGATTGAGCGGCAATGGAATAGGAGGGGAGTTCCCTGCATCGTGGGGAGTTGCCAGTGGAGGGGAGTCATGGGGAGTTGCCAGTGGAAGGGAGGCGTGGGGAGTTGCCTCGAAAACTCAAACGTCCTGCCCTTTGGCCCTCGAAAAATCTGGAGGGGAGACGTGGGCCCTTTGGTTTGTCCTGTTTCTGAAACAAACAAAAAATAATAGCCATATTTTGCTCTCACTGCAACCATATTAAGAGATCAAAAATGGCACCAAAAAGTCACTGCAGCCATCCTAAATGGCACGAAAATAGCACCAAAACAACATCAGCCAAAATAGCAAAAATTGCATCCATCGATCGTTCTTTATTTCTTCTAACATTCCGTGTTCTGTGCAGTGAGATAGACACGACGCTACAAATTCAGGCTGACAACGCCCGCGATTTCATGACCATCAGGACAGACGGCGGCTTCATCCACGCTCCGGTCCCATGAGTCGAGTCGAAAGTAGTGATGCTATGTGTAGTTCTGAAACATTGATTGGCTCATGTTGTAATTAAACTTTAATGAATTGTATGTCTCTTTGGTTTGGACAGTCGTTAAACTTAGATGTAATCGATGCTATTTATTACTAGGACCATGAATTATGCTATTAATGTCTTGCTTTTCTCTTCCGATCCTTTTGTTGCATACTTATTTATTGCTTATGTATTGTCTGTTGTTTGGCTTGTGCATAGAGATGCCGTCGTATGTCGTGTACAAGGGTAAGGTTCCCGGAGTCTACGACGACTGGGAGGAGTGTCGGAGACAGGTTCACCGTTTCAGCGGTAACAGTTACAAAGGGTACACCACTAGGGCGGAGGCGGAATCTAGATACGCCCGCTATCCAGCGGGAGAGAGGAGGGAGCGTTGGAGGAACCGGATGAAGACCAGTTTCATCGCGATGATGCTCATCGTGATGACCGCAACTCTCTTCTATGTGATGGTAGTTTAGATGATCGATATCGACTTGTAATATGAAGACAAACTCGCTACTCGCGGTCTCGAGACTTGTAATGTTCTATCTTTGTTCGGTCTTTTGAATTTGGAGACTAATATGATGAATTGTATTCGGAGAGCTATCTTCTATTGTATTGGATGAATGTGTTGTTGCTGTGTGGTGCTGTCTATATTATGTCCAATAATATATTTTGTAACCTGTGAAAATATCAGAAATGTGCATTTTTTCAACCACCTCCAAATCACCTCAGTTTTGGCACACATGATCTCTTCCACAAACAAAACTAGGTTTCCAAGTTTTTGTATTTTTTAAATTTTTTTTGAATTTATAATGCCCTCTAGACTGACTGTTGAAAACATCGGTCTATGCCTCAAGGGGGCATTGTAAAATAATTTTTTTCAAAATTTTCTTGCATACACATGTTTTGCACATGTGGGTGACCATGTACAAGAAAATTTGGGTGATTTGGAGGTGGTGGAAAATTCACGTTTTTTCAAAAAATGGCTTAAGTTAGACCAAATGGTCCCTCCGGGAATGCGGGCATTTTTTCGACCACCTCCAAATCACCTCAATTTTGGCACACATGATATCTTCCACAAACAAAACTAGGTTTCCAAGTTTTTGTATTTTTTAAAATTTTTTTGAATTTATAATGCCCTCTA
>NC_041387.1:587571308-587584505 GCF_002162155.2 Triticum dicoccoides
TATTTTTTTTGAATTTATTATGCCCTCTAGACTGACTGCTGAAAACATCGGTCTATGCCTCAAGGGGGCATTGTAAAATAATATTTTTTTTCAAAATTTTCTTGCATACACATGTTTTGCACATGTGGATGACCATGTACAAAAAAATTTGGGTGATTTGGAGGTGGTGGAAAAATTCACGTTTTTTCAAAAAATGGCTTAAGTTAGACCAAATGGTCCCTCCGGGAATGCGGGCATTTTTTCGACCACCTCCAAATCACCGCAGTTTTGGCACACATGATCTCTTCCACAAACAAAACTAGGTTTTCAAGTTTTTGTATTTTTTTGAATTTATAATGCCCTCTAGACTGACTGCTGAAAACATCGGTCTATGCCTCAAGGGGACCTGCATGCAAGAGTCGGGGACCTGCATGTGAATAGTGATTCATCAAGGCCTTGACAGCTACTGGCAGAGCGGCTGCCGCCCGATTTGCATGCAGCGAAGATGAACGTGCATGGAGGTTTTTCAAAGATTTCCAAGCACACCCGAGTGGGCCCCGCTTATTTAAAAAATACGTCAGTCATTATTGCTCTGTAAATGAAGAATATGCATGATGATTATGAATATGCATGACAACCATAGTAAGGGTGAAGAATCATAGTGCCCAATTTGTCGAAATACATCATCATTCTTAAAGTTGGACATCACATGATACACACAGAAAGTGGAAACGAAAGATGTCGAACTAATACAGTAACATGGCAGTACAACCGCACTTCACTAAATTACTGTCACGATGAAATAGAATGTAAAGACCATGTCACACAAAGCTGAATGGCACACAACTTTCTCTGGCTCATCGTCGGTTCATGCTGTATGTAGATATCACAGTTTAGCCTCGAGATCCTACACAGAAGAATAGAATAAATCACATGGACATCAATTATGAGTAAAACACATGCAAAAAAAATATGAACATATTTCGTACCTCTAGCAATTTAGCGCATTTACGTCGATTGTGACCTGGTTTCTTGTAATAGCCACAGATATTCTGTGATCTTGACTTCTTTGTCTTTGCCTGCAGCCTTTTCTTCGGTGCACCTCGTCCTGGCACATGCACGGGATCCAGAACCTTATCAACTTTCTGCGAGTGCGGCATCAACGGGCCAAACCTAATGTTGTTATGCTGAGCATTAGTTGACTCCTTGCTGTCAGCTAGTTCAAAACTTGATTGCTTGCCATGATGTTGTGCTTGCAAAAGCATCTTTAGACGGTGATAGTCCTCATCAGAGTGGCATGCCTGGAAACTTGCGGCGTGACTACAATTCCGCAACTCGCGGTACCTCTGCAGGCTTAGCGAATAGTCATACATCTGGTTTTTTCTGGTAGGTGCGTATGCACATTTTGCATTCATAGTCCACCTAGTGGGAACGCAACAACCGGGCATAATTGTTTGTTTTAAAATCCCCAATATGTAAAAAATGTGGGAACATGGTGTGCCTGTGCATTCCAGCTTACGGCAAGAACAACTCACCCTGTGCAAAAGACCTCCTTGCTCTTCAATGCGCACTCCAAACTTTTTATCCATTCTTTCCTGCTTGGACACAACATAAGTGGAATCTTCTGCTCCATTTAGTATCTCTCTAATCTGACATTTGCTGACAGCATCTATGCTCCATAAGACCATCTTAAAGACCCTAGGTGTGAAAACTGTTGCGGCGTGTTTCTCAAGCGGCGAAGCATTTTCCTCTGTAAATGGAACGGACTGCAAGGCTTCGACGTCATGGATAGCTTCGTTAATCCGTCGCGACGCAAGGCAACGCTCATAGTGCTCTAGCATTTCAAACAACGACATCTTACCCTCAAGATGCGTATGTAGCACAGAGTTCAAGCTCTCACTCCTTTGATTGCTGCTCAATCCTAGGAAACAACGCCCCTCAAGATATGGAGCACACCACAACTTTCTCATCTGATGCAGCCAAGACTCCTCACTGGTTACTTTATTCTGTTGTAAGAATTGTATCCATTTTATCTCATGCTCTTCAATGGAAGAAGTATCATAAATGAAAGATCTGAACTCCTCCTTTACGTCGTCATCATGCAGATGGCGTACAATGTTCTGCTGAATGTGCCATATACATAGTCTATGGTTTGAGTCTGGCCAGACCACCCTTATTGCTCTCTGCATTGCAAGGTCCCCATCTGTGATCACAGATATCGGATGCTTCTGTGCCATGCAATCAGAAAAGGTCCGCAACATCCACTCGTATGCCTGGCTTGTTTCATGAGAAATTATACCACAGCCAAATATAGCAGTGCTGCGGTGGTGATTCAACCCGACAAAAGGCACGAATGGCAGATTGTATTTGTTGGTTCTGTATGTGCTATCAAAAACAATGACGTCTCCGAAAGCCTCGTAGTCAAGTTGCGGTTGACTATCAGCCCAGAACAGTCCCTTCAGATGGCCATGCTCGTCTACCAAGTACTTGAAGAAAAAATCCACATCTCGCTCTCGCCTCGCCATCATGTGCATGATCACCGTTTTAGCATCACCGGCACTGATTGTCTCCTTCTTATTAGCATGGCAGAAATTGTAAACGTCCCTCTTTATGCATCCAACCTTACCAAATCCACCGTATTGAAAGCACAAAATATCCATAATACGGTATTTACGGATCCCACATTTTTCCATGTCCGCAATGTCCGCTTTCTGCTCATCGCTAATTCGTCTGTGCGAACGCAGCAGACAAGAAAGATCCCGTGGGGCTAGAGGATGGCTGTGCTCATCGATGAAATCCTTGACAAACCACCGACCGGTTTCCTCCTGTCTCGTAATGACCAATTTAGCATTACACCCAACACGAGTTAAACTTCGTGGCCTCCTCTTTCTATCTTCCATCTTTCTTTTCATGTGCTTATCTTCGCGAAACCCTTGACGACTACACACAATTTTCCTTAAAATTATGTATTTGTTGGATCCATCCCACTCAACGTAGCTTTTCCTCACACTAAAACCTTTTTCAAGAGCATATTTGTTGTAGAATTCATAGCCTTCAGCCTCACTATCAAACATCTTGCTGACAACATTTACATACTCGAACATACTCTCATCACTTGCATACGCCATGTCTTCCTGCATATGACATGTGAGGGAAACCAATCATCAACATCTTTCTGTTTATCAATGTTGCAGGTGTAAAATAGCTCATAGGCAAAGACAAGTGCATGGAAAAGACTTTGCTGGTTTGACATGTGAGGGAAACCAATCATCAACGTCCAACAAGTAGTATCTCATCTTCCTTTAAACTATATTTCATGCGCTATGCAAACCTAAAGTGATGATGACTTTAATAAACTAAATTAAGTGAACTATGGAACCAGTATCTCATCTTCCTTTAGTATATCTCATCTCAAACGTCAACATCTTACTTAAACAAACATGATGCGATTAGCTCAAGAGAAATTATGCCACGATGAAGCTTTCCATTTGTTGTTCTAGTCAGTGCCCGGATCTTGTGGGGTTGAGGTTGTACTACATGCACGGTGGAGGGGCGCAACGGCCAAGAGAACGAGCAGAACGCCAAGCCGAATTCATACCTTAAGGATGGTACGCGCGAAGAGATGGGATCGCCCGCCGCGGTCGCCGCCGATTCAGCCGGCGCAGATCGGGCCTTCTTCTTCTTCGGTGACGGCGTGGGGGGCTGGGGTTGGTTGGGTGGAGGACGAGGACGATGAATTTATTCCTCTCGCCGGGCAGGTCGAGGACGGAGAAGGTCAGGAGCGGCGAGCGGCGACGAATAGATCGGAGGAGGATTCTGAACTGGATCAGGTAGACATGGATCTGGTCCTCAGGTGATCGGTTCAAGAAAAGATATTTCTCCCTGGACCATTATGCCCTTATCGCAATTAACATATTAAATTTAATCAATTAAAATTCCCCACAAGATCTGACGGCTAATAAAAATCAGACGTGATCAGACATGTAAGTACTGCTAAGTACTCCGAGTACTAACCCAATCACCGTAAAATAGCTCATATAAAGAACACATATTCATATTCTTTTTCTAAAACTTGAATTGCGAATTTCCGTAAAAAGACAGTAATCTTGGAAAACTCTCGATTATTTTAAAGACAAAATTGTTCAAATAAATCAAAATTTTGATCAAATTTTATTGAATTTTAGCAAATCATATCAAAATAAAAAATACATGTATGTATTTGGTTCTACCGGTGGTGGCCAGAAAAAGCATCAAGAGTTGGTTGTGTAGTATACCTGATAAATCTCTCTGGTGACGTGTGTGAGAGGAACATGAGTACTTGCGTCAGGCTAGATGTAATTTAAATAAATTTATGGTTCAATAATATGTACACTGGTGACCAGCCGACCGAGGAATCTCTAGTACGTGTGCAGGGCTAGAAAGAGGCTCACAAGAGTACCACCAGGCCAGGTCCGGCCCATCTTTTATTTCCAGCCCGATCGACCATAACAGGCCTAGGTAAGTTTGTGGAGCAGCGGCCCTAGAAACACCATGCACGAGGCTCGAGGACAACCGATCGATCTAATCAAACGGTCACGGACGTCAAAACGCTGTGAGCAGAACTATTTTGCTCCTGACCCCCGCGTCGCCCGAAGCGGGCGACAAGGGGAAACCTAGCAGCCGCCGCCAGGCCCCCCGACCGAGCCCTCTCCCGCGCCGCCGCCGTCGGAGGGCCGGCCGGCGAAGCCAAGCTGGGCCCTGGGATGGTGGCGGCGGGGCTGCTCTTCCTCGACGCGTCGCTCCGCGCTACCGTCCCCGTCCACCTCCGCCCAACCCTGCGCCGTCGGCGACGAAGGGCTGGTCGGCGCGGCCGTGCCGGGCCCCTGGCCTCCTCCGACGCGCACCTCCCTCCGTTCGCGCTGCGGCATCCGCCCCACCCGCTTCCTTCCCCTCGAGCTACGGATCTACGGTGTCCTTGGTTGCCCGGCGGCGGCTGCCCCTGCAGCTCGCCCGACCGGGAGTGCGCCCGGCGTGCCATCCCCTCGCGCGCTTCCTAGCCTGCAAGTGCGGCTTTGGCCCTAGAATTCATGGACATGCGCTTCCCTCCCCTATCCATGGGTGTCCAGCGCGGTTCCAGATCTAGCCCCCCGCGTGAGCTGCGTCCCTTCCAGCTCCTCCGGCTTGTCAACATCTTGGTGGCTTCGCAACCCACCCTGCAGATGTCCTTGTTGGCCGGTGTCCCTCCCGGTGCAGCTCCGACTTCGGCGTGTTCTTGGAGTTGCGTCTCCTTCCGGCTCCTTTGGCACGTTTGCGCCCCTGCGGCTCCGGTCCCGGCGGCCCAGATTTGCGTTCTCTCCAAATCTTGGCTTGTCCGGGTCCCCCGGCCACCTTCGCTTCCCCTGTGTCATCCACCCGGTCGCCCAACCTTGCCCACGTCCATGCCCCCACCCCCCACCTCCGCCCGATCCGTAGCTCTCATGTACGGCGATGTCTGGTGCTTCCTTCGGCAGCGGACGCAGCTCCCCTTCCTACGGTGGCAGTTTCAACTGACGACTTGGCTTCCTCTTCTCGGAATCTTGCTCTGACGGCTTGGGATTGCTCAGAATCTGGCCAAGGCGAAATCCTTGCTCGATCTTTCGATGCTGGCAGCGGCGACACCTGCGGTGCCGTCACCTTCTTGGAGGCGCTGCCATGGCCGTCATCTGTGCCCCTCTTCGAGCAGCAGGGGAAACCCTAGGTCCGGTTATCCAGATCGGGCGGCGATGGCGTCTCGGCGTCGTTCTCCTTCATGAAGGCGACTTCTTGTTTGTTTGCGGTGTCCTCGGCAGTGGATTTAGAGATGTTGGTTGTCATGTTCGGTTGGTTTGGGCTGCTTACAGGGTGGCGAGTTTAGCTGTGTTGTGTCTGTGTCTGGGTTGAGCATCCCAAGTCTCTGCTCCGTGCATCATGTTTACGCCTTCTGCGTTTGTGCCATGTGTTGTACTACCGCTTGTATTCACTCGTATTTCTTCTATCAATGCAATGATATGCAAGGTTTGCGTATTCGCGAAAAAAAAACGCTGTGAGCAGCCGTAGCTCAATCCATTATACTGTTTCTTAATGAATAAAAATTGCAAGGCAAATTTAATGAGCAGTTGTCGGTCTTAGCAAAAGCAGGGACCTGAGGATCAAATCAAAGGAGAAAGAGGTTGAAACGAGGGGAGAAGATCACAGCAACCACCAGGAGGAAATATATCTCGAGTTTTCATCCTTTTGGTTGCACTTGCACATTCTTTTTGGGTTTCCTTTTGGTGTAGAGAGTGCCCCTCTGTCTGGTTACTTATCATTTGGTGTTATCAACATGCTCCTTATAGCTAGTTCTGCTTTAGCATCTTCCTTTTACTTCTGCTTTAGTTATATCCTATCGCAGCTAAAATTGTATATTCAGTTCCTTCTATTTATCTAATGTTTTCATGTAGGTTGACTACAAAATCAAACCACAATATGTTACATGAAATGAAAAAGTGCATTGTAGTATAAATAATTTTGTAAGTCAAATTTAATGAGCAATTGCAGGTCTTAGCAAAACCAGAGCCTAAGCGATCAGACCAAAGGAGGAAGGACGACTTGGAAGGAAGGAAATCATAGCAACCAGCAAAAAAAAATATGTCTCGGTTTTTCATGGCCTGCCTAACTACCTTGGAATTGTTGTTGGCACATGTTTGATTTTAGTGCTTCACCAACACACTTGCTGATATAAGATACAAGGGTAAAGGCTTGAGGTAATGTGAGGCAGTAATGCCTAAGATGTAATGCCCTGATTTTTGTTGTTACAACAATGACTGCTGTGGATATTTTTTAGAAAGATGATAGACACACTGTCCTGAGTGTTTATGATATCAGCTGTCGTTTATATCTTTTAAAGGCTACTTTCAAACTGAAATCGAGATTGTTACCTGCTTGCTAGTAAGCTGCCGATACTAACAGCCATCTGTAACCCAGTTTGAGAAGTAGAGATCATTTGACCTGCAGATACTGACCCCAACTTATTTTGAACATTTGATTAGTTGAGTTGGGAGCTAGTCATGTCCCTCTGTAAACTAATATAAGAGTGTTTAGATTACTAATCCCTGTGTTCCACCGCAGCTGTGATGGTGACCGTCAGACGCCACTGGCAAATTAAGTTGTGCACATTATCAATGGTGCTCTGTTCTGATAGGTGAGGAGTAGTAAGAATCGTGGTGATGGAGTTTTTGGCAGGAAACTTCTTTGCATCTCTTTGATACTTTTTGCTCTATGCATTGCTGTTATTTTGGTGTATGCTTTCCCAGCTGTAGTGACGTAGATGCTGCTTCTGTTACCAGCGCCCAATCCCCACCCGGATCAATCAAGTAGATGCACTGTCAATCAAGTCACAGCAAGTTGAGCAAAAGATATATATTCCACATTAACAGCAGAGTACGATTCGCGTATCGTATATATATATAATTAATGACGTCCAGAAGTATACATGCACGCACACATCAAACGAGACGAAATATTTCCAGACTCTGCTGTCTGCTTTTAAGATGCGCTTATCGAAATGCTCCCACTGAAAAGTAGAACTGAAGTGCATCAGGTTTACAGTCTGCACCCAAGAAAAGAAATCAAATACGCAAGGGAAATGCTAATAAAAACATTGCTCAAGACCGCAAAGTGGCGAGGAAATTAATTAAGTTATAGACGATCGAGAGGTGGATGGATCGAATGGATGGCTAATAAATTGAAATAGAGGTATGCTTTGGGTGTAGACTTGCGGCCCTCTTGAAAGCAGACTCGAGATTCCGTCATAATTATTCTGCAAATCGGTAGTTGGAGTCAACTTGCTTAACTCCGTGTGCGTGCAGATCGGATCAGCATGGAGAATCATCGCAGGCTGGCTTGAAACCATCACCTTTCTCTGCAGATGATTTTCTGGTATTATTCCTTGCAGATGCAGGGCTGAACCTTGAGCACAGGAGGTTCCTTAAGATCTCTGCCGGAACTGAACGTGATGATTCTTTTCGCAAATTTTGAACACTTATTTCTTTTTTTGGCTAAGCTATATGAATTTCAATAATGGACCAGCTTGGGTAGATGCAGAAATATTTATACCGCATGTAGCCGCACGTGTCAATTGATTTCCTGCGAGAATGGTCCACATCGGTCGATCATAGCCGCCACTGTCTTAATCGAGGCAGCAGGCGAATTAATCACCTGTTGATCTGACATTGCTTCTCAACCGCGACAGAATCGTCAGCTGGGCTGGGTTACCCAACAAATTAAGATGACGAGTTTTCGGGTTGCAGTTGCTCTGTATGCGGTCGACATCTGCTTTCTTCCTAGCGTGGTTGCACAAGCACAACAAATTAAGACTCTGCATGCACGCCTCAACATTATTTCTCCGATCAAGTGATCAGTATCTTCAGCTTAATTCTGCCCGTAAATCTTGACATGTTGGCATGTGATCCTCAACCTTTTTTTACAGCTGAAGATACTGACTTTTGCGGTATCATAATCTGCGACTGTGATGATCCTCGTCTTAGATGATATTACTCCTTGGATGATTGGATTAGGTCAGCTTAGTTGGTGGTAGGTCACTGCTGATAAACGCATCACCAGTACTAGCCTACTCGTACTAGCATACTTACCTAAGAGCATTTACAACCGCAACTCTCAAACACGTCTCAAACACCCAGGCAGGCCGTCCGGTCACAAAAAACCGACCCAACCAGAGCTCTGAAACCGCAGACAAATGTTCGGGCTTACCGGCACCCATAATATAATATCCAGCCCAAATATAGGGCGGATATGAGGCGGCCTGGGGGCGCCCGCCACGTCAGCCCGGCCCGCCGCTGGCGCACCTCGACCCAACAAATCCCCCTCTGGAGCAAACCCTAGTTCACTTCGCTCCGCTTCTCGTTCCCCGACGCTCCCCTTTCCCCAATCCGTCCAACCCCTAGCGCCGGCGAGTAGTTTGGAAGGAGTGCCCGCCGCGAGAGGCAGAGGGCAAGGGAGATGGGGGGCGGGTTCGAGGCGGCTGCGCAGTCTACCCGCCGCCGCGTGATGCCAGTGCCCGACGAGGAGGAGCATCTCGAAGGTTTTCATATCACTTCTTCGGCCAATGCAAAAGAACAACCCATTGATGAACAAAAACAAAAACAAGAACAAAGAAAAACGAAAAATGAAGTTTTCTAATGGAGAATGACTTAGTTAATGAACAAATAAAAAAAAGCACACAATTTACGTAGAACTTGCGCATTTGAATAAGCATATCTGAGCAGAATTTATGCAAAAAATAAGTTTACTAAGAAGAAATGAATTAGTGTCATTGTGTCATTGGTATTACCTTTTAAGAAGGAAGAAAACAAAAAAAAACAATGAAAAAATTTGCACATGATTTATACATAACATGTACTATTACTATGCAAAATAAGTATATAATAGTGAAATTTTGGCAAAAATGTGTTGCCTAAAAAGTAATGGATTGTGAGATCAGTATTACCCTTACAAAAGAAAAGAAAAATGAAAAAAAAATGTTTTTTATAGAAGAATGAATTTGTGGCATTGCTATTATCCTTTCAGAAAAACAAAGTAAAAACCAAAATAAATAATAATGAAGTTTTGTAAGAAAGAATGAAACCCTTAAGAAGAAAGAGAATGAAAAAGGAAAACCATAAAAAGTTGCACACAACGTAGAATTTGCACTTTTCGAAATATGCAAAGAATAAGTATATACTAGTGCAATTTTTGCATTCTACTATGATCTACACACATATTATTTAGTACTTGCATTTATACTTACACACACAAAATAAAAAATTATTTTATCTAAGAAGGAATCAATTAGTGCCAATAAAAGAAAATAATATTAAATTTGCACATAATTTACACAATAATTATGTTTTTTAATAATATGCAAGAATAAGCATATAACTGTGGAATTTTTAAAAAAACGTTTACTAAGAAGTAATGAATTAGTGACATACTGACATTGGTATTGTGTTTAAGTAGAAATAAACTGAAAAAATAACAAACTCGAAATAATTAAATTTCCTAAGGTAAAATGAGTTAGTGACATTGGTATTACCATTTAAGAAAAAGAAAATGGAAATAAAATTCTAAAACAAACATTGAATTTTTTTGCACAAAATATACATTAAAATGCCTTTTAAAAAATATGCAATAATAAACACATAAAAGCAGATTTTTTGCAAAAAAATATATAACTAAGAATGGATGAATTAGTGGCATTGGTATTACCATTAAAGTAGAATGAAATAAAAACTAAAATAATATCAAAATAGCAAAGTTCTTTAAAAAAGTATGAATTAATGGCATTAATATTTCTTCAAGAAAAAATTAAAAACTTGCACACAACTTTGCACCACAATTGCACTTTTTGTAACATGGAAAAAATAATCATATAATAGTGTGATGTTTGCACATATTATATAGTATTTTTATGTATATATTTACACTCACCCAACATCCCAAAAATACCCACAAAACAAAAAATAAATAAAAACAAACTAATAATGAAAAGGGAGAAACGAAAACATAAACAAAGAAGAAAGAAGAAGGTTATGTCATTGGAATGGGATTCGGCCCATTAAGGAATTGATCGGCTCAAATATGGGGTCAGTAAAAAAGCCCAAGAAAACACGTGGACTAACCCAGGAAAAAAAGTACTTGAATCGTGAAGCAGAAATCGACGGTTCAAAAATCGATTGGGCCAAAATTAATTTTCAAGCGACTTACATGTAACTAAAATGAACAGATTAACCGAATGATAGCACACCCGACAACGCACGAACTGGATCAAGCCCGTGTCGTGGCAGAGCCATATGCGGTATGCACATTTAGCAACACCAAAAATGTTGAATCAAAAAGTGAACAACTAGAGTCGAAACGAACCTTCCGTGCCTCCCGAGTCGCTTCGCTCGGGCGACTCCGAAGGCGACCAACTCCTAGCCAACAAACCTAGCGTCAGATCTCATCTCGCCGCCACCGTCGGCCGTGGCCGGCGGCGGTGGCAGTACCCTTTCATCAAAGGCGAAGGGAGTGGAGGGTACACCTTGGCTACGTCCTTCATGAGCGAGGAGGCGACTCCTGCAGGTGTGCGACTAGCCACGACGGCGGCGGATCATGGCGTTGTGGTGCTAGGAAGCTAGCTGCGGCTGTGCGTGCTGTACTGCACCAGGCCGTGCTTGGTGGTGCTAGGCCTCAGGCGCTTGGCCTGTGTTTAGTCTGGCCGGGCTTTGCCTTCAGATCTGACGGTTGAAGGCTTGTTGGCTTCTTGGATGGTAGCCGGATGTTGACGGAGTGCGTATCGGCTCATCCCAGCGACCAGCGGCTGTGCCGTCCATGGCGGTGTTCTGGCTCGGGCGGCTAAGGACCATGGCTTGGTGGTGATGATACGGATTTGATCGGCTGGAGGGTGGCGACTGCAACTATATTGCAACGACTTCCTACAATTCCTCGGCGACGGTGGTCATCGAGAGGTCTTTCAGAGGGTTCATCTCCTCTTGAACCGGTGGTTGACTTTGACGGTGAGATACAAATTATGGATGAAGACTTGACGCAAAGGGATGGTGGTGCAGTGGCGGTGATCGCATCACATGCAGCTGCTGGGATTGTGGAAACGTGGTAACGACAACATATGAGAGACTTCGATTGTCGTGCTACTCAAGAACCCAGTCTCGAGCTCTAAGGCGAAAGCCTAGGTCAGACCAGAGTAGTTATACCCAGCAATGATGATGTTTTTTTACATTGTTACCTTGTTAAAGGCATTGCTCGAGTATGTTCGGAATGATTCTTCAAGGTGAAAACCTAGATTCTGACATTCTTGTTGGATCAGGTGACGGCGACGCTTGAGTGTCGCTCCCTTTCTGAAGGCGTTGTTGTTGAAGACTTCATCGTCCATGTGGTGTCATGAGATGGTTGGTGCAGATACGATCTTCACCGTAGTTTACCGATGACAGATCTTATCGCTTAGGGCTTTTTTTCTTGTTTTTATCCGTATAGACATAGCTTTGGTTTTATATGACTTTACTATTTATCGGCGTATTTTTTACGTGTGTGTTAGTTTGTGTTGGCTGTGTGCATCCTAGTTATGCAGAGGACGGATGTGTGCTCATGTGTTATATATCTTTTTGATGCTCCATTTTGAGTTTATAAAATCCACCCTTTATCGGGAAAAAAAGTGAACAACTAATTCAGAGGCTCTGCCCGCGTGCTTCTCATATTCTCTAACCTCAATCGTTGGAGTCGTCAACTTGCTTAATCATGTCCCAAATCAAACACGGAGAATCCTGTCATGGTGGTCGATCTGGGATCATCGTCACCTGTTTGCAATCCCCGTGGTGCAATCTCCTGCTGATTCCTTCAGAGTATCTCTCTGCTACGTCGTCTTTAGATAGATGGATGGTATTATCTCTTGAATTATTGGATTCGGCCAGCTTAGTTGGTAGGTGCAGATACACGCATCACTAGTACTAGGCTACTCGCACTAGCATACTTAGCCAACAGTACTATTTGTCCGTAATAATGATCGTGTCTGCTGCATGCACTTGTCAATTTTGTGGTTGGGTGTCTATTACACACACCAACAACTGCACTCTCACAAGCCATTGTGTTCGAATGATCTGGTCACTGAAAGAGGTCATGAACTATTGGTACTCCCTTCGATGCATATTACTTGCTGCTCAAAGGGATATATTTAGCCCTTTAGCATTTGAGCGACAAATACTTCATGTAAGTATATTAAGAGGAGGTTTTATGGCTCTCGGGTGCCACGCACCCCTATATGAATATAGCACTAAAAAATATATCAGGAAATTTTAAAAAGTTATGAAATTTTGAAATATCAAACCTGGATGCCCATTGTACACATGTGTTCAATTTCGTGAGGAATGGATGCCTGGGGCAATCTCGGTAAAAAGGTAAAAAAAATCCTATGTATGGGGAAGAAATTGGATGGATCTTATCTCGGACTGTATTTCCTTCGCCACGGATACCGCGGGTATCCATTCCGCACGAAACTGAATACGGGTGTACAACGGGCACCCAGGTTAGATATCCCAAAATTTCAGAATTTTTTAAAAACTTCTGACATTTGTTTTAATGCTATACTCATATAGGGGTGTGTGGCACCTGAGAGCTGTAATGCATTTCCATGTAATAACATCTTATATTATGAGACAGGTGAAGTAATATGGAGAGGAGCAGTGGCGGAGCTAC
>NC_041387.1:587584853-587600645 GCF_002162155.2 Triticum dicoccoides
CGAAGATCCTTCCTCTCCGCCACCGGAGAGGAGGTAGGAAGTACTGGTTTCTCAATGCGTGTGTGTTGTCCATGGATACTTTTTGCCTAAGCAGATCAACATCAGCATCAGCATCATGGTTCCTCTTTTTTTTGCGGGTTAAGGCATCATCATCATGGTTCCTCTGACTGACCGATCGAGCTCATGATATGGAACATCCATCACAATTAACAACAAAAAAGGTATGATGTGTCATTAGGAGTAGGAAGAAGAATGATCAGCTTATATCAGCGCGTCAGGGTTCTACTAGACGATTCAGCTTCCAAAGGGAAAGGTGGGCCAGCTGAGCTACCACCTGGGCCTTCCTACCTTTACACCGCCGCTCAGCCAAATTCCACAAACTTTGCAAAGACAAAACCTGATTTGATCACTACGACCGTTACCGTGAAAAACATATACTCCATCATAGTTACGTATTACCTCGGTTGTATCTTGAAAAATCTAAGACAAACTTTTTGGAACGGAGGGAGTACGATACATAACCACCACATTCGGTTATCGAACCATGGCTACAAATACGTAACGACTAGATGTTATGGCTCATTGCATCCTCTATTGCTTAAAACCACTAAAGATATATCTTTTGTATGTGATGAAGTTACTGTCTACTGGTCATGGCTACAGAAACAAAGAAAAAAAGAATTGTTTGCTTTGACATTATATGAAAGTTGACCATGAAGAGAAAACCATATGGTTTTCAATCCCGAGTCAAACAAATTTATACAAAATTGTTAAGAGATGAAATCCTATGGAAATTCTTTCAACCTAAGTATCCTTTAATACAAAATTTCCCGCTAAGACCAATCTCTTCGGTGTTCTTGGTGGTGGATTTGCACTCCAGATGTGGACTCGGTTCCTTGATGCCCTTTAGCTTCACTGACGGTGCCACTGTTGTGTTGTAGCCTCGGTTGTGTGTGGCTCTTCGTCCGGGTGTGGACTCGATTGCTCATGCCCTTCGGCTACACCAATAGCCTTTAGGCATCATTGATGGTCTCAGTTGATTGAAGCTCTTTGTGTATGGTGGTGGTGCTTCACGTGCAGCCTCTCATTGTGAGGACGATGGAAGATGATGGCACTCCAGTTCTTCTTCTCTTAGGCGCTTGCTCTGTTGTAGCCTCGACCCAACTTTTCTTTTCTCTTCGGTTGTGTTCTCTGGTGCGTCCTATTTCTTCTCATCTTTGTTTTCCCATGTAATTTCCCGGCTCTGTCGGCTCCTCTACTTAATGAATGAAAACTCTACTTAATGAATGAAAACTCTACTTAATGAATGATGAAAAGTAGCGCTGCTAGATGTCGTAAAATGTCTCTTGGAAATATTTCCTTGTTTTTTCCTATAGTGCAATAATAAAACTTTGGAACAAATTGCAAATCTTATGTATGTTCCATTGCTTAGGTTTTTGGGATCAAGTGAATCATAATCAAGACTCTAAAGTCATACAGTATGGATTAATTTTTTACACTCATCCATGTAGAACTGAGGCATTTTTCGTATGTTCTTTTTTCCTATAATCCATCCAAACAACTACTGAACTTTTTATGTGTGTTGCGATGATCTGTTTTGCACATGGATTGCTATTCTAAATAAATTTCCGGTTCCTGCGATCAAGATGGCAGACCTAAACTGTTTAGTGTAAAATTCCGGCATCCTGCAGGTGCAACAAAAATGCATCCGGCATCCTGATCACAATTTCGAGCTAGCTAGAAAAAGAGACAAGTCTCTTACTTACTATGACAAGTTACCAACATTCTTATCATTTAAAAGGTACAAGCATTACATCAACTTAGGCGTAAAGCCCCAGCGTTGAGTCGGTTGACATGAGTAACTCGCAATACGTCTGGGGCGTGAAGTAGTAGAAGTAAAACAATAAATCAAAATTAGGCACATCTTTTTGTGCAGGACGTGAAGTAGTAGAAGTAAAACAATAAATCAAAATGCCCCATCTGGTGTCCAGTTCTGCATACCAAGGCTGCAGTTGTACAAGTAAAGCAATTATTCAGACAAGATCAGCAAGGACATGAGAGGATTCCCTCACAATTATTCTGCAAATTAATTCCGTGTGCATGCAGATCAGATCAACATGGAGAATCATCGCAGGCTGGCTTGGAATCATCACCTTTTTCTGCAGATGATTTTGTGGTATTATTCCTTGCAGTTGCAGGGCTGAACCATGAACACGGGAAGATCTATGTCGGAACTGAACCTACTGATTCTTTTCGCAAATTTTGAAAAAAGATGACGATTGCAAGCCTGCTCGCTATGCTATGAATTTCCTGCGAGAATGGTCTGATCAGCTTGGGGCTAAGCTATGAATTTCAATAATGGACCAGCTTGGGTAGATGCAGAAATATTTATTCCGCACGTAGCTTGTCAGAAATAATTGTGCGTGCCACACGTGCCAATTGATTTCCTGCGAGAATGGTCCACATTGATCAAGCACGGCTGCAACGGGTTGCCACTTGCACATTGGCGCCACTGTCTTAATAGGAGCATGCAGCAGGCTAAAAACCTAGGTTACCCAACAAATCAAGATGATGTGTTTTCGGCTTGCGGTTGCTCTCTATGCGGTCTAGATGAGAGGATCCCCTGGACTCTGCAATCTGCATGAACGCCTCAACATTATCTCTATGATCAAGTGATCGGTATCTTCAGCTTTACTCTGCCTGTAAATAATTTTTTGTGGTATCCTAGTCTCTGATGATCCTAGTATCTCTGCCACTCGTCTTTAGATGATATTATTCCTTTCCTTGTATGATTGGATTAGGCCAGCTTCGTTGGTGGTAGGTCACTGCTGATAAACGCATCACCAGTACTAGCCTACTAGTACTAGTAGCATACTCCCTCCATTCCATATTCTAATGCGTATAGTTTTTTGGTCTAGATTCCGAAATGTAGTGCGCCTAAGCTGCTTTGTACCACAATAGCCCTCGCCTGGTTCACGGAGTGCAGCAGCAGACAGCATGTGCTGTGGCAGAGTGAGCAGACGGAGGGGTAATTTTCGTCCAAATAAGAGTGCCAGGTTACGTCTTGGTATAACCGCTACGCACAACGGCGCACTACAAAAAGGAATGGAGGGAGTACTAGCTAATAGTACCAATTCTTTGTCTGAAATTACTAATAAATTATGGCTGCCACACGTGTCAACTGATTTTTCCGTTGGGCCCACAACACCAGCAGCTGCACTGGTTGTCACGAATAATAATACAAACCACCGTCATGCCCTAATTTTCTGGTCATAGGAAGAAGTCATGGCCAATTGCAAGTTTGCAATGCATGCATGTGTGTGTCGTCCATGCGATTCTTTACCAGCTCAGCGTCATTCCATCTTGTCTGATCGAGCTCGTGCCATGGAGCATACGTCAGAGTTATTATAACAATTAAAAAGCATGATGTGTCATTAGGAGGAGGAAGAAGAATGATCACTTCGGAGCAGGATCAGACCAGCATCGAGGGGTTCTAGTCTTCTAAGTAGATGATCTCAAAGGCATGCATGCATCACTTTTATGCAGAGGTCGGTGGTGATCCTCCTTTTTCTCGAAACAGAGGCAAGATGATCCCGAGGGGGGGGGGGGGCTGTTGAGCTGCCACGTGACCCTTCCTGCTCTGATACATAAAGCATGCCCATTTTTGTATTAGATATATACTAATTGCATCAACTTGGACGTAAAGCACCAGGATTGACAAGAGTAACTTGCAGTTCTGAGTATCTCGCAATTTTTGAACAACTAATTTTTTTTCCGCTAAATAAATCATTTAATATCAAGATCATCAATGGACCAGGTTGGGCAGATGCAGGAATAATTGTACTACCTTGTCTGAAATAATTGTGCATTTAATTTCCCAAGAGAACAATCCACATTTTTTCCTCCGCATCAGGTTGGTTGTAATGGGTAGTATCATATACTAGTATCATGCATATGATACTAGTACATGATACTACCTTCCTAATGCATAGTATCATATATTAGTATCATGTAGTACTTTATTTATTGCCATGCATGACACAAAGTAGCATAGCATTTAATATGATACGGTATCATGATATGATATTACACCATTTCTTTCTTCATTTAATGCTATGACATCTCATCAAAATTGCTTAGTTGGCATGCATGATACTAGCTATGATACTACCATTACGACCAGCCTCAAGAACAACGGCAACATGTTGTGCGTGTCCTAATCGATGCAGCAGGCTAATCACCTGTTGATCTAACTTGGATCGATGGAGCTTGCTTGGTAATCGCCACTTAGTTGTCAGTTGTCTGCAATTTGCCATTGTACCGTCTGCAATTGTAGTCGATGATATCTGCCTAAGTAGCATCATCAATCATCATTGTTCTACATGACTAAGCTCATGGCAACCATCGGTACAACAATTACTCAGACAAGATCAGCAGCAAGGAGATGAGAGGGTTCCCTCACAATTATTCTGAAAAATCGGTAGTTGGTGTGGAGTCAACTTGCTTAATTTTGTGTGCATGCAGATTCAGATCAGCATGGAGAATCGTTGCAGGCTGGCTTGGATTGGATCATCACTTTTTATGCAGATGATTTTGCGGTATCCTCTTGGTGCAATCTCCTGCTGATTCACTGAGAGTACGTACCCCTGCCACCTCATCTATACTTCCTCGGCTCCTAATACATAAAGTTGAGACACTTATTTTGGTACAGAGGGAGTACTATAAGTATTTTTGGAGATTCTAATGCGGACTACATGCGGAGCAAAACGAGTGAATTTGCACTCTAAAATATGTCTATATATATCCGAGTATTTAGGAATGGAGGGAGTAGAAGATAATATTCCTACCATGACTGATGACTGAACATTGAACACCGGAAGTTGGTTGAGATCTCTGTCAGAATGGAACACTTAAAAATTTGTTTTGTTGTTGCTCTTGCTGATTATGAATATCAATATCCTCAATGGACCAGGTTGGGCAGATGCAAGAATAATTGTACTACGTATCTTATCTGAAATAATTGTGCAATTAATTTCTCAAAAGAATGGTCGACATTTTTCTTGTGTTATTACTTATTAGGAAAGAAATGCTCCACGTCGACCAAACACACATGCTGACATGCTGTCGTTGTGCCCTAATCTAAGCAGCAGGCTGATTAATCACCAGTGATCTGACATTGGATCGACGAAGCTAATTGCTTCTCAATCGCCACTAATTTGTCAGCTGATTACCCAACAACAGCAGCAAATGGTGATGATGAGGTTTCGGTTTGCGTCTCCTACCTTTCTGCCCAAGCTCATCGTCATCATTGTTCTAAGCTCATGTGGCATGGAAGATGGAACATTCCATCACTCCAAAAGCACCTATGCTTGCTATGACATGGCTGCCGCGTCACCAGGAAGAAGATGATGCAGCTTCCAAAAGGGATCTGCTCAGCTGCCATGTGTCCCTTCCTACCAAAAGTCCACACAAAGTCACAAACGTACTCATTTGCAGCGACAAAAGCAAATTTGATTTGATCACGGACCGACCGACCAATGCTACAAGACACGCGAGCTCGACCGCAGCCATGGCGCCACATTACTGTACCAGAGCTGCTCCGCCGCCGAGTCGTCCAAATTCGATTACACTAGCTGCGCTGAGCTCCGGACATCAACACCATGGCTTTTTTCAAGCGGCTGTGCGAGAGCAGGCGCAATGCCGCCGCTGCCGCGGCCAGCATCTCCTTCCTGCTGCTCTTGCTCGTCGTCGTATGCATTTCCATGCGCACGCGGCACGGCGGGACCTTCTTCTTTGGCTCGGGCGCCGGAGCGCGTGAGCAGGGGAGCTGCGAGGCGGAGCTGCAGGCGCTGGAGGGCCGCGCCGCGCGGTGCCGGTACCTCCGGTCGTCGTCCCACCCGCCGTGCGCGCCAACCGGGTACGTCGACTACCTCGCGCTCTTCTACTGCGCGTGCGGGGACGAGGAGGGGCTCTGGTGGTCACCGTGGCTGGGCGGCGCCGCGATCGCGCTCTGGCTGCTCCTGCTCTTCTACCTTCTCGGCGACACCGCGTCGGAGTACTTCTGCGCCTCGCTCGAGGGCCTCTCCGCCGCGCTCCGCCTGCCGCCCGCCGTCGCCGGGGTCACGCTGCTCTCGCTCGGCAACGGCGCGCCCGACGTGCTCTCCAGCGTCGTGGCGTTCGCGTCGGACGGCGGGGAGGCCGGGGACGTGGGGCTCAGCGGCGCGCTCGGCGGCGCCCTGTTCGTGTCCACGGTCGTCGCCGGCGTGGTCGCCATCGTCGCTGCTCGCCGCGGTGGCGCACTCATTGAGCGGCGCGGGTTCGTGCGCGACGTGTGCTTTCTTCTCGTCGCGCTCTGCTACCTCCTCGCCGTGCTGGTCGCCGGCACGGTCACCGTCTGGGCGGCGGCGTGCTTCCTCTCCCTCTACGCCGGCTACGTCCTCCTCGTCTCGACATCGCACTGCTGCTCCGCCGCCGCGGACGACGGCGGTAGCACCAACACAATGAAGCCTTCCGATGACCTCGCCGCCCCGCTCCTCCTTCCGGTCGCCGTCTCCTCGAAGCAGCCACCAAGAACCTTCGCCAGCGGCCTCTTGGCCGCAGTCCACGCGCCGATCTACCTCCCGCGCCGCCTCACCATTCCGGACATCGCCGGGCACCGCTGGTCCAGGCCCAGCGCCGTGGCCTCGGCGCTCCTCTCCCCTCTCCTCCTCGCCGTAGTCACCTCCCCGACCAGCCCAACCGTGCTCCTCGCTGGCACCCTTACCGGCACGCTCCTCGCCATCGGCGCGGCCGCGACCACGGACGCCGCAGCACCCCCACACGGCCGGTACGCCCGCCTCATGTGGCTCAGCGGCGGGTTCCTCATGTCCATCCTCTGGTCCTACCTCCTGGCCCGGGAGCTCGTGGCCCTCCTCGTGTCCACCGGCATCATCGTGGGCGTGCCCGCGAGCGTGCTGGGGGTCACCGTGCTCGCGTGGGGCAACTCTCTCGGCGACCTGGTCGCCGACGTGGCGATGGCAACGCAGGACGGCACGACAGGCGCCCAGACGGCGGTGGCGGGGTGCTACGCCGGGCCGGCCTTCAACACGGTGGTGGGGCTGGGCCTCTCGATGGCACTGGCGGCGGGGGCGCGCTACCCGGAGCCGTACAAGATCCCGGTGGATGCGTCGACGTACATGACGGTGGCGTTCCTGGTGGCCGGGCTAACATGGGCGTTGGTGGTGCTGCCGGCGAGGGGGATGAGGCTGGACGCCACACTCGGTGCTGGGCTGCTCGCCGTGTACCTCTGCTTCATCGCCGTCCGGGTCGCCGACGCCGTCGGCGTCCTCAGCCTAGACTCTCTCCTGCCAAGACAGTGATTGAGGACTGTTGGATCCTGAGGCTATAGGACAGCACCGAGCGAACCAGCTAAAAGAGTAGTACTACTCGTACTACGTAAGTGATGGATGCTGGCTTGGCTGCTTCTCTCTCACACACGCTCGTGATCACTTACATGCATGTGGATATGTAAAGCCAGAAAACAAAGTCATTCTTTGTTGTCTGTTGTAAATTAAGTATGGCATAGGAAAAAGGGCATGAAGTACTCCTAGGGGTGGAAGCTCTCTCAATTGAGGTCTCTAATTTGGGACTTGGTCCACGATTTTGACTTGATCAGTGCCTTGTGTTTTGTGGAGTTAGAGCAACTCCAACGGGCCGGCCCAAATGGACGGCGATTTCGTCCGCTTTTTGTCCGTTTGGGTCGGCCAGATGGACATGGATGCCCGCTTTCGCATTTGGGTCGGCGCGTGCGCCCAACGCTGACCTGAGACCCATTTTGATGCGGCCAAAAAAATGAACGCATGCATATTAAAAAAAAATAAACAATATTAATTAAACATTAAAGCCGGCCACGAAGGCCGACGAGAGTCCACACGTCCACATTATTATTTAAAAAGAAACAGCCTAAACTACGAGGCGACGCGTTACCCTAGGCGGCGGCGGCGTCGTCCTCGGGGTCCGTGAGGTCGATGAGCGTCGGCGCCGGCCCGGCCCAGGCGAACGTCGTGTTCCAGAGCGCTGTCATGTCGGGCTGTGCCGGCACAGGCAGTGCCGGGGCGGGGGGTGTGCGGCCGCATGTGCAGCCGCGGCCTCGCGCGTCTCCTCCTCGGCCTCGCGCTGCTCCTCCTCGAGGTCGCGCTCGAGCATCTCCTCGTACTCGCCGCGACGGCGCTCCTCTGCCAACCGGCGCTGGCGCCACATCTCGAGGTACGCCTGCTCCTGCGCCTGCGTCGCCCCCAGCCAAACCGGTGGCGCGGTCACCCACTCGCGCACCACTCCATTCCAGGAGAAGCGCGCGATGGGCTCGGGCTCGGGCTCCGGCTGCGGCTCCGGCTTGATGGGGGACGGCGGGGCCACCGGCGGCACCACGCTGTCGCCCGTCGCGGAGAGGGCAAGGGCCTGCGCCATTGCCGCCTCATACCGGGCCTCCTCTTCCGCCTCCGCCGCCTCCGCTCTGCGCCGCTCGTCCTCCTCGCTCTCCCGATAGACGGCCGCAAGGGCCGCCTGGTCCTCCTCGCGGACGACGAGCGACGTTGGCGGCAACCTCCGGTCGACCTCACGCACGCCCCGTCGCATCGCCTCCTCATGCTCGAAGGCGAACCACCTCGCCCAGTTGGGCGAGCCGGTTGCGTAGGCCTTGTCAAGGCGCTGCTCCGGCGTCAGCAGCGCCCGCCGACGCCGCACCTCCTCCGCGTGAGCACGAGCCGTCCGTGGCGCCGCCGACACTGGGATCCTATCTGGATCCAGATGCCAGGCGTACGGCAGCGTCACGTCCGGATACGGCAGAGGCTGGCGGTTCTGCCAGTGCCACTCCGCCTGGTGCACTGGCACGTTGACGCGCTGCCTCTGCCGGCGAGGCGCCGGCGGAGGTGGGAGGAACTCGGAGGGGAAAGGGGTGGCGGGGGACTTGCCCTTGGCCTTGCTGCCGCTGGCGCCGGAGAAGAGGCCCATCTCGCTGTGGTTGTGGTGGCTAGGGTTTGCCGGCGACGAGGGAGCAAAGGTGGGCAGATGTGGACGGCGAGTTTGGATGAGGACGGCCCCGCTGCACGGTCGGCTTAAAAAAGGACGAGCGTCGTCGCTGACGCGTGGGCCCGTCGTCATAAATTAAGCTGACCGCGTGGGCAGCGGGTAGTTGGACGAGTGCCATGTGGGGACGCGCCGGATAGCGAGAAGGCGCGCGAAGCGTCCGTTCAGCGTCCGCGCCGACGCATTTGGGGCGCAAATTTGGACCGCAAATGCGTCGGCACGGACGCGATGCAGACGTGATTTGGGTTCGGGTCGGCGCGTTGGGTCGCCACTTTTGTTTGCGCCGATCCAAACGGACGCAGGCGGACGAAATGGGTCAGCCCTTTGGAGTCGCTCTTATCTGCCGATGGATGGGCTTGTTGATAGGTATGGTGCAGCGATATGGGTCGATTTAGGGCAACAATTTCAAGAGCCCATAGCACTCTGGAGTTTGTTTTGCTTCTTTCTCCACTGGCCAGTCGGTGTTGACCACGTATCGCATGCCTCGCCCCAGGGGCCGTCAATCGACCATGTGTTCCTGTCGTATTGCGTCTCTAGGGGCACGAGATTCGCTTACTGTTGTGCTGGCTGTGTGGATACATAAAAGACCGCGCGGAGGTGAAGAGGGAAACATTAGAGGTACTTGGGCGCAGAAGCGGCTTGACGAGATCTCGGTTGCTAGGAGTAGGCAGCTTGAGGGAAGTTTGGCGTCTTTCCCGGTTGGGAGTTCGACGGCTACGAGGACGCTGCTAGGAGCAATGTCTTTCCCAGCCAGTCATTCAGCCGTTGCAACCTCGCTTGCTGGGACCTGTCATTTTCGGCTGGTTATTAGGTGGTTGAGACCTCGTCGACTGGGACTAGTATTTTTTTCTTTATTTATTCTTTGTTTTTCGGGGTTGTCAGTCTTCTCACTTTCCTTTGAGTATCTAGATTTTTTTTCGTGTTGCCTTCCTCTGGCATTTGATTGTATGGCTCTTATCAACTGTTGTTTTATAGTGTGTTAGTACATTAGAGTGGCTTGTTCTTCACAAGGTTCATGAGTTTGGGTCTGAACTGATGTTTGATGTTTTTTTAACTGGTTGTCGCGTGTTTCTTTTATCGCGAACCGCTGATGCTTGCTCTTATGATGGTCGTCTGCTCGTGGGCAACCTTTGCTTGTCTGCATGGATTGGTGGTCCATGGTGTTTTCTTTGTTGTTTTGCCATGGCATAGGAGAGAAATCCTTGTGTTTTTATCTCTGATTTTGGGTTGTTGTGTAGTATTTTGTTGTGCTTATGTTTTGTAATGATCATCTGTAGTTTTCTCCGTGGTTATCTGATGGAGTATTATTGCCATCGATACTATCGTAGTAGGGGGTTGCCAAACCATTCTTACATGTTGTTGATGTTCAACTTAGCAAGCCAAAGTTGATGTATGTCTATCCATGTATGCAACAACACCCTTGTTGTGGAAGCCTTACAACACCATCCTTGTTGTAGAAGCATAGCAAAACTGCCATTGTTGCGAAGCATCGCCGTGGTCTTCCCTCGTGTTTGCAATAACACCCTTGTTGCAGAAACATTGCAACACCCTCTTTGTTGCGGAGCATCACCGTGGTCTTCTCTCATGTTTGCAACGGCACCATTGTTGTGCAAACATTGCAACACCGTTCTTATTGTAGGTGTTCGTCCTCCCGTGTGGATAAGGCTTGCACCATGCAATCGTAATCCAACGGCAACACGCACGGCGGATGTTTTTCTTGAATCGGCCGGCGGGCGGGAATCGTTTCGATATTATAAAGCAAATTTTGTAATCCAACCGTCAATCGAAGAGGAGGCTGCGGGCTCCTTCCTCCACTGGTAGTTGCTCTGGCAACAAAAGGGTGGAGGAGCACCGATTCTCCACGTTAGGTACGTAGATAGGTTATAAGGGTCACCGGCATGGTCAGGTAGGTTTAGGGTTAGTGGCATTGCATCGAATAAAGCTTCTGCGGTCCTGGCAATATCTCGGCGACCATACCGAAAGGCTCGTGGAAAGGAAAGTATCTGGTGCTCCCAGCCTTGAGGTAGTCCCGGTGCTCCAATGTTATAAAAACATTTTTAAATGTTCCAAAAAATTCTAGAAAAAAAATATGAATGTTAACAAGGAATGTGACTACCATCCCTAAAAATTTCAGGTCCAAAATCAAAACACACATTGAGAAACAAAAAAGTAAAATCTAGTACAAATAGTGTAAAAAAAGACTAAAGCAACATTGACACTATTCACATCTGGATTTGTCTTTTTTGTTTCTCAATGTGCATTTTAAGTTTGGAGCTGAAACTTTTAGGGGTTGTAGTCATATTCTTTGTGAACATTCAGAATTTTTTTCATAATTTTTTGAAATGTTTAAAAATATATTTTTTGTCTTTTTTTTTAGCATCAGTACAGACACAAACGCTCATATACACGCGCATACACTCATCGCTATGAATGCACACACGCACACCCTACCCTATGAGCACCTCCGAGAGACTGAGCCGGCATATCATCTTGAGATTTACGAAGTCACTGTAGGCGCCTCGTCGTCGACGGGAACGTCTCCTCCCACTGAAAGCGCATCGCCGGAAATCCTGAAATAAATCCAGAAATAATGCGAGCACCAGGATTTGAACCCTGGTGGGTTGGAGATACCACTGTCCACCTAACCAACTCAACCACAGGTTGTTCGCAAATATATTTTTTGTCATTGAAGCACTGGGAGCACCCCAGGCTGGGAGCACCTGATACTTTCCCGCTCGTGGAATTGTGTCCTCACCGCACCTTTCAATCAACGAGTCTGGTAGCGTTGTTTTAACGGTAGCGGCACATCAAAGAATAATATGATTGTGCTCTAGTCTCATCTTAATGGTGGCTATGGCAGCGTTGAGGACTTGATTTTCCGTTGACCCTTTCTACCATTTTTCCTTTTGAAACATCCTTTCTCCCATTTGATTCTTTAGGAGTACTCCCTCCGTTCTTAAGTATAAGTCTTTCTAGAGATTTTAATATGAACCACGTGTAGATGTATATAAACATAGTTTAAAGTGTAGATTCACTCATTCTGCTCTGTATGTAGTTCATATTGAAATCTCTAAAAAGACTTACATTTTAGAACGGAGGGAGTATAATAGAGGGATGGTTGGTGCCCGAAAGCGATTTGAGTTCATGCCCTTGCTAAATTTGAAGTCTTAGTTTCTCCTTTGGATCTTAAAATTCTGTCCGGATACCAGTGGTGGAGATTGGTGGGGCCATTGGCGGATCCAGGAATTTAATATTGGGTGTTCAAATTTTATTTTATTTTGTACTCTAATAGAAAACCCCATTTGTGTGTTCAAATCTAAGCTTGACGAGATTGTGAGCCTCAAATATTTGGGTGTACACCCATGCCCCATGGTGGATCCGCCCCCTGCCAACCTAGGCCATGGCCCCCTAGCTAATAAGATTTTTTTTGTATATACCTTAATATTAGGCTTATTTATCCACCAAAAATCATCCAAAAGGAATTATGTTTGCCCCCTCCCACCCTTACCCTACAGCGCATTTAGTATCTTTTCCACAGATCGCAATGCCATCCGAACCCTACAGTAGAATAAAATTAACCACCGTGCAGTGTGGAGATGAACACAACCACGTCCTTCTCTTCCAACTCTGCATCAAGGCCACCACACAACTCCCAGTCGCAGTCGTTTATAAGGACAAGAACCCCAGGCCTCCTGCAAGCATAAAGGTTTCACAACGTGAAGTTAATAAATCGGGCTATTACACCGACAAAGCATGCACTCTTCTACAAGGAAAAATAACCCAATTTTCCTTAGCGGTGTAACATGTAACCCCTTTTGCGGTGATCGAAGTAACCCATATAATCCTTCCAAAACATCAGTGAGTAAAAATAACCATGCGACTTTGAGAAAGGTTTCAGTTTTCATGAATATTACTCCCTCCGTTCCTAAATATTTGTCTTTTTAGAGATTTCAACAAGTGACTACATACGAAGCAAAATGAGTGAATCTACACTCTAAGATATGTCTACATACATCCGTATGTTGTAGTTCATTTGAAATGTCTAGAAAGACAAATATTTGGGAACGGAGGGAGTAGATTGATAAATAGCTTAGTCATGTTATCAGAAAGCACAGAGAGGACATAATTATTTTTCAACTCCATAGAAAAGGCTGAAGTTTCTTCCATGTGGTTGTCGAACCAGCGTGTGTTTGGTTTGTGCCCAAATCAACCACTATAATGTTTTCGTACTGCATAGGAATTTAACAATTGGTTGGATTTTTGACAATTTTTTGTGATAGCTATCGCCGGTTGGACTTTGGTCACTTCCTACATATTTTCTTACCAAACTTGAGCAACCAAAACACTGCAAACCTCCTAAAGAATCAAAATTTCCACTAAATCACTAAATTATGGCTTCAGTGTCCACGGTTTGGCTCCTACTCCCTCTGTAAACTAATATTTGACGTTTTAGATAGTGACCTAAAACGTCAAATATTAGTTTACAGAGGGGATACAAACTGGAATCACCACATGCAGTGCAAGTTGCAGTTCCAGATATCATGGTTGGTTTTAGGCTGTGTTAGGCATTACAGTGGATTATGATAATCTCGTTTTCTCAACCAATTTCTATCTATTTAAGATTTTTTGCTGACAAACATTTCTCCGCTTTCATGGCTATTCTACTATTCTTCCTCAGCAAACTACTACTCCCTCCGTCCGGAAATACTTGTCCTAGAGATGGATGTATCTAGACTTATTTTAGTTATAGATACATCCATTATATCCATTTCTAGGACAAGTATTTTCGGACGGAGGGAGTATTAATTAAGTTAAGCACAACACTCATCAACAACCATTAACCAAGCCTTAAGAGTCCCCATCTCCACCAATGAAAGTACTCACTAGTTATCAGCATATATTCATTTCCACTTTTTTTAAAGTACTCACACTAGTTATCAGTTCTCACGGGTTTTTGTTGGATTTCATCTCTAGCCTACCCTAACTTGCTTGGGACAAGGCTTTGTTGTCGTTGTTGACTCACACTAGTTATCACACAGGCACCAGGCTGATGTGACCAGCTAGAGAAGCTGATAGCACAAATCCTGGACGGCAACAAGGTCTCCAGACACTTCCGCCAAAAGGAAAGGCTCCAGCACCTTTGTGCAACAGTACTAACTGAATCATCATATGGTCTGCACAAGCAAATGCAAAAAGAAGAAGAGAAACCATACACAGAATCATCTTTGATGAACATCTCCGGCCGCTCCTTGATCAAATTGGACTTCACCCAAGAGAGCAACCCCTTCATCGTGGCCTATAAAAGTAACAAAATTCCACACAACAATGTAAGGTTATAAAGTAACCAAACTGCAAGTACGTTAAGCATTCTCTCCTGAGGCATTTGATCAAGCAGCACCTTGTCTTCACCGTCCCTATGCTGGACATCCACCTTGTGTACCTTGGTGGATTTCTCTAGGAGAAGCTCCAGACCGCCCCTGAAACATCACATCAACCCCATAAAACGACAAATGGGAGTAATAAACACAAAGAGAAAAGCAATCGAATGAAAGAGAGAAGGATTACCCGAATTCAAGAGTGAGATGCATGGCTGAAGGATCAGAAGCGATGCAGATTGATTAGGCTTTAGAATTTCCTTGTTGGAATCAGGCCAAGAGAAGAGTGAAGATAAAAAGGCAGAAGGGGAGAGGGTTGCGGAAAAGGGCAGCCAGTAGTTAAGTTGTTGGAAGCATCGGAGGCATGCAAGATTGCAACGTGTGGTCGGCAGCGGAGAGCACTGTTGCAGTGGAGGGCTTCGGTGGCGGCGGAGGAGGAGCGTACGGCTGTGTGTGGGCGGCGGCGGCGTTCTCACGTGCTCGAGTGCCTGTTCGATTTGGGATTAGGTTAGCTTTATTTTTCAAGAGAAATTATGTTACTATAGCTAGTAGTCAGTGGCGGAGCCAGGATTAAAGCAAAGCCTGGGCCCAAAGAAAATTCAACATGGAAAAACTTTGGCACTTATAACTACCCAAAAACACATCATGACATTTAAAAAAAGACCATATTTGATAACATATAAAATAAATCTCAATTGTTCAATAATTCTAGAATTTAACCTCAGTGCTTAACAATCCAACAAAAGAGATAAAACATGATAAAACTGAAACACCGGGTGTAGACTCTTCCATTGCCGACAATGATGAAAAATATCTCTTCATCTTCTATTTTTGCAATATGAAAGGAATTGACATCAAAATGCTCCAGTTTCAAATCAACAATACATACGTTCCATAATATGAGAGTGTTTTTGTTAGTTCAAGTTTCTGCTACAACATGAGATGACTGAATAGTTGATTCAAGTTTCAATTAAACTTTCTTCATACATAGACAGGGGCTATACATATATACATGCTCATTGAAAGATTGACTCTTGGAGTCTTGGTTGGTTTGAGTTTCTGCTACAATTCGAATCAGGGGAATAGTTGGTTCAAGTTTCAATTAAACACAAAGAAACAGAGCAGGTATTGAAATCTTGAGTTGTATTGCCGACAAATCGTAGCATTATATATCTGAGAAAATTACCCTGTCCTCTGTAGGTTGCGCGGGGAGACGGGGAGTCGGGAGAGGCCGGAGTAGAGGCTGTAGAGCGGCAGCGGCGTCCGCCTAGAGCCTAGAGGCTAGAGCAGCACCGACTGTCCTGAGCAGCGGGGAGGCAGGGACGGCCGGCCGGCTGGGGAACTTGGGGGCCTG
>NC_041387.1:587601000-587606753 GCF_002162155.2 Triticum dicoccoides
CTTGCGTGCGAACTGCTACTAGGTCATCCGTCCGTGGTGGGCTCTCGTGCCTTTTTTTTTTTGTTTTGAGAATTCGTGGGCTCTCGTAGCTGTGTGTAAATCGGTAGCTTAGCTGGGCGCCTGGCCCTTGGCTATGTCATGGGCTAGGCCGGGGCCCATAAGGAAAAAGGCACACCGCGGGCCTGGCCCCTGGGGCCCTGGGGTGTAGATCCGGACCACACCTATGTGGTTGGGCTTGCAGCCAGCTTCCACGCGCTGAAGCCAGCAGCCCACCCAAACAGCTAGCTTTAAGTTGGCTTTGGCAGCGCAGCTGCAGATTTCTGTTCGCACACGAACACGTTACCGTATACCTCCAACGTCGAGGGTGATGCACCGCAACTCACGTCGAAGGAGACCCGCCAAAAACGCGGTACGCAAGACAATCCGGCGGGCGTTTTTTATGACCCGAAACCCCACACGCCCGGGAGGGACCCCGTCAGGGCGCGCGGCCGCTATGGGCTGCCCTAGGTCGACCTGATCGCCCCTAGGGCCTCGAGGTTCGCCGCCCTGCAGTGGAGAAGAACAAGCGAAGAACGAGGAAGAAGAAGGACTAGGGTTAAGGACAAAAGATAAAAGATAAAAGGTGGTAGATGATTTGTTCGATTGTGTGTTGTCCTTCAATCGACCATCACCTCTTACATATATATGAGGCGGCTAGACTTTGCGTATAAGAAAAGGACTCAAATCCCGTCCAAAACATCAAAAGATAACCTAACTCGGACTACGAGGGCCGGAACTTCCGGGCTAAAATTACATCAAGTTGCCCACTTGCAAAACTCCTGAAGGTCGCATATGGCTTCGGATCGCGATGGTCCCAAAAGCAAAGTTGTAGATCTTGTAATGGAGAAAAATTCCTTAGTTGATCACTTTTTCATCCGAGGTCATCTTAATGTCGAAATTGGCCCCGCAAATCTACAAATAATGTTAAAATTCCAGTTTTCGGGGCGCACTGCGTGCAAACTTTCGGTTTAGCCCGGAACCTCCCCGGAAGTTTTGCCCGGAACTTCCGGGGCAGACTTATGCAGCACACTGTTTTGGCTCTAACTTTTGCATACGAACTTCAATTTAGACATTGTTTATATCAAAATCGATCATTTCGACGAGATGAAGACAATCCGTGTAGAAACTTTTCTCTTATGAGGCCATTTTGGGGAGGTAATCAGCTCAATAGTGTTCTGAATAGAAAATCCGAATACTTCGAACACAACTTCGGCCTTAGAAATGAGACCGGATGGCTATGGCCCAAATATCAAAGTTTCTCCTCTTGACTATACGGAGCTTTCTCACTTTGAACACTTCTCCATTTGAGGCCATCTTAATTAAGTTCTTGGCTGTGCCAAAATTTGGTGTCAACACATGCCCCCCTGTTTTTCGGCAAACTTGTATGTCGAATAATAACTTGCACGATGCTTTTCCTAAGGACGATGTCAACACTCCATTGGACATTTTATGTGCTTAAGACGATAATTTCTATATCGGCCATTGCTTGTGTGAACATTTTGATGCAAGCTTGGGTGAAACTTTCTCAACTTCATTAATCCAACTATAAAGTTCCATTTGTATGCATGTCAAAACCATCCGTCAACCATATTGTTCACCCTTCTGCTAGGATCTTGCAGATAATCAACAATGAACTTCCTTGAATCCTTACTTTGCCTGCATAAAAGTTTCATTAGTGGCCGAGGTGGTGACCTCCAATTCGGCCTTACCTATGTTGGCAATAATAAGCATCGGCTATTGATAGACGTGCAATACACCATGACCAACATGGTAGCCGTATGTTTGCTATGCCAACCCTCTCCATTTTTCATGCCTAGATATATGATCAATTTTAAAGCAACCCAAGGTAAATTTTATATCTAGACATACCCCAAGATAAATTATAAGTGATTCGTCAAAACATTGATAACCCTTGGATATTTGTTGCACTACTCATAATGAATCACCAAAAGCCTCAATATGTTTAGCACATATGGCAAAAGTTCCAAACCGAATAACATTGCATATTCGGCTTTGATTATTGTGCAATAAATATTTTAAGAAGCATGAGGCTTCACAGAACAACACTATATGGAGATATATAAACAACACCAACACCGTGGCCATTGTTATGAATTCAACTATCAAAACATAATCTCCATAGTACTGGTCTCGCTCTCCAATTGAACTAAGGATGATGTTAGAATACTACACCGGCCATGCATTGACATACTCTTAGGACGATAGGTAAATATCGGTCATTACCATGTAAACTTCGTTCAAAGCACATATAGCCGAAACAAACAAACGAAATGTCAAATCAAGTATTTCGACCCTTTGGATCAACAAAAAACTTGTAGCTAACCAAATGTATAGTGACTTGGTAATACCTTTCATGATGTAAGAAATTACATTACATCCATGGATTAAAATAAGCCCATTGAGGGTTACCAATCATACCTGATGATGAATTCCATGGCATAAGCGTTAATGGCATAGTTGAAGAATATGGATAATGTGTAGACCGAAGATGCTGAAACCTTCAGCTTGGTCCTTCATAGTTTTCAGTCTTTTCATTCTTCACCTTTGCCGCACTTCTTGTAGTGAAAGCTTGCACATAATTCTTATTTTAAGCACTTCCTTTGGGAACCCATGCCATGTTCCTATCTTCAAGTTCTTGTGCACTAAGTTTTTGTAATTTCTTCTTTTGCCAATATGATAAGCCGAGTATGCACCCCGGCTGCGATTTTGTTTGAAGCAATGACAATTCTTGTTTTACCTTGTGCACTTTGAACTTCTTTTCTTCAGATTTGGCACTTTGATTCTCGACAATTGATTGCTTCTTCTCATTGCCTTTAGTAGCCAATCTTAACACTTTAATTGGCTCTTTATCCTTTAAGATCAAATCTGAATTGGCACTCTTGCGACCATCTTTTCTAACTCGATATACTTGTTTGATCACCTCTTTCTTCTTTCTTGAGCTCCAGACCGATTCTTTCTTATTGAAACGGTCTTGAACATATGACTGCTTACTGAATGTTGATCTTCTTGGAGCTGCATAATAATGGTGAGATGGTCTACAATATGATAGAGAATGTGCCATTGTATTATACCTGTCCCATGATGAATATCGATCTACATGAGCATAGGGAGGCATCCATGACATTGGCATCGGCAATCCAAAATAAGGATATGAACGCGTTGCATTAAAATTGTCTTCTTGCCAATACCGATCCTTGGATTTGCGCCTAGGGGGTGATCGTGATGCTTTTGCATTACTCGACCGATAAGCACCATTCTCTTCACTTTTCTTTTGATATTTATCTAATAACTATGCAAAAGTTACCTTGGATTTCTTGTGCTTGTGCTTATTGCGGCCTTTATCTCCTTTGGTTTTGCTTGCATCGATCTTTGGATTACTTTGTTGCCCTCCCCAGTCCTTGGCGTCTTTATTGTATCTTCAATAGAACTCATGCCTTCAAGAATATTTTCATTGTGCACTTGAACAACTTCTTTACTTGAAAACTTGATCCCACCACCTGCAGCTTTTACCTTCTCATCTTTAAAGGAATCGTCTTGAAGCAGCCGATTCAAAAAAAATTCTATTAGGACCAATCGAAATAGACTGGTCATCCCTTGGTGTTTCAACAAATTTTAATCGTCCTTTATCAATGGCCGATTAACTATTTGACGGAACATGTTGCAATCCTTAAAATTATGCTTGGACGAATCATGCAACTTGCAATACATTTGTCCTTGGATTGATGGCTTCACATGGTGATCAAGAACTCTAATGTAATTATTTTTCAGCAACAAATCAAATATTTGATCACACATGCTTGAATTGAAGGTAAACTTTTTATTCTCTAGCTGATCTTGCTGTGAGAACGGCTTTGGAGTTAAGCTAACGAATAGTTCAGATTTTGCATTACCCCATTCGGCTATGCATTGTGTTTTGCACTCTATCTCCGATGACTTTGAAAACGAAATTATACTATCATCGGTTTTCTCAATAGAGTATAACATTGGCTTTAAATTTTTGAAATCAAAGTAGTTAGAATATACATGTCTCAATTGAGCCCATGCATAAGCCAAGTATGAAGCAAGCAAAGATACCCAATTAGATATGAACTTTAAATAAAGCAATGTGAAAATCTTTGGTTGCAGTAATAAGTCACTATCAGTCTCTTTAAATGGTACAATATATTGACCGATATGCTTTGTAACAATTTTATTGCTAACAAGTAAATTTTCCTTCATCATTGGTCTTTCAAAATTACTTATAAGATCTTTTCTAATAGATGTATCAATAATAAAGTTGTGACCAAATCTAAAAATAGGTGAATCACTTGCTAGACGTACCTCTTTGAATATGTTGGGAGAGCATGACAATGGTGTAATTTGAATGATACTTTGTTTTGCTTTCAGTTGGCTCCCCAACGCCTTGGCATCCTCTTTTTCCTCAATAGATTCGGCAGATATAATATTTGATTCAGCTTTTTCAATAACCGAATTTTCTTTCTTAGCTAAATCAATACTTTTATCTTTTTGAATTTCCAAGGCCTTTCGCTCTTGTCTAATTTTAGACCACATCTCAGCTTGGCGAGCTTTAAACCTTTTCATCTCAATTTCCATCCACTCCTCATAAGATTGCCCCCCAATACTATAACGCCCACGATGCGGCTAAATCTCCCACGTTTCGAGGCACGACTTAGAGGCATAACCGCATTGTGATTTTGTCGCAAGAAGGGTCATCTTCACACAATCCCATGTCATGAACAAGAAAGGGATAAAGAGAGTTGGCTTACAATCGCCACTTCACACAAAGATCATACAATTCATACATCATTCAGAGTACACACATAGTACGACTACGGACGAATCCAAATGAAAAGAAGATAACCCCAAATGCTAGATCGCCGATCGTCCCAACTGGGCTCCACTACTGATCATCAGGAAACGAAACATAGTAACGGCCAAGGTCCTCGTCGAACTCCCACTTGAGTTCGGTAGCATCACCTGCACTAGTATCATCGGCACATGCAACTATTTTTGGTAGTATCTTGTGAGTCATGAGGACTCAGCAATCTCAAAACCCGCGAGATCAAGACTATTTAAGCTTATGGGTAGGATAAGGTAATGAGGTGGAGTTGCAGCAATTGATAAGCAAAATATGGTGGCTAAAGGCGAGAACAAGAGTAAGAAGAGAAACTACACAACGGTCGTCATCTAGAAGTGATCAAGAAGTGATTCTGAAGACTACTTACGTTCAAACATAACTCAAACCATGTTCACTTCTCGAACTCCATCTAAAAGAGACCATCACGGCTACACATGCGGTTGATGCATTTTAATTAAGTCAAGTGTCAAGTTCTCTACAACCGGATATTAACAAATTCCCATTTGCCACATAACCGCGGGCACGACTCTCAAAAGTTTATACCCTGCAGGGGTGTCCCAACTTGGCCCATCACAAGCTCTCACGATCAACGAAGGATATTCCTTCTCCCGAAAATCAGTCTCGGAATCCCGGTTACAAGACATTTCAACAATGGTAAAACAAGACCAGCAAGACCGCCCGACTGTGCCAACAAAGCCCGATAGGAGCTGCACATATCTCGTTCTCAGGGCACACCGGATGAACACTACGTACAGCTAAAACCAGCCCTCAAGTTTCCCTGAGGTGGCGCTGTAAGTGGCTCTAGTTCGGACCAACATTCAGAGGAGCACTGGCC
>NC_041387.1:587607061-587614097 GCF_002162155.2 Triticum dicoccoides
GCGAAAACCCAAAGGAAAGTTATAGGTTTTTAGGCAAATGTAAAACCAAGGTTGGGCCTTGCTGGAGGAGTTTTATTCAAAGCGAACTGCTAAGGGGTTCCCATAAACCTGACCACGTAAGGAACGCAAAATCAAGAAACATAACACCGGTATGACGGAAAACTAGGGAGGCAAGAGTGGAACAAAACACCAGGCATAAGGCCGAGCCTTCCACCCTTTACCAAGTATATAGATGCATTAATTAAAAATAAGAGATATTGTGATATCCCAACATGGAGCAATCTTCAACTTCACCTGCAACTAACAATGCTATAAGAGGGGCTGAGCAAAAGCGGTTACTTAGCCAAACAACGGTTTGCTGGGAAGTTGGGTTAGAGACTTGACATGGCAATATCGGAGGCATGGTAAACAAGTGATAGGTAGCGCAACATAGTGATAGAACAAAGTAACTAGCAAGCAAAGATAGAAGTGATATCGAGGGTAATGGTCATCTTGTCTGAGATCCCGCAAGTAATAAGAACGAAACCATGAAGTAGACGAACCAACGTAGTCGAACGAATCCTCACAAACGCAATGTTACTGGAACTATCAAGGAGAAGAGCAACCGGAAAGAAGCAAACAACATGGTAAACAACCATCACATAAGCATGACATAATGCAAAATCAATTATGATGCATGTCCGGTTTAAAGAGGCATGGCATGGCAAAGTGCACAAACAATACTACAAATTAAGTGGAGCTCAATATGCAACGAGTTGTATATTGACGAAACACCACAACAATTATTTAGTTCATTCTTGTTTAAGCTACTCAACATTATTAAATGTTGTTAAACATAGCAAGAGGTGAAACAAAAGTAAACTAACTATTTAGGCAAGTTTAAATGAGGCCGGAAACAACAAACAACAATTCCGGAAAATCCTCATGTCCGTATTACGAATTTGGTACTGTTCTGCCCTAAGCCATATTTTAAAGTTGTTAAGCAGTAGAATAAAGTCCACCAAGTTACTATATGCATTTTTCCACCCCATTCATATAAAGTTTATTAAAATTGGAGCTACGATTATTTAGTTATGAAATAAATCATTTTAACATGGCATTTATGCAAAATTAAACAAGCAACAAGTTTAAACATTTTTAACATGGATGAAAGTGGCATAATGTGAAACTAGATGAAATCCTAAGCATCTTACATATATAAATTATTTACATATGATGCACCACTTGTGAGTTATTAAATGCATGATCTAGAGGGACTTTTCTGTAAAACAGTAATTTACTGGATAAAGGACAAAATCGCATGCGGGAAAAAAACATGACCCGGGCCGAATCAGGAGGGGCTCGGGTTCTCACCATGGGCCATGGCCCAGATCGGTGGAGGTGGGCTCGCGGGTAGCAGCTGGGCTGGAGGCCGGGTCGGGTCAACGCAGCGAGCAGAGGCGCGGGACAAGCCGCTGGTTGACGCAGTCAATGCGACCGAGAGGCTGGGCGAGGTCGATCCTCCTGGATCGGTGCAACGAGGAGGAAGACAGGGAGCAGCGCGAGGAGGGACTTGGCGCGGTCGAGGACGACGACCTCAGGTCAGGGGAAGCTAGAGGCAAGAGAAGGCACTGCTCGTTGTCCTCCTGCTCGATGCAGAGGAGGCGACGACGAGGGACTGCGGGGCTCCGGGGGAAGAGACTTGAGGCGCAGGGGTGGCGAGCTCGAGCAAATCTGACGAGGACGGGGCACCGGAGAAGGGACGATGACGGCTTGGCGAGGCGGCGCTGGCAGGACTCGGGAACGAGCTCCCGGTGGCGAGGCGTGATGCAGGGGAGGCAGACGAGGCACTGGCGTTGCGTCTCCCTCGTGCAGAGAACGAGCGGGCCAAGCAGGGAACCAGGCGCCTGATGGCCTGAAGATGGCGCGGTAGCGGACTTGGTACAAGGGCCTTGGGGCTCCGGTAGCGCCGAGAACGACGAAAATGGACAAATCCGGTCGGTGGCGAGCTCCTGGTGAAGATAAGAGATAGATAGATGAGAGACCGGAGGGAGAGAGAGAGAGACAGAAGGAGAAGATGGGGGTAAGGGCGCGATGGTGCTCATCTTGCTAGCTGTAGGTTCGGACGCTGGCGACAGATGGGAACGACAGTTTGGTGGCGCGAGGAGACGACGTCGAGCACTCCTGCTCGGGCACGAGCATGGAGAGGGGCCGCGGGGCCGCGAGCAGAGGAGCTGTGGATCTCGTGGATCGAGGGGAGGAGGCTGGTTCGAAGCTGAAAACAAGGGTGGCGGTCGGTGCAATCTGGTTGGGTGGAATGGATTGGGAGGGTTCCCGAGGAAGAAGGGGTTGGCCGGTGGTGAATTGGGCAGGAGAGGAAAACGAGGAAGGAGGCGGCGGATGAAATGGATGGACGGGACACGAGGCTTAGAAATTAGGGTTGGGCTGTTTATATAGGTAGGGGATTAGGGTAGGGGTTAACTCGGTCTGCCCGATCGTAATCGGGCGGTCGAGAATAAATAGGTAGGGAGTCCAAATAAGATAGCGGAGATGTTTTATAGATGTTTGGGGATGATCCGGACCCATTGGTAACGACAGAGCGGGTCGGGTTCGGGACAACTTTCGGACGCGCGCGAGGGGTCTGAGCAAAGTGTAGAGAGGGTCAAACGGTCATACAAGAGGGAATCAGAAACCCGGTTGGACTCAGATTGGTCAACGAAGGCAAGGGGGAACGCGGCAACTACGAATGAATGCAAGCTTTATGAAAACATGCAGATACAATGCACATGTGGCTATGAGATGAGATGCATGACATAAACAAAATGCAAAACAAAACACAAAAACCCAACCAAGGAGGAAATAACATAACACATAGCCGGAAATGGCAAGAGTTGGAGTTACAATTATGGAAAGTTACATCTGGGGCGTTACAAATACTTTGAGACTCTTCCGGCAATGAGGTGCCGAAACTTTGCAATTGTTTAGGGGGTACACTAGATGGTACAACATTGGGCAAATGCAGCATTTGCACAACTCTAGCTTTTACAACAGCAAAATCACGAGGCTTCCCGCCTTCTATTAGTTCCTGTCGAATGGAGTTGCACAAATCCCAAGGAAATGTAAGCTTGTTCTCAATTACCTAGTCTGGATATGGTTGCCCCCCGATGCTTTTAGACTCTTTTGGCAATGAGATGTTGCCGAAATTTCGTAATTGTGTAGGGGGAACATGATATGCCACAGTGGTAGGTGAAGGCATTTGTGCTCCTGTAGAAGTTTCACTTATTCGGTCATGACCATTAAGGTGCGGAGCCAAATTATGGACATCAACAGTTGTGTATGGTGGCAAAAAACTAGTAGCATGAGGTGTAGCATACGATGTTTGAGGGTAATTGGCCGAATAACTAGTAGTAGCATGGCCAATTCCCCTATCCACTGGCATGTTTGGATTAACATGTTGCAAATTAGTTACCGATGAATAAAAAGATGAAACACTATGTTGCATCCCATTGAAAGTTCCCACATGGGGTGTTTCAACTTGATTAACCGAACTCATCATGTTGTTCATCAGCATATAGATTTATGGGGTTGCCGATGCATGAGAGTTGGGATACATATGTTGCATGTTGCTAAAATTATATAAAGTTGAAGCACGAAGATTATTCTGAATCGGCTGTTGCACATAATTAGATGCATGATTGATAAAACTATACATTATGTTCCTTAGATGATCTAGCAACAACATATGCATTATTTGCATCTACATAAGTGAATCGAGTGTTCATATTACCTTTGTAGATCGCAAACCCTAGAGGACGATCTCTTCGTAGTAAGAACAGGCCCGAGACCGTTCAAAGCTTCGTCCCAGCGGAGTCGCCAAAAAGTATGTTCGCACACGAACACGTCATCATGTACCTCCAACGCCGAGGGTGATGCACCACGGCTCACGTCGAAGGAGACCCGCCGGAAGCGCGGTACGCAAGACAATCCGACAGGTGCTTTTGATGACCCGAAATGCCAGACGCCCAGGAGGGACCCCGTCAGGGCGCGCGGCGGCTATGGGCTGCCCTAGGTCGACCTGATCGCCCCTAGGGCTCGAGGTTCGCCACCCTGCAATGGAGAAGAACAAGGAAGAAGAAGGACTAGGGTTAAGGAGAAAAGATAAAAGATAAAAGGTGGTAGATGATTTGTTCGATTGTGTGTTGTCCTTCAATCGGTCGTCACCTCATACATATATATGAGGCGGATGGACTTTCCATACAAGAAAATGACTCAAATCCCGTCCAAAACATCAAAAGATAACCTAACTCGGACTACGAGGGCCGGAACTTTCGGACTAAAATTACATCAAGTTGCCCTCTTGCACAGCTCCTGCAGGTTGCATATGGCTTCGGATCGCGATGGTCCCAAAAGCAAAGTTGTAGATCTTGCAATGGAGAAAAATTCCTTAGTTGTTCACTTTTTCATCCGAGGTCATCTTGATATCGAAATTGGCCCCACAAATCTTCAAATAATATTAAAATTCCAGTTTTTGGGCGCACCGCGTGCAAACTTTCGGTTTAGCCCGGAACCTCCCCAGAAGTTTTGCCCGGAACTTTCGGGGCAGACTTATGCAGCACACTGTTTTGGCTCTAACTTTTGCATACGAACTTCGATTTAGACGTTTTTTATATCAAAATTGATCGTTTCGACGAGACGAAGACAATCTGCATAGAAACTTTTCTCATATGAGGCCATCTTGGGGGTGTAATCAGCCAAATAGTATTCTGAATAGAAAATCTGAATACTTCGAACACAACTTCGGCCTTAGAAATGAGTCCGGATGGCTATGGCCCAAATATCAAAGTTTCTCCTTTTGACGATACAGAGCTTTCTCACTTTGAACACTTCTCCATTTGATGCCATCTTAATTAAGTTATTGGCCGTGCCAAAATCTGGTGTCAACAATTTCATGTACGTGAGAGGCGAAGCTCCTCACGAGCAGCTTCGGCAGCGTTGGCCAACTTTCGATCCATCCCATGCCCGTTCTGCCCCTACCCCTTTGTTAAAATCATGAGAGAAATGCCCTCCCACATAAGCCAGCCGAACACCCCGTAACCCTCACCCCGACCCATTCCCCGCCCAACCGCAGTAGATGGCACAGCGATGGTGGTGCTAGGGTTCGCGCCGCCAGCCCCCATCCCCGCCTCGCCCGATGCCAGTGACCGGGGTACGCTCCTCCTCCACCGCCGAAGCCCTCCACTACAACACTGGTCTCCACTGCCGACCACACGTTGCAATCTTGCATGCCTCCGATGCTTCCAACGACTTGACAACTTAACGACGCTTCCAACAATTACCGCCACCGCAGCAAGAACCACAAAAACAGCAGCACCCCTAATCATCCTTTTCATTCTATTCATCATCTTGACCACCTACAATGCACGTACTCTATCAAACATAACAAGTATATTTAGACAAAAGTTTAGGCACCTGAACATTTGCACAGAAGATAAAAATTACAACCCTCCTGTCATCAATAGAAATACTAGGGCCACTAATATATGGCAGTACATCATGGATGGAAACTAGCACATATCTGACTATCTCTGGCAATACATCATGGATGCCTTCGATTAGCATGAACCCTAGCTTTTCCTAGGGTAGAAGAAACTTGGCAGGGGGGAGGGATGGTGTTGGCCACCGAGATTCGTACCTTAAGACGCGTCGGAGAAGAATGAAGGCGCTGCAGCTTGGGGAAAGATAGGGGCGGGCGTGGCAGATCGGCATAGAGGAGGCGCTGCAGGTCAGGCCGGGAGGACGAAGCGTTGCAGGTCGACCGGGAGGATAAGGCGCTGCAAGTCGGCCAGGAATGGTTCCTCCGGTTGCTTCCCCGCCGCCAGCCTTTCGTCGCCGGTCAGATGAGAGCAGATGCGAGAGAGAGGGAGCGTACAGAGTGGCGGCTGGGAGGAAAGAAGGCGTGAGTGGGTGAGATTGCGAGCGGTGAGGCTTTGTCTTATTTGGACATGGCTAGCAGGCGCCCGAGCGCTCGTTGGTGGGAACTAGCGCTCATCCAAACATGGAAAGAGTAGCTAACGCACATGACACGGTTCATTAAAAAAGGAATCATGTCCTCGCGTGCATTTATTTGGGGATCCAAAAAGGTTTAAAAGCTGTAACTTCTGATTTAAGTGTCGAAATTCAATTTTGTTTTCACAGTTGAGTTTCTCTTGACGAGTTCTTCGAAACTAGAGCTCATATAGATAGGTTTCGTCGAACTTTTTTTGAGCCAACTTTGGGTACGATGGAGGCAACTTTAGTGCTATAGGAAAGCAACTTCATTTTTTTCTAGTAGGACCGCCTATTAGGTTGGTTTGTGTAAAAAAAATGAGAAAACCACACAAAACATGAAGCACCTTTAGTGCTATATATGGAAAAGTCTAAGTTCACCATTGATGGGGCTACTGGAGACAAAACAAGGACAATAACTTTAAGATGTTATGCACTTAAGTATCACAATTATTTTTAGCAAATTTTGGGTGTTTTTGTGCAACTCCAGTGCATTCAACAAGCAACTCATGTGTGTTTCCTATTAGTTGGTTTTGTAAAATGAGAAAATCAAGAAAATCTATGCAAGTCCAACTCATCTGATGTGTGTATGCAACTATACACATTTGCATATAACAATTGTTCTAGCAAACTCTAAGCAATTACCCCCATAGCAGAAATCCACACAACTGTTCTAGCAAGATCCAAAGCCACTATTCCTAGCAAAAAATCCAAGCAATTATCCTAGCATCCAAGCAATTGTAATACCAAAACACAATGCAAAAATGTTAATAGAAAAACCAAGAAAATGTATTACCAAACCACAATGCAAAATTATTCTAGCATAACCGAGCAACTATCCTACAAAACCAAGCAATTGTACTATCCAATCCAAGCAACTGCATCACTAAATAACAACTATGAAAACTTGTCCTAGGAAAACTAAGCAACTGTCCCTAACATTCCTACTTAGATTGTCTACTTTAGGCAGAAAAAACATATGACCAACTTGAATAGCCTTTGTGGACAACTA
>NC_041387.1:587614520-587648342 GCF_002162155.2 Triticum dicoccoides
TCTATTCTAGCAAAAATCTAAGACAGGTCAATTATACAAAGAAAACATAAAATGAAAATTGTTCTAGTAAAAAAATCCAAGCAATTCTATAGAAAAATCAAGAAACTATATTACAAAAAACACAAATGCAAAAACCTGTTCAAAATGAATCCAAGCAACTGCCCCAACAAATCACGAGAACTTGACAATGATAATTAGTTGCCTAACAATGTTGCCCGGTTTGCATGTCATCGCTAATTAGTTGGCTATGATACTAGGACAAGTTGTGTTGCATGTACTCTGGAACATAATGTTAGCGTACTCGATAGTGTGGTAAACAACTTATATGAAATTGCATACCATTGATGTCTAGTTGTCTGCTATTGGTAATTAGTTGCCTACCGTTGCTGCTCAGTTGCCTATAAATTCTATGAAATTGCGTACCATTGATGCCTAGTTGTTTGATATTGGTAATTAGTTGCCTACAATATTGTGAAGTTGCTTATCACTGTTGGTCTAGGTTGTCTACAAACACTTTGAAATTGCCTACTTGTGATGCATAGTTGCCTCTCATTATTACTCCAGTTGCCCACAATACATGGAAAAGTTGCCCATTAATGTTCCTAAGTTGTCTATATATGAAACTAAGTTACTTACCATCCAAAAATTATTTTATGCAACTTAAGTATGATGTTAAGCTACTCCCCAGTCATGAAAGGTAACTTAGGATAATGTTAGCCTACCTCAAAAACCTAAGTTGCCTACAAGACTATCAACTTAGAGGCGAAGCTAGTTATGGTAGGGAACTTATATGTGAAGCTAGTTAACTTGGTAGTCATTGTAGAAATTGAAAGGATTTTAGATAATATACAGTCATCCTACGTAGACTAATAGGAAGTTGCTGTCCTATAGCACTAAAGTTGCTTCCCTTTCATCCAAAGTCGCTCGTAAAAAAGTTAGTCGAAACATACTCATCTGGGATCTAGTTTTTCAAAGCTTGCCGCGGAGAACCTAGTGGTGAAGGCAGATCTTAACTTCGATGATCAGTTCAAAAGTTATAGATTTTTGAAATTTTGAAAATGCAAATTAAATGCATGCATGTGGGATCTTGCTGAAAAACCACGAGATGGGTGGACACGCAGAGACACGATGGACTAGATGCGTTTCCTGTGATTTGTTTTAATTCCACTGTGTAATAGAGACCACGAGCTAGAGAGAGAGAAGGGCAGATGACAAGAGCGTGCTGTGGCGTGTGCGCTCAAAACCTCCAGATAGCGCAGCTGCGTGTTCAAGTATTTAGGTTTTATTTTTATTTGCGTTTGACCGATGAATAATGAGGTGGTTCCTCCAAATCCCAGGCATCAGTAGATGGAGGAGGAATATCCATTGCACGCATGCGGACGGTCCAGTTCTTTTTTTGAAGAAGGGCAGGTAGGACTGGGACCCACTCTTGTCTCTTGCTCGTCTTGCATCGCATCCAATCGAATCAAATCGAATCGATTCGATCTGTCCCCACGTACGCAACGCAACGCACGCATGCCTCTCGAATCGAATCTCGAAAAACAAAAAATGCTACATGTACGTAAAGCCTTACGAAGACTTACGTAATCTCTCTATAACTAATCTCTCCGCCCCCCGCCCCCATCCCTCGCTTCACCGCTTCTGCCAATTACTTCAAAAATGAACAAGTGTGCACTCTCTATTCTAGCAATTACTTCAAATTATTCTAGAACTTCTGCGGAGGTGACTAGTGTTGTAAAGGAGAAATGGGTAAAACCAGCTGGGGGATGTTTGAAATTAAATGTTGATGCCTCTTATCATGCAGAGGATGGAACTGGGGCGACAGGTGCTGTTCTCCGAGACTCCTCAAGTACCTTCCTGGCTGGACATTCTTGATTCATTCCCTATGCCGCTTCTGCCCAAACTATGGAGGCGATGGCCCTTTGAGATGGTTTACTGCTAGCAAATGAGGTTGGTTGTAATCGCCTTCAAGCAAAGTCTGATTGCATGGGTGTTATAGATGCATTGTCTAGAACAAGTCAGTGGTATGACCAAGCAGCTCTGATTTATGCATTGTGCACGGAAATTGCTCGAGATATTGGTTTGGTTAATTTTATGCATTGTCATAGGGAAGCTAATGTAGTGGCGCACGAACTAGCTAGGTTTTTTTCACAGAAAGTCAATTGTATTTGGCACGATGAGGCCCCTAGCTTTATTCTGCAGTTCTTGTTGAACGATGTAAACATTTTTTGAAGTAATAAAATGTGCCATGATGGCTTTTCTTAAAAAAAAATCTCCCGCCCCCTTGATTTCAACTGGGTGGGCCCCCTTCCTAATTTCTTCCAAACAAAAACTGTCATCTCAGCTCCTACGTTAATCATGTAACAACCTTTACGTAGATGTAGCATTGCTCCTCGAAAAATTACTCACTTTTTTCAGCCCACGCACCATACGTCGCCATGCCGGCCGGCTTCCTCCCTCCGGCATCGGCATCGGCCTCACTTCGAGTGCAAGTGCGTCGGCATGGCGACGGACTGGGCTCCCCGCCTCGGTCACCTCCGGCCTCGGCCTCAGGGGGCTGGGAGGTGGTCAGGCGCGGCGCATGTCCCTCTCCAGCGGGGACGGGGCAGACCGTGAGGGCTGGCGCGGTGCTGGCTCCGGTGGGCGGTCGGTTTTGGGCGCTGGCTGTGGACGAGTCGGAGGACGAGGAGGACTTGGATCCGGCGACTAGGGAGGGGTTCCTGGCGCCGGTGAGGCCGTCACTCGGCGACTTTGTGGCCTGTGCGCAAACGTCGGGGCCTGGAGTCGGAGGAGCGCGTCGCCGCTTCGCTCTGGGAGGCCGGGGATCGCGCGCGGTCGAGGTCGGAGCTTGGCGACCCTCCACGTCGGCGGGCAGGGGCTCGCCGTCCTCTGGGGGTGCCGCGCGGGACATCCGTGCTAGGACGGCGGCGACGCTTCTCGCTCCGGTGGACTCGGAGGTGGAGTGGTCGTGCCTTACGTCGTCGGCGGGGGCCGGTCGGGCGGCGGAGGAGGCGGCGGCGGCGCCGCAGGCTGCGGAGGGCGGCGCGGCGTCTCCGAGGCCTAGGGTTGGCAGCGGTGGTCCCGGGGCCGAGGTGGGCCAGCGGGGCCGTGGGCCGGCCCAGGAGTCATGTTCGGCAGGCGGTGAAGGCCCGCGCTCCGGTGGAGACAGCGAGTCCTGGGGGAAGGGAGGCCTGGCAATCAGTGGGCCGGTGGGTTCAGTCCAGCCCATGGCGGGCCTGCCTCGGCCCCGGCCCACCCCCGACTCCTATTTATGGGTGCGCCGCGGCTGCCTTGACCCCTCGCTAGGGTTTCCCGCATCTAGATCGGAGGTGCGGCGCTGGGCTCGCCGTGCCAGATCCATACACCTCATTTCCCCACCTCCCCCTCTCTCCATTTCCTTTGTGGCGGCGGTGATAAGTGGGCGGCACGCGGAGAAGAGGCCTATGGAGCCCCCGATCTCAGATGGGGAGCGGCGTCGGGAGCGTGAGCTGCGGGAAAAGGCGAAGAAGGAGCAGCGAGCAAGAAATGGTGGCAAATCTGAGAGGAGCTATGAGCCGGAGGGGCGCGAGGGGGAGTGGGGGTCCCCCTCCCCCATGGTGGATCCAGCAGCAGGAAAGAAGAAAGAAGAAGAAGGAGCTGGCTCGGCGTCGGGAGCTGAAACGCAAGCCCGCGGATCTCCCCAGATATGGTGGTGGCCACGGAGATCCGTTGGCCAAGAAGGCCCGGGCGTCGACCGACCCGTTGGATGTGTCCCTCCCCCCTGGCGCGAAGGGCACCGTGGGCGAGCCCATTCCGGTGGAGGACGTGTCGGAGGCTATGGAAGTGGAATGTTTCAAGTGCGGGAGACTTGGCCATTTCCAGTCCAAATGCAAATTCCAGCCTCAGTGCGTGCTCTGCAAGGAGGAGGGACATGCTTCTGCTCATTGCCCGACGAGGGGTCGGCAGCCTAGCCTGCAGATTATGGGCAGTGCAATTTCAGGGGAGGGTTTCTTCTGTTTGCAGTTTGAAGAGGAGGAAGAGCTGGAGGGCCCTCGGCTCCTCTCGGTGGGAAACGCGGCAATCCTCTCCGCGGAGCCAGGCCGCCTTAACCTGCGGGTTCTCATACAGGAGCTCAAACACATGGTCACGGGGGACTGGGACTGGCAAGTCACGCAAGTAGGAGAGGACGATTTCATGGTGGTGTTTCCCTCCGCGGACCTTCTTCACATGGCCCGGACCAGTGGCAAACTCTTCCTCTCCATTACGACATCACTGCTAGGGTGCGGGATGTGGTCCACGAGGTGTTTCCACCAATGGTGATGCTAGAAGCTTGGGTGCGGCTCCATGGGATTCCTGAGAAGCATCGCAAGATTGAGCGCATCAAGGAGGCCTTTAAGATGCTGGGCAGACCGATTCTGGTTGATGAACTTTCCCTCATTAAGTTGGGTCCGGTGAGGATGAATTTGGCTTGCAAGTCGCCGGCCAAGCTGAATGTCACGGTGGAGGTCTGGTTTAATCACGAAGGGTATCAGATCAAGGTGGAGCTAGAACGGATGCCGAGGAGGTTGGGTGATGGTGGTGGAGCCTCGGGGGCGGGCCCATCCGTTCCCCCGCCAGACAGCCAGCAGGGAAAGGGCGGCCCTAGCAAGCAAGGGCCTTCCGCGGGCAACTCCCCCAAGGCAGCTGCCATTGGGGCGCCCAAACCTGGGACGGGGGCGTCTCAGAAGGAGGCAGCCGGCTCCGGCGCGAAGGTGGGGGGCCAAGATGTGGTGATGGGCGAGATGGCGGACGACCCCGAAGACAGCATCCAAGACACTTCTATCGACACTGAAACATGGGAAAAGCTGGGTGTGATCGCGACTCAAGACACAGCTGTCAGCCTTCCCCCCCTCGCCCGCTCTCTGGATCCGTCTTTCGAGGTCCTCGGCTCCAGCCTGACAGCCCCGTGTGCGCCTCTCCTTCTTGTGGCACGGGTGAACGGGGCCATGCCGGGCTCCCCACCCCGTGGGGGGGGGGGAGGGCTCGGGGCTGGACTGCGTCCTCATGGACTCGGACCCAACTCCGGCCTCGGACAGGCGCCTGTCGAGTGGCTCTGGCCGATAGGCCAAGAAGACTGCTGGGAGGAAGGCGGGGAGCAAGACGGTGGTCTCGGAGGTTGCGGGGTCGGTTTCGGCGCTGGGAGGCGATTTGGGCGCGGCTCTGGTGGCGTCAGGGCCGGCAGTCAAGGCCAAGCGTACTAGGGCAACTCCGGTGTTGTCTCGGGCTCCTAGCGCTCGCGTCAAGGCCAAGCTCGGAGACATGACCTCTCTGGAGAGTGCAAAGCTTCGTGCTGCTGACAAGAACATGGACACGACAGGTAACCCTCTCCCCTCCTTTAAGATTCTGAATGCTTTCTCTGATGAGCATCTCGCCGAGATTCTGCATGATAGTGGCGTAGCGCTAGACTCCTCGTCTCTGGATTTGATTTCTTTAGTGCGCGCGCGTGAAGAGGCCCAGGCCGCCCTCGCGGAAGCAGCCGCCAGGTGCGCGGCTGCTCAGGCGGTCGAAGCCACGGACGCAGCATTAGTAGGGGCTGATGCTGTCGCCATGCCCATTGAGGGAGCTGAGGCCGGGGCGGCCTCGGTCTTGCCTTCTTCTAGTCGAAAGCCGGCTAGGAAGCGTGTGGCCAAGGCGGTCTCCTCCCGTGGAGTCCGCTTGCGTAACAGGATTATCTAATGCGTTATTTCTTCTGGAATATCCGCGGATGCAGGCACGGGGGGCGTCGCACGCAGCTCCGCGAGTACATGTCCAAAGAACACATTGACTTTGTGGCGCTCCAGGAGACGATTAAGGCCGACTTCTCCTTTAGAGACCTTTTGGCATACGATCCGCTCCAGCGCTTTGATTGGTTCTGGATTCTGTCCGTCGGCCTCTCTGGGGGTCAACTGATGGGTTGCAACAAGGATGTGTGCGAGGTTATTTCGTGGGAGGTCGGCATGTTCTATATAGCTGCCACTGTCCGTCACCGGGTCTCCCAAGCTTCTTGGGTGATCGCGAGTGTTTATGGGCCGGCGGATCACGCGAGGTCCACTATTTTCTTAGATGAAATCACAGCTATGGTGGGGGCCAAACAATCGTCCAACCTACCAGTGGTGGTAGGAGGTGACTTCAACTTGATCCGCTCGGGGGCGGACAAGAGCAACAACAATATTGACTGGGCTAGGGTGTCCATGTTCAATAATGCCATTGCGTCCGCTGCCCTTCGGGAGATCGCGCGTACTGGGGCCAGATACACTTGGACTAATAAGCAACGTGAGCCAATCAGATGTGTCCTTGACCGCGTTTTTTGCTCTAGTGACTGGGAGGCGTTGTTTCCTCTCTGTACTTTAGTTGCGGAAACGCGCATAGGATCTGATCACGTCCCGTTGATTCTGTCCTCAGGGGAGGACAACGTGCGCCGTAGCCATAGATTCTTCTTTGAGACAGCTTGGTTCGAACATGAGGGTTTCAGCCAGCTAGTCACAAATCGCTGGTCCCAGATCGGCAACCAGATAGGGCGTCAACGAGGACCAGTTGAGTTCTGGTCCTCAACGGCTGCGGCTTTGCGTGTTTTCCTTAGGGGCTGGGGGGCTAACCATGGTAGCGAGGCCAAAAGGGAGAGGGAGCGCATTACGGCAGATATAGCCCTCCTCGACTCGCAGGCGGATATTAGAACCTTCTCTGGTGACGAATGGGAGCTAAGATACTCTCTTGAACATCAGGTCCTGGCTATTCTCAGGGCGGAGGAGGAATATTGGCGCCGTAGGGGTGGTGTCAAGTGGGTAGTGAAAGGCGATGCAAACATAGGATACTTTCACGCCTACGCTAACGGTCGCAAACGGAAGAGCACTATCCTTAGGCTCCAATCAGAACGTGGGACGTTGATCTCTCAGAACGAAATAGCGGAATACATCTTTAACTTCTTCGTTGAGCTGTTGGGAACAACTGAGGTGAAAAACCTAAGTCTAAGGGTAGACTTCTGGGGCATGCACGAACGAGTCTCGCAGCAGGAAAACGACGCCCTTATGGTGTCCTTTTCGGCCCAGGAGATTGATTGCGCGCTTGCGGGTATGAAGAACGACACGGCCCCAGGGCCTGACGGCTGGCCGGTGGAGTTTTTCAAGCGCTTTTGGCCGCTTCTTAGGGACTTATTCCAAGCGATCATAAACGGCTTCGCCCTAGGTACGGTGGACCTGTCTCGTCTAAATTATGGGGCCATCTGCCTAATCCCCAAGGTCAAAGGGGCAGAATCTATCAAACAGTTTCGGCCGATTACGCTCATCAATGTACCTTTTAAATTGTGCGCCAAAGCTTATGCTTCTAGGCTAGCGCCGGTCGCCCAACAAGTCATTAGTTCGAGCCAAACTGCTTTCCTTAAGGGTAGGAACATCCTGGAAGGGCCCATTGCTCTTACGGAGATTATCCACGAGTTAAAACGATCATAGGAGCAGGGTGTTATCCTTAAGCTAGACTTCAAAAAAGCTTATGACCGCGTAAACTGGGAGTTTATTCGCGAGGTCTTCCTCAAAAAGGGTTTTGAGGCAGGGTTTGTTCACCGGATCATGAGTCTGATCTCGAGTGGCAACACCTCGGTCATTGTCAACGGCGAGATGGGGAAATATTTCCGTAACAGGAAAGGGCTTAGACAGGGCGATCCCATATCCCCACTTGTCTTTAACTTTGTGGCTGATGTCATGGCAGCCATGCTGACCAAGGCCAGGGAGGCCGGTCACATCAAGGGGCTAGTCTCACACCTCATCCCGGGTGGCGTGACTCACTTACAATACGCAGACGACACTCTGCTGTTGTTTAAGCCAGATGATCACAGTATTGCTTCGACTAAACTTTTGCTACTAGCCTTCGAGCTCCTCTCCGGACTCAAAATCAACTTTAACAAGAGCGAGGTCATAACCATGGGGATGGACGACCAGCAAAGCTTACGTACCGCAAACCTCCTTAATTGCAAGCTAGGGAGCTTCCCGATTAAGTACCTAGGGCTCCCAATCTCCAACCGCAAACTTTCGATCCTAGAATGGGAGCCCCTATACGGGAAAGTGGCCAATAGGGTAAGCCCGTGGCGAGGGCGTTTCATGTCCTCCGCTGCAAGGCTCATTCTCACAAACTCGAGTCTCTCTTTCCTTCCCCTCTTCACTATGGGGATGTTTTTGCTTGCCGATGGGGTACATGCCAAGCTAGACACTCCTAGATCCAGGTTCTTTTGGGAAGGAACTGGCATCAAAAGGAAGTACCACCTCGTCAAGTGGGCGGCGGTTTGTAGACCTAAGAAATTTGGGGGATTGGGAATCCTAAATTCCAAACTTATGAACGTTGCCCTTCTAGCCAAATGGTGGTGGCGGCTGGCCCAAGATGAGTCGGGGCTCTGGGCAAAGTTGCTTAAAGCCAAGTACTTCCCGCATGGGAACCCATTCACAGCCTCGGCCAACGGATCCGTGTTTTGGAGAGGGATCCAAGCGGTGCGGCCTGCCTTCGATTTAGGGGCCAATTTCCAGACCAACAACGGACTATCCACTCGGTTCTGGCTTGATCATTGGCTGGGCGATTCCCCCCTTTGGCAAAGCCATCCCACCTTATTCAGGATCGCCACAGATACTAACATCCTAGTTGGGGAGGCGCTACATGTAGACCCGCCGGCGATCCACTTTATGAGGGCCCTAACAAACGAAGAGCGCACTTCTTGGGACGGGCTGACCCAACAATTAGGCTCCCATCGCCTTCGGGCGGGGGCTGACACTGTCAAGTGGAGTTTGACAGCGTCCGGGAAATTTACAGTGAAGTCCTTATATAACAAGCTAACTGGAGGGCCAGTGCTTGACATAGCTAAGGGTCTGTGGAAGGCAGGCCTGCCCCTGAAGATCAAGATCTTTATGTGGCAAATGCTTAGGAATAGGCTGCCTACTTCGGACAACATAGCTAAACGGAACGGTCCGGCCGACGGCTCATGCATGATCTGTGGGCAAGGGGAAGACGCGAATCATGTTTTCTTTCGGTGCCACCTGGCCAGGTTTGTGTGGAGTGCAGTTCGGGAGGCCTTCCACACAAACTGGAATCCCGCTTCGGGGACACAATTGGTCTCGATTCTAAAATCCACAAAAGGGACCTCTAGCAGAATCGCCTGGCGTTGCGTAGGGGCGTTACTATGGGCACTTTGGACGACGTGAAAGAAAATTACGATTGAAAAGAAATTTCCTAACCACCCTGCAGACGTGATCTTCAAATGCCATCTATTTCTGCAGATGTGGACACCGCTGGGGAAGGAGCGCGATGCTGAGCGTATGACAGAAGCCATGGAGCGTATCAAGTCAATTCAGACGAGGGCAAGACAAAACCTGACGAGTTGATGATGCTTTTGGAGCCTTCCGCGGTGTTTAGTTGTTTAGGTCATTGCTCTTGCTGGTCCGTGATGTTTATTCTGTAGCGATGAACCTTGCCTTTGCTGCCTTGTGGGGTGTGTTGCTGAACCTGTTAGTGTGTAACCGTTAAACCTTGCTGCCTTTCGGGCTTTATTAATTTAAAGCCGGACACTTCTAGCGTCTTCGTTCCAAAAAGTGCGTCGGCATCGGCATCACTTCCTCCCCCAATGATTTCTTCATTTTAGTTGACCCTGCCAGGCATCCAAGGAGGCGGAGACGGTGACGTAGCTGGCCGTGGCGTGGGCGGCGAACCGTCGAGACCGTCGTCGACATCGATGACATCAACTCTGTCTGCCAGCACGACGACGAAGATTGCTTCGCCTCGGTCTCCCACTTCGCCGTCGTAGGAGCTCATCTGGGAGCTCATCTACAGCATCCCAGACATGCGTCCCTGACGCAGCCACCATCTTCTGCCCGGCTGGGTCCCTCGTCATTGACATTGGCGCCTTCTTGACCGCCATTGCTGTCACCCTCCACGCCTTCCCAAAACCAAGACGTACGGTGTCCTCTCCTCTCGCTGAACCCTGCTGCACGTGGGAGACCACCCAACGACTCAAGTGCGGGCTGCGCGAGTGTCCTCCTCATCACCTGCATGCTCCGCCTCACTCATCCACTTCATGCATGCTCCATCGATCATGGCCGTCGTCCTACGTGTTGTGCTCTGCTCTGCTCCCCCGCCCTGATTTCATTTCACACGTCCGGCCGGCCTCGTCTCCCCTGATCGACCACCACCCAATGCAACCTCGAGAAAAAAACTCACTCTTTTCCTTCTCTTCTTGGCGACGCTGGCGCGCGCTAAGGAAGACGAAAGCATATTCCCATGGCGCTCACCCCTCCTCGTGGACCTCCCTCCATCTCCATGGGGCAGCCCTCTCTGCTGGCGCTGACAACCAACTTCGTCCTTCCTCGCCGTACGTCGACCTAGGCCACCACCACCATCGACACCATCAAATCAAACACCGCCACCGCCGTGGTTGCTGTCTTCCTTCCTCCTTGCCTCTGGTCCGGCCAGTGGCGATTCCACTAGAGGGGCTTCAATAGGCTTAAGCCTACCCTCCAAAATCTCATTTCAACTAAACATACCACTTGACAAGCATATTCTGGTGTTTTTTTCAAAGAGAGTCTTGGCTCAGTGGTTGGGCATGCGGTTATGCAGCCTAGCGACCCGAGTTCAATTCCTAGAATTGACAGGTGATGCACATGGGTTTTCCCCTATTTATTGAGGATCAAGCTTGGTGTGTGGTAGAACCTATCATCAAGAAATATCTTGATACTCATTTAAAAAAATTCCGAGGACCATGTTTATCTTGGTACTCATACTAAAATGGCAGTATGCATCCCTGGTTGGTGCAGAGGACGGGTAGTGAAAATCTCTCCCATTTTAGGGAAAGTTGTACCAGGCCTCTCGCCCCCGCGTCACCCCCGGGCGACACGGGGGAACCCTAGCGCCACCGCCGCCAGGTCCCCCTCACCCCTCCCTCGCTTCGCCGCCGCTGGAGGGCGCCGGCGAAGTCCGCACGCGCCCCAGGGAAGGTGGCGGCGGGGCATTTCCCCTCTCCGCGGCGTTGTGCGTGCATGCGCTGCCTGCGTCACCTTGGGCACGGGCGAGATGCAGGGCCGCGGGAGTGGCTACAGTGCGGCGAGAGGCCGGATCTAGCTTCTCCGCCCCCGTTGGCCGCCCTCGATGGGGCTCGGTGGCTTCATTCCGGCGGCCAGCGAGGCTGGACCCCGGGGCGGCGGCCCCGGACGGCAGAGGATGTGTCGGCGGCTGTGGTCTGCGACGGGTGACATGGCGGCCACGGTGGTGGACGATCCGTGCGAAAGACGCTTGATGGAGGCCATTGGAACTGATCTGGGTGAAGACCTGCTCGCAGCTGCTGCCGAGGCCGGCGATGGCGGCACTATTTGGTGTCGTTCCCTTGTTGAAGGCATCGCTATTGAGAAGTTCCAGGCCACTATCTGCTACCTCCGGGGGAAACCCTAGATCAGTAGATCGGATGACGGTGGCGTTATTGTGTCGTTTCCCTCTTGTGGCGTCATTCTTGGAGGTGTACACGGGCTTGAGGGACCAGAGGACGAAATAATTAGTGGAGCAGTGTTTCATCCTGCACATTAATGGTGGCATTTCTCGGCGGCGTGGCGCAGTGGAGACTCGGCGCCCGATGTGTGGAGAGGGACTCACGCAGGAGGGTGACATCATCAGGCATTGTGGTGGCGTCGATGGCAGAGAGGCCGGGCAAGGTGGTGCAGCAGTACAACACTGAAGATGGATTGGTGGCAGGTGGTTGCGGCGGCCTCATACCTGACAGGCGTCCTGGTTGAGGAGTGCGCCGGATTTGTAGGTGCCCCATACCCGGCAGGCGTCCTAGTTGGGACCTCAGGTCTTAGATGTTTAGGTTTGGCTGCGATGTATGTTTGGTATTAGGCCCAGACTATTGCTACGTCTTGAGCTTGCGTTGGTTTTCCTTGAAGAGGAAAGGGTGATGCAGCACAGTAGCGTAAGTATTTCCTTCAGTTTTTGAGAACCAAGGTATCAATCCAGTAGGAGGCTCCTCACAAGTCCCGCGCACATACACAAACAAACAAGAACTCACAACCAACGCAATAAAGGGGTTGTCAATCCCTTCAAGGCCACTTGCGAAAGTGAGATCTGATAGAGATAATATGATAAGATAAATATATTTTTGGTATTTTATGATATAGATTGGAAAAGTAAAGATGCAAATAAAAGTAGATTGAAAGCTTATATGATAAGAGATAGACCCGGGGGCCGTAGGTTTCACTAGTGGCTTCTCTCAAGATAGCATAATTATTACGGTGGGTAAACAAATTACTGTCGAGCAATTGATAGAAAAGCAAATAATTATGAGATTATCTAGGCATGATCATGTATATAGGCATCATGTCCATGACAAGTAGACCGACTCCTACCTGCATCTACTACTATTACTCCACTCATTGACCGCTATCCAGCATGCATCTAGAGTATTAAGTTCATGAAGAATAGAGTAACGCTTTAAGAAAGATGACATGATGTAGAGGGATAAACTCATGCAATATGATATAAACCCCATCTTTTCATCCTCGATGGCAACAATACAATACGTACCTTGCTACCCCTGCTGTTACTGGCAAAGGACACCGCAAGATTGAACCCAAAGCTAAGCACTTCTCCTATTGCAAGAAAGATCAATCTAGTAGGCCAAACCAAACTGATAATTCGAATAGACTTGCAAAGATAACTTAATCACACATAAAAGAATTCAGAGGAGATTCAAATATTTCTCATAGATAAACTTGATCATAAACCCACAATTCATTGGATCTCGACAAACACACCGCAAAAAGAGTTACATCGAATAGATCTCCAAGAAGAGGAAGGAGAACTTTCTATTGAGAATCAAAGAGGGAGAAGAAGCCATCTAGCTAATAACTATGGATCCGAAGGTCTGTGGTAAACTACTCACGGAGAGGCCTTGGAGTTGATGTAGAGGCCCTCCATGGTGGATTCCCCCTCCGGCGGAGCGCCGGCGCCGGCTCCAAGATGGGATCTCGCGGATACAGAAGGTTACGGTGGTGGAAATAGTTTTTCATGGTCGCCCTTGATGTTTTCGGGGTACATGGGTATATATAGAAGGAAGGAGTACGTCGGTGGACGATCGAGGGGCCCACGAGGGTGGGGGGCGCGCCCAACCCTAGGGGGTGCGTCAGGCACCCTCGTGGACGCCTCGCTTGTTTCTTGACTTGCACTCCAAGTCCTCTGGATCACGTTTGTTCCAAGAAGATCGCTCCCGAATGTTTCTTTCCATTTGGACTCCATTTGATATTCCTTTTCTTCGAAACACTGAAATAGGCAAAAAACAACAATTCGGGTTGGGCCTCCGGTTAGTAGGTTAGTCCCAAAAATGATATAAAAGTGTAAAGTAAAGCCCATAAACATCCAAAACAGGTAATATAATAGCATGGAATAATCAAAAATTATAGATACGTTGGAGACGTATCAAGCATCCCCAAGCTTAATTCCTGCTCGTCCTCGAGTAGGTAAATGATAAAAACAGAATTTTTGATGTGAAATGCTACCTAGCATATTTCTCAATGTATTTCTCTTTATTGTGGCATGAATGTTCAGACCCAAATGATTCAAAATAACAGTTCATATTGACATAAAGAATAATAATACTTCAAGCATGCTAACTAAGCAATCATGTCTTCTCAAAATAACATGGCTAAAGAAAGTTCATCCCTACAAAATCATATAGTTTGGTCATGTTTCATTTTCATTACACAAGAATGCTCTCATCATGCACAACCCCGATGACGAGCCAAGCAATTTTTCATACTTTAGTAATCTCAAACTTTTTTCAACCTTCACGCAATACATGAGCGTGAGCCGTGGATATAGCAGTATGGATGGAATAAAATATAATTATAGGGTTTATGTGGAGAAGACAAAAAAAGGAGAAAGTCTCACATTGACGTGGCTAATCAACGGGCTATGGAGATGCCCATCAATTGATGTCAATGCGAGGAGTAGGGATTGCCATGCAACGGATGCACTAGAGCTATAAATGTATGAAAGCTCAACAAAAGAAACTAAGTGGGTGTACATCCAACTTGCTTGCTCATGAAGACTTAGGGCATTTTCAGGAAGCCCATTGTTGGAATATACAAGCCAAGTTCTATAATGAAAAATTCCCACTGGTATATGAAAGAGACAACAAATAAGACTCTCTATATGAAGAACATGGTGCTACTTTGAAGCACAAGTGTGGAAAAATATAGTAACATTGTCCCCTTATTTTATTTTTATTTTTTGGGCCCCTTTTTTTGGCCTTTCCTTTTTTTCTTTGGCCTTTTTTTTCTATTTGGCCTTTCTTTTTTTATATATAAGGGACAATGTTATAATAATAATGATCATCACACTTGTATCTATTTACAACTCATGAATTACAACTCGATACTAGAACATAATATGACTCTATATGAATGCCTCCGGCGGTGTACCGGGATGGGCAACGAATCAAGAGTGACATATATGAAAAATTATGCATTGGTGGCTTTGCCACAAATACGATGTCAACTACATGATCATGCAAGGCAATATGACAATGATGATGCGTGTCGTAATAAAGGAACGGTGAAAAGTTGCATGGCAATATATCTCGGAATGGCTATGGAAATGCCATAATAGGTAGGTATGGTGGCTGTGTTGAGGAAGATATAAGCAGGTTTATGTGTGATAGAGTGTATCGTATCACGGGGTTTGGATGCACCGGCGAAGTTTGTACCAACTCTCAAGGTGAGAAAGGGCAATGCACGGGACCGAAGAGGCTAGCAATGATGGCAAGGTAAGAGTGTGTATAATCCATGGACTCAACATTAGTCATAAAGAACTCACATACTTATTGCAAAAATCTATAGGTCATCAAAAACCAAGCACTACGCGCATGCTCCTAGGGGGATAGATTGGTAGGAAAAGACCATCGCTCGTCCCCGATTGCCACTCATAAGGTTGGTAATCAAATAACACCTCATGCTTTAAATTTGTTACACAACGGTTACCATATGTGCATGCTACGGGATTTGCAAACCTCAACACAAGTATTTCTTAAATTCACAATTACATCAACTAGCATGACTCTAATATTACCACCTTCATATCTCAAAAACAATTATTAAGCATCAAGTTAATCATAGTATTCAATTCACTTCCTATGATAGTTTTTATTATACCCAACTTGGATGCCCACCATTCTAGGACCAATTTTATAACCATAGCAAATACCATACTATTCTAAGAGACTCTCAAAATAATATAAGTGAAGCAAGAGAGATCAACAATTTCTACAAAATTAAGCCACCGCCGTGCTCTAAAAGATATAGGTGAAGCACTAGAGCAAAAATTATTTAGCTCAAAAGATATAAGTGAAGCACATAGAGTATTCTAATAAATTTCAAAGCAAGTGTTTCTCTCTCAATAGGTGTGTACAGCAAGTATGATTGTGGTAAACTGAAAAGCAAATACTAATATCACACACGACGCTCCAAGCAAAACACATATCATGTGGCGAATAAAAATATAGCTCCAAGTAAAGTTACCGATAGACGAAGACGAAAGAGGGGATGCCTTCCGGGGCATCCCCAAGCTTAGGCTTTTGGTTATCCTTGAATATCTTGGGGTGACATTGAAATCCCCAAGCTTAGGCTTTTGCCACGCTTTATTCCATAGTCCATCAAATCTTTACTCAAAACTTGAAAACTTCACAACACAAAACTCAACAGGAAATCTCATAAGCTCCGTTAGTGCAAGAAAGAAAAACCACCACATAAGGTACTGTAATGAACTCATTCTTTATTTAAATTGGTGTTAAACCTACTGCATTCCAACTTCTCTATGGTTCATACCCCTACATACTAGCCATAGATGCATCAAAATAAGCAAACAACACACGAAAAACAGAATCTGTCAAAAACAGAATAGTCTGTAGCAATCTATAACTTTCGAATACTTCTGGAACCTTAAAATTCCTACCAAAATAGGACGTCCTAGGCAATTTGTCTATTGATCTACAGAAAAAAGAATCAACACAAAAGCACGTTTCTGTGATTTATTGAATGTTTTCTCGTGAGCGCAAAGTTTCTGTTTTTTAGCAGAATCAAATTAACTCTTACCATAGGTTATCCTATGGGTTCTACTTGGCACAAACACTAATTAAAATAAGAAAACACATCTAAACAGAAAGTAGATGCAAGATTTATTACTAAACAGAACCAAAAACAAATAAACTAAAATAAAATTGGGTTGCCTCCCAACTAGCGCTATTGTTTAATGCCTCAAGCTAGGCATAAAAGTGAGGATAGATCTAAGTAGTACCATCTTTGGCACTTGATTCATAAGTAGCTCGCATGATAGATTCATAAGGTAATTTGACTTTATTTATTGGGAAGTGCTCCATGCCTTTCCTTAATGGAAATTGGAATCTAATGTTCCCTTCCTTCATATCAATAATCGCACCAATCGTTCCAAGGAAAGGTCTACCAAGAATAATAGGACATGAAATATTGCAATCTATGTCAAGAACGATAAAATCTACGGGCACATAATTCCTATTTGCAACAATAAGAATATCATTGATCCTTCCCATAGGATTTTTAATGGTGGAATCCGCAAGGTGCAAATTTAAAGAGCAATCATCAAATTCATGGAAACCTAGAATATCACATAAAGTTTTCAGAATTGTGGAAACACTAGCACCCAAATCACACAAAGCATAACACTCATAATCTTTAATTTTAATCTTTATAGTAGGTTCCCACTCATCATTAAGTTTTCTAGGTATAGAAACTTCCAAATTAAGTTTTTCATCATAAGATTGCATCAAGGCGTCAACAATATGTTTGGTAAAGGCTTTGTTTTGACTATAAGCATGAGGAGAATTCAACACGGATTGTAACAAGGAAATGCAATAAACTAAAGAACAATTATCATAATTAAATTCCTTGAAATCCAAGATAGTGCGTTCAATGCTATTTAAAGTCTTGACCTCTCCAATCCCACTTTTACCAAATTTAGCATTAAGATCTAAAAAATCCGAATCATTGGGACGCCTTTTAACTAAAGTTGACTTATCTCCAGTCCCATCATTATTAAGATTCATATTGCAAAACAAAGGTTTAATAGGGGACATATCAATAACTTTTAGATCTTCATCATTATTTTCATGGAAACTAGAAGAACACGCCTTCACAAAGCAATCTTTCATGGCACGCAATCTAGCGGTTCTTTTCTTTGCAGTCATCAATGGAAATTCTCATAGATTTGAGAGACTCATTGATATCATGCTTAAGAGGAGTAGATCTAAGTTTCAAAGAATCAACATCAAGCGAAAGTCTATCAACGTTCCTAGCCAATTCATCAATTTTAAGCAATTTTTCTTCAAGCAAGGTATTAAAATTCTTTTGAGAGACCATAAATTCTTTCACACTATTTTAAAAATCAAAGGGCATCTTATTAAAATTACCATAAGAATTATTATAGGAATTTCCATAATTATTAGAGGAATTACTAGGGAACGGTCTAGAATTAAAGTTTCCTCTATAAGCATTGTTACCAAAATGATTCCTACCAACAAAGTTCACATCCATAGATACATTATTATTATCAATCAAAATAGACAAAGGCATATCATTGAGATCAATAGAAGCACTCTTAGTAGCAAATAATTTTATAAGTTCATCCATCTTTCCACTCAAAACATTAATTTCTTCTATAGCATGCACTTTTTTACTAGTAGATCTTTCGGTGTCACCATTGAGAATAATTAGCCATAATATTATCCAGGAGTTTAGTAGCTTCTCCTAAGTTGATTTCCATAAATGTGCCTCCTGCGGCCGAACCTAAAAGATTTCTAGAAGCAAAATTCAATCCAGCATAAATTTTTTGTATGATCATCCATAAATTCAAACCATGAGTAGGCCAATTGCGAATCATCAATTTCATTCTTTCCCAAGATTCGGTAACATGCTCATGATCAAGTTGTTTAAAATTCATAATATCGTTCCTAAGAGAGATGATCTTGGCGGGAGGAAAATACTTAGAGATAAAGGCATCTTTGCACTTATTCCATGAATCAATACTATTTTTAGGCAAAGATGAAAACCAAATTTAGCACAATCTCTAAGTGAAAATGGAAATAACTTCAATTTAACAATATATTTATCCGTTTCTTTCTTCTTTTGCATCTCACACAAATCAGCAAAGTTGTTTAGATGGGTAGCGACATCTTCACTAGGAAGGCCGGAAAATTGATCTTTCATAACAAGATTTAGCAAAGCAGCATTGATTTCACAAGACTCAACATCATTAAGAGGAGCAATCGGAGTACTAAGAAAATCATTATTATTGGTATTGGAAAAATCACACAATTTGGTATTATCTTGCGCTATCACGACAAGCAATCCAACACACAAGCAAACAAAAAGGCAAGAAAGAGAGAGGAGATTGGTAAAGAGAGGGCGAATAAAACAGCAAGGGTGAGGTGGGGGAGAGGAAAACGAGAGGCAAATGGCAAATAATGTAATGCGAGGGAGATGAGTTTGTGATGGGTAATTGGTATGTCTTGACTTGAGCGAAGACCTCCCCAATAATGACGCTAGAAATCCTTCTCGCTACGTCTTGAGCTTGCGTTGGTTTTCCTTGAAGAGGAAAGGGTGATGCAGCACAGTAGCGTAAGTATTTTCCTCAGTTTTGAGAACCAAGGTATCAATCCAGTAGGAGGCTCCTCACAAGTCCCGCGCACCTACACAAACAAACAAGAACTCGCAACCAACGCAATAAAGGGGTTGTCAATCCCTTCAAGGCCACTTACAAAAGTGAGGTATGATAGAGATAATATGAAAAGATAAATATATTTTTGGTATTTTATGATATAGATTGGAAAAGTAAAGATGCAAATAAAAGTAGATTGAAAGCTTACATGATAAAAGATAGACCCGAGGGCCATAGGTTTCACTAGTTGCTTCTCTCAAGATAGCATAGTTATTACGGTGGGTGAACAAATTACTGTCGAGCAATTGATAGAAAAGCGAATAATTATGAGATTATCGAGGCATGATCATGTATATAGGCATCACGTCCGTGACAAGTAGACCGACTCCTGCCTGCATCTACTACTATTACTCCACTCATCGACCGTTATCCAGCATGCATCTAGAGTATTAAGTTATTGAAGAATAGAGTAACGCTTTAAGAAAGATGACATGATGTAGAGGGATAAACTCATGCAATATGATATAAACCCCATCTTTTTATCCTCGATGACAACAATACAATACGTGCCTTGCTGCCCTTGCTGTCACTGGGAAAGGACACCGCAAGATTGAACCCAAAGCTAAGCACTTCTCCTATTGCAAGAAAGATCAATCTAGTAGGCCAAACCAAACTGATAATTCGAAGAGACTTGCAAAGATAACTTAATCACACATAAAAGAATTCAGAGAAGATTCAAATATTTCTCATAGATAAACTTGATCATAAACCCACAATTCATCGGGTCTCGGCAAACACACCGCAAAAAGAGTTACATCGAACAGATCTCCAAGAAGAGGAAGGAGAACTTTGTATTGAGAATCAAAGAGAGAGAAGAAGCCATCTAGCTAATAACTATGGACCCGAAGGTCTGTGGTAAACTACTCACAACTCATCGGAGAGGCCTTGGAGTTGATGTAGAGGCCCTCTGTGGTGGATTCCCCCTCCGGCGGAGCACCGGCGACGGCTCCAAGATGGGATCTCGCGGATACAGAAGGTTACGATGGTGGAAATAGTTTTTCGTGGTTGTGCTTGATGTTTTCGGGGTACATGGGTATATATAGGAGGAAGGGGTACGCCGGTGGACGATCGAGGGGCCCACGAGGGTGGGGGGCTCGCCCAACCTAGGGGGCGCGCCGGGCACCCTCGTGGCCGCCTTGCTTGTTTCTTGACTTGCACTCCAAGTCCTCTGGATCATGTTTGTTCCAAAAGGATTGCTCCCGAAGGTTTCATTCCGTTTGGACTCCGTTTGATATTACTTTTCTTCGAAACACTGAAATAGGCAAAATAACAGCAATTCGGGTTGGGCCTCCGGTTAGTAGGTTAGTCCCAAAATTGATATAAAAGTGTAAAGTAAAGCCCATAAACATCCAAAATAGGTAATATAATAGCATCGAACAATCGAAAATTATAGATACGTTGGAGACATGTCAACTATCAGCGCCCCTTCATCAATTGGATAGGAGTAGTGATAGTTGTTGCTTAGATGGTGGCTTTAGTCTGACTGTTGTATGACTTTGTAAGGTCTTGTGAGAATAATTAATAAAGTGGATGTATGCATCGCCCGGATGCAGAGGCCGGTGTCCTCCTCCTTTTCTAAAAAAAATAGGTTTGAGAATGTGTTATTTTAAGCCTACCCTCCATTGTATGCTAGATTCGCTAGTGGGTCCGGCCGCAAGAGATCCGTCCTCCGCCGCGTCAATCAAAAAGAAAAGAAAGATGAATTTTCTCTTTCCATTTTAATTTGCCATGCGGACGTATGTATGACGGTAACCAAACCATTGGAGGTCACTAGGAGTGGATTAACGAGCAGCTCGGCTCATTAAGCTCGTGCTCGTTAAGGCTCGGCTCGTTAAGCTCGTTAAGATTAACGAGCAGAAAAACCTGCTCGGCTTGGCTCGTTTGAAACTCGTTAAGCTCGTGAGCACTCACGAGCGCCTGTTAACAGATTATAATGTGTTATAATATGCATGATGAATGTGTAGGTTTGGTTTTCAAAATGAAATATGGTGACTACATAAAGAAATGCACTAGTTTGTTGCCTCATATGTCGATTAGATTGAATAGATGGGCTGACGTGCTACAAGAAGTTTATCACATAAGATGAAAATATGTGTTGTGTTGTTACTAACGAGCTTAACGAGCTACTCGTGAAACTCGTTAGCTCGTTCGTTAAGAAGCTTAACGAGTTGAAATCAATGATTGACTCTGTTCATTGAGAAGCGAGCTACGAGCTTAACAAGCCAAACTATCGAGCGCTCATTAAGCTCGCGAGCTACGAGCTTTTGGTCCAGCCCTAGCGGTCACTCAACTCCTTATAGTAGTATAAGAGACACACGTACGTACGCCCATCCAACGGCGCCTCGGTCCACTGTCGTCCTCGCCGCCGATCCGGACGGAATATATAGCTCCTCGACACCGACGTCCCATTCTCTCCTCTCGCGATAACTGTTAATATAATATATTTCCTGGCCTTTGGACGGCGCCCGGGCCCCTCCAGCACCGCCCCGACACATGGCCGACTCTAACGTCACCCGAAACAAGCCCACTGTCCATCTCAGCAGCCGCCTTTATATCGTCGAACCCCAATTAATGCTCGCCTCGACGGCGCCGCCAGGCCGATGAGATCAATGACCGGCTGGGATGGAGAAATGGTGATGGTTGTGGTGAAGAGTTGGTGTGTTCTCGAGGGGAAGGGACTCGGGTGGGTGGTGAAAGATGGTGGGGATCGTGGCCACACCGGCGGCGGTGACGCGACCCTTGACGCTGGCCTTTGTGTCATCCAAGGCCTTGAGCACGCGGATGCGGTCATGGTCGAAGCAGGCCTTCGGTAATTGGAGCTAGCTCGTACGTGTGGCGTGTGTGCGTGCGGAAGTGAGTGAAGTAGACGTGCTGCTCTACTAACCGGCCGGGATTGCAACAAGTAGTAAATCGCACTTCATTTCCGATCGATGGAGAGGCAATCCGTGGAACTTAGTTGCTCACGTAATGGATCTTTCCATCAGGCACTCGAGTGCGTTGTTTGTCGGATACTCGACAAGGGCTTTGCCGAGTGCAACATGGGGGGTGCTCGGCAAGATGGAGATACCCGGCAAGCCTTTTTCTTCAAATACACGGCTCAACTACAAACCGAGATGAATGTCAAAAAAAGCTACAAACTGAGATAATATGTATATAGATAACAATTGGGGAAGACACTTCTGAAATTCGGTGTCGGATTGGAGTACAACATGGAGGACACCGCCGGTGTGGGAGTCGAGTTGAGGCAGATTTATTCGTTCGAGCGCCGCTTCCACCACCCCAATGGCACACCACGACCTACAAAATCAAACCCTAACTATAGAGTGGAGGAACAACCCCTCCCTCCTGTCGTTGGAGCAACAGTCAGAGGGAGAGGGGGCGAGCCCTAGCCGGTATAGATGGGAGGTACCATGTCGCTTCCCTAGTCGCCTTCACGTGGCGGCGGCTAGGTTAGGGAAAAACACCTTATCTTATACATGCATGCATTGACTGACGCACAATTGTTTTGAATATTAATTCACATACCCCTAAAAAATGAATATTCATTCACATGCATGCAGGTGCAGCCTGCTCGACGTCCACTGCCCGTTGGCATCTTGATCAACTACAACCAGTTACTTTCGTCCGTCTGCCAACGCCGCCATCTCCTAGGGACACCCCATGCCTGTCGCATCGGCTGGCTACAAGTAGGTACAGTGTCCATGGCCACATAACTTTTGATTGTGCCTTAGTAGTATAGTCACCGTGACGCCGGTGAGGTCAATGACCGAGATGGAGAAATGGCGGTGGTTTTGATGAAGAGTTGGTGTGTCGTCGAGGGGAATGGACTCGGATGGGTGGTAGAAGATGGCGGGTATTGTGTCCACACCGACGACGACGAGACCCTTGGCCGTGTCGTCCAAGGCCTTGAGCACGTGGAGGCTGTCATGGTCGAAGCAGGCCTTGGATGATTGGAGCTAGCTCCTCCATAAAGTGTGTGTGTGTGTGTGTGTGGAAGTGAGTGGAGTAGTCGTGCTGCTCTACTGACCGGGATTGCAACGAGTAAATCACACTTAAATTCCGATCGATGTAAAGGCAATTTATGGAACTTAGTTGCTCAGGTAATGGATCTTTCCATCAGGCACTCGAGGTACGTACGTGGTTTTCATCGACTAAAAAAAGGTACGTGGTTTGCTACGATGGATGTCACGATGATTTCTTTTTCTTGAATTCTTAAAAGTGCACGTGCATTTTTTCGTACGAACGGGCGGCCGGCTTGTTACTCACATGTGTGTCTTTTTTTGTCAGTTAATGGATGTTTTTTGTTAGCATTAAATACGTACAGACTAGTCTGGGAAACAGATTCATGCACATTTGTTTTGTCCTCTTAAATTTTTAAAAAGTCATATCTTTTAAACCACACGTCGGAATTCAGATCTTTTTCACCGTTGGATTCATCGTGACGAGATCTTTGAAATTAGTTCCCGCATGGGTATATTTTGACGAATTTTTTTATGCTAACTTTGGTGCTATATGGTGCAACTAAAATACTGCATTGTGCAACTTTAGTACTACATGATGCAACTTTTTTTAAAACCAACTTTGAAGCTACATGATCTAACTTCATATGAGGTTGCAACCTACCAACCATAACAACTTGATGTGCAACTAGTCTACTACCCGGACCAACTATCTAGTAGTGGATTGCAAGCCTTGTCCCTAGTCTAGTTGCACACATATTGATGTTTAGTTGGCTTGTAATATAGTCTAGTTGCACACATATTGATGTTTAGTTGGCTTGTAATGTAGTCTAGTTGCACACATATTGATGTTTAGTTGGCAGGAAGACTAGTTGCACACATATATGCTCAATTGGCTTGTAATTTAGTCCAGTTACACACACATTGATGTTTAGGTTGCAGGACTATTGGCACACACATATACTCAGTTGGCGCGGTAATGTAGTCTAGTTGCACACACGTTGATGTTTAATTGGCAGAAGGACTATTAACACACACATATGCTCAGTTGGTGCGACATGTAGTCTAGTTGCACACATATTGTTGTTTAGTTGGCAAGGAGACTAATTCGTCAAAACATCCCCATGTTGGATCTATTTTTGAAGAGCACGCTGCAAGGGTTTCAACGGTGAAAACGGATCTAAATTTCGACACGCGTATTGAAAGTTATGCCTTTTTTAAAAAAGTAAATCATAAAATAAATATGAACAAACACATGCACAGACATATACATACACATGAGGAGATGCATATGCTAGCATTTAATACGTAACAGGAAAATAAACTACTTGATGACTATTCTAATTAGAAGGGAAGACAAGAAATTATCTAAAATGGCAGGCCGCTCGCTAAGCATCCGGGCGGCCGTGCGCTGGCAAGACGTGTCCTTTCTTTTTTCTTTGTTCATTCAATGTGTGTGGATTATTATGTGGTTCTTTTATTTTCTTCGATCCATCCGTGGTTTAGTATTAATCAATGGGTGATGCCTCGATTTTACAAGCGCATCAGGAATTTATTAATTCATTAATTGGTCCATTTAATTCCTCTCGATCCAATCTAATTAATTTTCTTTTCGATTCGGTCCACCATATTAACACGTACATGCATCCTTATGCATCCGTACGTGGTTCACATTATAAAATGCAAAAGAAGAAACGTACACACAACTTAATTACTCCTACGTATGCACACACTGCTGATGTCTGCTTCATGCATGCGTGATTAGCTCGCTTATTACTACTACCATGCAAAAAAAGTATACTACTTTTTCTTTTTTGAGATTAGCTTACTGCTACATGTACGTACTCCCTCCGGTCCTTTTTACTCTGCACATTGGATTTGCCGAAAGTCAAACTTTGCTAAGTTTGACCAAATTTATATTATAAATTATTAGCATCTATAATATCTAATAAATATAATATGAAAATATATTCCAAGATGAATCCAATGATATTGGTGTTATTATGTGAATGTCTATAATTTTTTATATAAACTTGGTTAAAATTGGATGAGATTGACTTCGGACAAACCTAATATGCAGAGTAAAATGGACCGGAGGGAGTACGTACGTCCACTCCGTCCATGGATGATGCTACCTAAATGCATCTCTCAATCTTCATTCTCGACAATTGCCGCATACGTCGTTGCTCTCACTTGATTACTTTAAACTTCTTCGTTTTTCTTATTTGATGAGGTTCGGGCTCCCCAAAATCATTCCTTTCATTTTTTGGAGTGCCACCACATGCATCGTGCCTTGCCAGACTAACCTACACCGCTCGTCGATGACAGGGTGGTAGCACACCATATGGAGCATAGACCAGTGACTAGCCCCGGCCTAGTGAGTTATTCTTCACCGTTGAGCACTTCCAGCCAAGTGAGTTCGTCTTCATCGTCGAGGCCTACCTCAGTGGCGCGCTTGCCCGTCGCGCCCGCAGTCTCAAGGACGAGCCCAAAAACGGCAATAGTAATCTCCAGGTTTCTGTCGATGACCCCGAGGAGGTTATCCATGAGTTCTCCGGCTTGAAGCTATAGGCGTATGCCACCACTGGAATAGGATCCTATTACATGAGCTATAAGTAATTCAATCTAGGAATGGCCAAGACTCATACCTACAAAACACTGCAATCTTGCGCGCTATTATTTTATGTGAAATCAGATCATAGTGTTTCGACGCATGTTGCAAGTAGTTAGGATGATTTCTCGATGAATAGAACTTTCTTACACTTGCACATTGAAGAATTATATTATGGACTTGCATGTTTCACAACTGAGATAATAATATGTTTAACACCAAGGAATCATCATCTTTTACCAAGATATACGAGTCAAATATATACTATCGTAGATAGCACAATGATGTTAATATTATTTGAGTGGGAATTTGGGAAATAAACAAATCACTTGTGATAAATGAATCATTATTCCAGTCTTAATCGAGTAGCCATATTTTTAAATCTCCCGAATATATTTCCATCCCACCTGAATATCCTATCGAGGCATAGATCGATTCTAGAGTTCAAACAAAAATGAGCGAGAGAGCGAGAGAGAAAGAGCGGGAGAAGGAGAGAGAGTGAGAGAGAAAGAGCGGGAGAGGGAGAGAGGAAGAAGGAGAGGGGGAGAGAGAGATAGAGAGAGTTGTGACCCTAAAATATCGACGCTCATTGCTACGTCTTGAGCTTGCGTGGGTTTTCCTTGAAGAGGAAAGGGTGATGCAGCAATAGTAGCATAAGTATTTCCCTCAATTTTTGAGAACCAAGATATCAATCCAGTAGGAGGCTCCTCAAAAGTCCCACGCACCTATACAAACAAACAAAGAACTCGCAACCAACGCAATAAAGGGGTTGTCAATCCCTTCACGGCCACTTGCAAAAGTGAGATCTGATAGAGATAGTATGATAAGATAAATATATTTTTGGTATTTTATAATATAGATTGGAAAAGTAAAGATGCAAATAAAAGTAGATTGAAAGCTTATATGATAAAAGATAGACCCGGGGGCCATAGGTTTCACTAGTGGCTTCTCTCGAGATAGCATAAGTATTACGGTGGGTGAACAAATTACTGTCGAGCAATTGATAGAAAAGATGTAGCGACCAGACCTTAAACAGTCTGATCTCTGTGCATCAGTGTCATTCCTGGATCGGTAATGCTGACACGCACAATACTTGAAGGATTTATAACAGAGTAGCAATCACACACTTATTACATCGAATGTCTCAAAAGAGAACTCATTACAATAAATATGGCTTAAGGCCATCTAATAACGATAACAGCGGAAGGCTTGGAAGATAAGCGAGTCCATCAACTCCAACGGCATCACTGAGTATAGAACCACGACCTAAAAGGCTCCTTACTCATCGTCTCAAAAGTCTGCAACATGAACGTTGCAGCCCGAAAATGGGTCAGCACATGGAATATGCTGGCAATGTAACACATAGAGAGTAATGAACAGAAATATGCTATACTACATGGATATATGGCTGGTGGAAAGCTCTATGGTTACAGTTTTGCATAAAGCCAATTTTTCCCTACTGCAAAGGAATAAATTTTGTTTAACTATCATGGTGGTTGTTAAACATTGAGAAGGGTACTCCAACTCAATCCCAAATAAGCATCATCATTAACCCAACAAAATTAAATTAAAGTAACATGATGAGGTTCACATGATAATCCAGGTACTAGATACTCAAGCCGTCCATAATCGGGGACACAACTAACCATGATTAGTTTATACACTCTGCAGAGGTTTGCGCACTTTTTCTCGCAAGACTCGATCTCCTCCGCTTGATTTCTCGCACTACACGATGTTTGAGAAATGGATGACCGAGACACAGTCTTTCAGAAGCATTAACTCTCTACTCCGGGTAGACCGTACCAACCTACATCCCCTACATCTGCTAGTCTACCTCTTCAAGAGCCTACATCCCACAGTAGCTTGTGGCTGCACACGTAATTTTCTAGCATGAATAATCTCATGATCCCTTTGAGCCTGGGTGGCGGTCCATAGGAGAATCACACGGTACCCCGAGATTTCCAAAAAATACAAGCAACACTGGGTTCCCCAGGTGCCTCAATCCACCCAGATGTGAATTTAAGTTGCCACCTTAAGTAAACCATTAATTCAACAATCTCACATATGTCATGGATACACTCACCCAATCCACATCTACTAGCATAGCATAGCAATATAAGCAAACGCAGAAGTAATTCCCAATGGTTTGATAACAAAACAAGTAATAGGTTCTACCTCATCTACTTCCCAAAACCCGCATATTAAATCAGATCCTAATCATGCAATTTTTTGAAGGATTGATCTAATGCAATAAAACTGGGTAGTAAAGAGGTATGATCAAAGTGTTACTTGCCTTGCTGATGATCCGTGAAACCTAGAGATTCAAAGTAGCAAGCGGCGCACTTAGGGTACTCTATCGCAAAAACTAGCATACAATAAGCACTCATCTAATGCACAGGCAAAACTCAAATAAGAGGTCTAGCCAGAAAGTTCAACTTAAGATTTCTGGTTTGCAAAAAGAATCAAATCAAACGAAGCAACGTAACTCAAACGGCGAAAGAAACAAGCTTTGTTTACTAATCTAGACCTAGGTCAAACTTTACAGTAGCAAAAACTTGTTTGAGTTGGTTAAACGGAAAGAGGGTTTCGAGACGAAACTCTAGGCGCTTGAATCGCCTAATTCCGATATATGAGCGAAAAGTTAAACTAAAACGAAAATCGAATCAGAAATCGCGATCAGAAATAATCGCAGAAAATCCAAGAAAAAGAAAAACTAACGAACAGTCTAACAAACAAATGTTCGCTGTCTGCGTCTAAACAACGAAAACCATTCGCTAAAACGAACGTACGGACAAATGTCCGCTAAATAGACTAAACCGGAAAAAAACCGAACCGGATCTAATAAAAAATGGATCTAGGGTTTCGAAAAAAAACCAATCGGTTCTATAAGAAAAACCAGCGGCTACCTCGAGGTGCGGGTCGGCTCCGGCGGCAGCGGCTACTCCAGCGAGGGGCGGCGGGGTCCGGTGGTGGTGTCGGGTGGCGGCGTCAGGCGGCACGGCGGCGGCGGCGGCGGTGGTTTGGGCTGGCGGGTTGGGCTGGCGGGCGCCGGGGTGGCGGCTTATAAAGCCCCCGGGCAGAGTCCCGCTCGGGCATGGCCCAAAGGCGGTTTCCTCTTCTTCTTTTAAAAAAACATTACACACAGAAAAACAAATAAAAGAAATACTAAACGGACTCCAAAAATCCCAAAATAAATTTTCCCCGACTTCTAAAATCAAGCCGGACAAGATGAACATTTATTTGGGGCCTAAATGCAATTTTAAAAAACGTGCATTTTTCCTAAATTCAAATAAAATAGCGAAAAACTCCAAAATAAAATCTTATTTGATTTTATTATCAAATCCTCAATATTTCTTTATTTTGGGAAAGTCATATTATTCCCTCTCTCATTTTTTTACAATAGAAATAATTGAAGATAAAATAATTAAAATCAAATGATCCTATTTTCAAAATTTGAGAAAACTCAAATATGAAAATAACGAAATCCCCAACTCTCTCCGTGGGTCCTTGAGTTGCGTAGAATTTCTAGGATCAAGCCAAAATGCAATAAAATATGATATACAGTGATGATCTAATGTATAACATTCCAAATTGAAAATTTGGGATGTTACAAACCTACCCCCCTTAAGATGAATCTCGCCCACGCGATTCGGGTTGGCTAGAAAATAGGTGAGGGTGGTCCTTCTGTAGATCTTCTTCTCGCTCCCAGGTGGCTTCATCCTCGGTATGGTGGCTCCACTGAACTTTGCAAAACTTGATAACCTTGCTGCGGGTGACTCGGCTGGCATACTAGAGAATCTTGACTGGTTTCTCCTCGTAGGTCAAATCACTATCCAACTGAATCGTCTCTAGTGGCACTGTATCTCTCAGCAATATATCAGCCATCTCTGCGTGGCACTTCTTCAACTGGGAAACGTGGAACACATTGTGAACTCCTGACAATCCTTCGGGCAATTCCAACCTGTAAGCAACTTCTCCCATACGCTCCAAAACTCTGTATGGCCCGACAAAACGTGGCGCTAACTTTCCTTTAACTCCAAAACACTTAACTCCTCGAAGTGGAGATACACATAGATAAACTTTATCTCTAACTTTGTAAACTGTCTCCTTCGATTTAGAATCTGCATAGCTCTTCTGCCTGGACTGGGCTACCTTGAGCCTATCGCAAATTAACTTCACCTTCTGTTCAGACTCCTTAATCAAATCTGGTCCAAACAACTGACGGTCTCCAACTTCATCCCACAATAATGGTGTCCTGCACCTCCTTCCGTACAAGGCTTCGAAAGGGGCCATCTCCAAACTGGATTGATAACTGTTGTTGTAAGAGAACTCTGCATGTGGCAAATTGCCGTCCCAACTAGATCCATAATCTAGTGCACAAGCTCTCAACATGTCCTCCAAAATCTGGTTGACTCTCTCGGTTTGTCCATCTGTCTGCGGATGAAAGGTTGTACTGAACTCTAGCCTGGTACCCAAAGTTTCGTGCAACTAATTCCAGAACTTTGAGGTAAAGTGGGTTCCTCTATCTGATACAATGCTCCTCGGAACTCCATGCAGACATATGATCCTGGTCATGTATATCTTAGCCAACTTAGCACTGGTGTAAGTGGTCTTCACGGGGATGAAATGAGCTACCTTCGTCAAACGATCGACTACAACCCAAATCGAGTCATAGCCTGAACGTGTCCTGGGCAATCCCGTGATAAAATCCATGCCTAACTTATCCCACTTCCATTCGGGTATCGGCAATGGCTCTAACAATCCTGCTGGCTTCTGATGCTCTGCCTTCACTCTCTGACATACATCACAAACCGCTATGTACTCTGCAATAACCTTCTTCATTCCGGTCCACGAGAAAGTGTCCTTCAAATCCAGGTACATCTTGGTATTTCCTGGGTGAATCGAGTACGGCGAATCATGGGCCTCTTGTAGAATCAACTTCCTGATATCCGGGTCATTAGGCACATAAACGCCGTCTTCAAACCATAAGGTATCGTGCTCATCCTCACGAAAACCTTTAGCTTTTCCTTTGCTCATCTTCTCCTTTATCTCGTCAATCTCCTTGTCAGTCTTCTGGGCTTCTCTAATCTTATCCATCAAAGTAGACTGAACCTCCAATGCTGCTACATAGCCTCTCGGAACTATCTCCAAACATAGCTTGCGAAGGTCCTCGGCTAACTCCTTAGGTAACTCTCCGGTCATGAGGGTGTTGACATGGCTCTTGCGGCTCAATGCATTGGCTACTACGTTAGCCTTTCCGGGATGGTAATGCAATCTCATATCATAATCCTTGATGAGATCCAACCATCTCCTTTGCCTGAGATTCAACTCCTTCTGTGTGAAGATGTACTTCAAACTCTTGTGATCCGTGTACACCTCACAATGGTTTCTGATGAGAAAATGCCTCCATGTCTTCAATGCATGCACAACGGCTGCTAACTCCAAATCATGCGTAGCATAATTTAACTCATGGGGCTTAAGCTGCCGTGAGGCATACGAAACAACTCTTCCCTCCTGCTTCAACACTGCTCCAAGTCCTCGACCAGAAGTGTCGCAATATACTTCATAATCCTTGCACTGATCTGGCAGAATTAACACTGGTGATGTAACCAAACGTTTCTTCAACTCCTGGAAACTAGCCTCACATTCCTCTGTCCATTTGAACTTGGTGTCTTTCTTCAACAACTCCGTCATGGGCTTTGCAATCTTCGAGACATTCTCAATGAACCTCCGGTAGTATCATGCGAGTCCAAGAAAACTCTGGATCTCTCCAACTGTTGTTGGGGCTTCCCTATTTGTCACGGTGACAAATTTAGTGGGGTCTACTGTGATCCCTTCTCCGGATATAACATGTCCGAGAAATCCAACTTCCTTCAACCAAAACTCACATTTGCTGAACTTGGCATATAACTGATGTTCTCTGAGCTTCTCCAGTACCAAACGCAAATGCTCCTTATGCTCTTCTTCATTCTTCGAGTAGACCAAAACATCATCAATGAACACCACGATGAACTTATCCAGAAACTCCATAAACACCTTGTTCATCATGTTCATAAAATAGGCAGGTGCATTAGTCAGACCAAATGACATAATGGTATACTCATACAGCCCGTACCTGGTGGTAAAAGCCGTCTTAGGTATACCCTGCTCTCGAATTTTCAACTGATGGTATCTTGATCGCAGATCGATCTTGGAAAATACCTTAGCTCCTTGCAATCGGTCAAACAAGTCATTGATCGTCGGAAGTGGGTACTTGTTCTTGATTGTTACTTCATTCAATCCTCGATAATCAACAACCATCCTTAACGATCCATCCTTCTTCTCTACTAGAAGCACTAGCGATCCCCAAGGTGACGAACTTGGGCAAATATAGCCTTTATCTAGTAACTCCTTAATCTGCTTCTTAATTTCTTCCAAGTCTTTTGCGGGAATCCTGTACGGTCTCTTAGAAATAGGCCCCGTGCCTGGCAAAAGCTCAATCAAAAACTCAATGCCTCTATCCGGTGGCATGCCTGGCAACTCCTGTGGAAAAACGTCAGGAAAATCCTTCACCACTGGTACTTCCTATTGTACAACTCCTGTTAATGAATTTACTTGAGTCCTCTTTGGCACATGTCGGGATACATACTTGATCCTTCTTCCTTCTAGTGTGGTAAGCAAAATTGACTTACTGGCGCATTCAATGTTCCCTCCATACTTCGATAACCAATCCATGCCTAATATCACATCCAGTCCCTCGATTCCAATACTATTAGGTCTGCGGGAAACACATAGTTACCAATCATAAAGGGTAACCAATCACACCATAGACTAGCCATATACTCTGCTCCTGGCGAGGTTACTAACATGGGTGAACTAAGGGCTTGGGTTGGCAGGTTATACTTATCCACAAATCCCCTTGATATGTATGAATGCGATGCACCAGTATCAAAAAGAACAATTCCAGTAAATGACTTAACCAAAAGCTTACCTATTACTGCATCTGGCTGGGCTTCAACCTCCTCCACGCTAACGTGGTTCACATGTCCTTTGTTGAAAGGATTGGGCTTCTTCCCAGAACTTCCATTGCCGTTCCCATTCTTTGCTTCAGGGCATTCAGTGGCATAATGTCTAGTCTTCTGGCATTTGTAACAGGTGATGTGGCTCAGATCCCTCTTGGCCGGTGTTGATGGGTTGGTGCGGTTCTGTCCGTTGCTTCCTCCATTCCCATTACATTCTTGGGGCCAGTTGTGCGAACTAGCTCCTCCATGGGTATGCTGAAAATGTCCTCCCGAGTTCGGGGTAAAACGAGGTTTCTACTGAGCTCCAAAATTGTACTTCCCTTGTCCATACTTCCTATTGCGGCCGTCAATCTGCTGCTGCTTCCCTTCAATCATGAGAGCTCTATCTACCAACTCCTGGTAATTGTTGAAGGCTGCTACCATCAACTGCATGCTCAGCTCATCATTCAGTCCTTCCAGAAACTTCTCCTGCTTAGCTGCATCCGTAGCAACGTCATCTGGGGCATAATGTGCTAACTTACTAAAGTGATCCACATACTGGCAAACAGTACGTCCTCCTTGGCGCAAGTTGCGAAACACACGCTTCTTCATGGCCATAGCTCCTGATGAAACATGAGCAGTACGGAAAGCCTGCTGGAACTGATCCCATGTGACATTGTCTATGGGATAAGTGGCTGTGAAATTCTCCCGCCATGATGTTGCGGGTCCATCAAGCTGGTGTGCAGCAAAACGCACTCTCTCCGCATCTGTGCATCCGGCAGTGGTCAACTCCCTTCCAATCTTGCGGAGCCAATCAACTGGGTAGTAAAGAGGTATGATCAAAGTGTTACTTGCCTTGCTGATGATCCGTGAAACCTAGAGATTCAAAGTAGCAAGCGGCGCACTCTGGGTACTCTATCGCAAACAAACAAGCATACACTAAGCACTCATCTAATGCACAGGTAAAACTCAAATAAGAGGTCTAACCAGAAAGTTCAACTTAAGAACTCCGATTTGCAAAAAGAATCAAATCAAACGAAGCAACGAAACTCAAATGGCGAAAGAAACAAGCTTCGTTTACTAATATGGACCTAGGTCAAACTTTACAGTATCAAAAACATGTTTGAGTTGATTAAACGGAAAGAGGGTTTCGAGACGAAACTCTAGGTTCTTGAATCGCCTGATTCCGATAAATGGGCGAAAAGTTAAACTAAAACAAAAATCGAATCAGAAATCACGATCAGAAATAATCACGGAAAATCCGAGAAAAAGAAAAATTGACGAACAGTCTAACGAACGAACATTCGCTGTCTGCGGCTAAACGACAAAAACCGTTCGCTAAAACGAACATACAGACGAACGTCCGCTAAATAGACTAAACCAAAAAAACGAACCAGATCTAATTAAAAAACGGATCTAGGGTTTCAAAAACCGATCGGTTCTATAAGAAAAACCAGCGGCTACCTCGGGGTGCGGGTCGGCTTCGGCGGCGGCGGCTACTCCAGCGAGGGGCGGC
>NC_041387.1:587649284-587693401 GCF_002162155.2 Triticum dicoccoides
GCGGCGGCGGCTAGGGTTTTGGCGGCGGCGACGGTTTGGTCTGGCGAGTTGGGCTGGCGGGCGCCGGGGTGGCGACTTATAAAGCACCCCGGGCGGAATCCCGCTCGGGCACGGCCCAAAGGCGGTTTCCTCTTCTTCTTTTAAGAAAAACATTACACGTAGAAAAACAAATAAAAGAAATACTAAACGGAATCCAAAAATCCCGAAATAAATTTTCCGTGACTTCGAAAATCAAGCCGGACAAGATGAACATTTATTTGGGGCCTAAATGCAATTTTGAAAAACACACATTTTCCCTAAATTCAAATAAAATAGCGAAAAACTCCAAAATAAAATCTTATTTGATTTTATTATCAAATCCTCAATATTTCTTTATTTTGGGAAAGTCATTTTATTCCCTCTCTCATTTTTTTTATAATAGAAATGATTGAAGATAAAATAATTAAAATCAAATGATCCTATTTTCAAAATTTGAGAAAACTCAAATATGAAAATAACGAAATCTCCAACTCTCTCCGTGGGTCCTTGAGTTGCGTAGAATTTCTAGGATCAAGCCAAAATGCAATAAAATATGATATGCAATGATGATCTAATGTATAACATTCCAAATTGAAAATTTAGCATGTTACAAAAGCGAATAATTATGAGATTATCTAGGCATGATCATGTATATAGGCATCACGTCCGTGACAAGTAGACCGACTCCTACCTGCATCTACTACTATTACTCCACACATCGACCGCTATCCAGCATGCATCTAGATTAAGTTCATAAGAACAGAGTAACGCATTTAGAAAGATGACATGATGTAGAGGGATAAACTCATGCAATATGATATAAACCCCATCTTTTTATCCTCGATGGCAACAATACAATACGTGCCTTGCTTCTCCTGATGTCACTGGGAAAGGGCACCGCAAGATTGAACCCAAAGCTAGGCACTTCTCCCATTGCAAGAAAGATCAATCTAGTAGGCCAAACCAAACTGATAATTCGAAGAGACTTGCAAAGATAACTTAATCATACATAAAAGAGTTCAGAGAAGATTCAAATATTTCTCATAGATAAACTTGATCATAAATCCACAATTCATCGGATCTCGACAAACACACCGCAAAAAGAGTTACATCGAATAGATCTCCAAGAAGATCAAGGAGAACATGGTATTGAGATTCAAAGAGAGAGAAGAAGCCATCTAGCTAATAACTATGGACCCGGAGGTCTGTGGTAAACTACTCACAACTCATCGGAGATGCTATGGTGTTGATGTAGAAGCCCTCCGTGGTCGATTCCCCCTCCGGCGGAGCACCGACAAAGGCTCCAAGACGGGATCTCGCGGATACAGAAGGTTACGGTGGTGGAAATAGCTTTTCGTGGTCGCCCCTGATGTTTTCGGGGTACGTGGGTATATATAGGAGGAAGAAGTACGTCGGTGGACGCCCGAGGGGCCCAGAGATAGGGGGGCGTGCCCAGTAAGGGGGCATGCCCTCCACCCTCGTGGCCGCCTCGGAAGCTTCTTGACTTGCACTCCAAGTCCTCTAGATCACGTTGGTTCCAAAAATCACGCTCCCGAAGGTTTCATTCCGTTTGGACTCCGTTTGATATTCCTTTTCTTCGAAACACTGAAATAGACAAAAAAACAGCAATATGGGTTGGGCCTCTGGTTAGTAGGTTAGTCCCAAAAATGATATAAAATTGTAAAGTAAAGCCCATAAACATACAAAACATGCAATATAATAGCATGGAACAATAAAAAAATATAGATACGTTGGAGACGTATCAAGCATCCCCAAGCTTAATTCCTGGTCGTCCTCGAGTAGGTAAATGATAAAAATAGAACTTTTGATGTGGAATGCTACCTAGCATATTTCTCAATGTAATTTTCTTTATTGTGGCATGAATGTTTAGATCCAAATGATTCAAAATAAAAGTTCATATTGACATAAGAAATAGTAATACTTCAAGCATACTAATCAAAGCAATCATGTCTTCTCAAAATAACATGGCTAAAGAAAGTTTGTCCCGACAAAATCATATAGTTAGGCTATGCTTCATTTTCGTCACACAGAAATGCTCCCATCTTATACACCCCCGATGACAAGCCAAGCAATTGTTTCGTACTTAAGTAATCTCAAACTTTTTCAACTTTCACGCAATACATGAGCGTTAGCCATGGATATAGCAGTATGGGTGGAATAGAATATAATGATGGGGATTGTGTGGAGAAGACAAAAAAAGGAGAAAGTCTCACATTGACGAGGATAATCAATGGGCTATGGAGATGCCTATCAATTGATGTCAACATGAGGAGTAGGGATTGCCATGCAACGGATGCACTAGAGCTATAAATGTGTGAAAGCTCAACAAAATAAACTAGTGGGTGTGCACCCAACTTGCTTGCTCACGAAGACCTAGGGCATTTGAGGAAGCCCATCGTAGGAATATACAAGCCGAGTTCTATAATGAAAAATTCCCACTAGTATATGAAAGTGACAACATATGAGACTTGCTATATGAAGAACATGGTGCTACCTTGAAGCACAAGTGTGGAAAAGAGATAGTAACATTGCCCCCCTTTTTTGGGCCTTTCCTTTTTTCTTTTTGTCCTTTCTTCTTCTTTTTCTTTTTCTTGTTTTTTTTCTTTGGCCTTTCCTTTTTTTTGGCCTTTCTTGTTTTTTCTTTAGGGACAATGCTCTAATAATGATGATCATCACACTTCTATATATTTACAACTAATAAATTACAACTCGAAACTAGAACAAGATATGACTCTATATGAATGCCTCCGGTGGTGTACCGGGATGGGCAATGAATCAAGAGTGACATGTATGAAAATTTATGCATGGTGGCTTTGCCACAAATACGATGTCAACTACATGATCATGCAAGGCAATATAACAATGGTAATGTATGTCATGATGATAAACGGAACAGTGGAAAGTTGCATGGCAATATATCTCGGAATGGCTATGGAAATGCCATAATAGGTAGGTATGGTGGCTGTTTTGAGGAAGATATAAGGAGGTTTATGCGTGATAGATTGTATCGTATCACGGGGTTTGGATGCACCGACGAAGTTTGCACCAACTCTCAAGGTGAGAAAGGGTAATGCAAGGTACCGAAGAGGCTAGCAATGATGGAAAGATAAAAGTGCGTATAATCCATGGACTCAACATTAGTCAAAAGAACTCATATACTTATTGCAAAAATCTACAAGTCATCAAAAACCAAGCACTATGCGCATGCTCCTAGGGGGATAGATTGGTAGGAAAAGAACATCGCTCCTCCCCGACCGCCACTCATAAGGATGCACAATCTAAGAACACCTCATGTTTCAAATTTGTTACACAACTTTAACCATACGTGCATGCTACGGGACTTGCTAACTTCAACACAAGAATTCTTTAAATTCATAATCACCCAACTAGCATGACTCTAATATCACTACCTCCATATCTCAAAACAATTATCAAGTATCAAATTGATCATAGCATCAAATTCACTTCCTATGGTAGTTTTTATTATACCCAACTTGGATGCCTACCATTCTAGGACCAATTTTATAACCATAGAAAATACCATGCTGTTCTAAGAGACTCTCAAAATAATATAAGTGAAGCATGAGAGATCAACAATTTCTTCAAAATTAAGCCACCGTCGTGCTCTAAAAGATATAAGTGAAGCACTAGAGCAAAAATTATCTAGCTCAAAAGATATAAGTGAAACACATAGAGTATTCTAATAAATTCCAATCAAGTGGGCTTCTCCCAAAAGGTGTGTATAGTAAGGATGATTGTAGTAAACTAAAAAGCAAAGACTAATATCATACAAGACGCTCCAAGCAAAACACATATCATGTGAAAAATAAAAATATAGCTCCAAGTAAAGTTACCAATGAATGAAGATGAAAGAGGGGATGCCTTCCCGGGGCATCCCCAAGCTTAGGCTTTTGGCTATTATTGAATATCTTGGGGTGCCATGGGCATCCCCAAGCTTACGCTCTTTCCACTCCTTATTCGATAGTCCATCAAATCTTTACCCAAAACTTGAAAACTTCACAACACAAAACTCCACAGGAAATCTCATAAGCTCCGTTAGTGAAAGAAAGAAAAACCACCACATAAGGAGACTGTAATGAACTCATTCTTTATTTATATTGGTGTTAAACCTACCATATTCCAAGTTCTATATGGTTCATACCCTTACATACTAGCCATAGATGCATCAAAATAAGCAAACAACACACGAAATGCAGAATCTGTCAAAAACAGAACAGCCTATAGCAATCTGTAACTTTCAAATACTTATGGAACTCTAAAAATCCTACCAAAATAGGACGTCTTAGGCAATTTGTCTATTGATCTACAGCAGAATGAATCAATGCAAAAGCACATTTCTGTGATTTATTGAATTTTTTCTCGTGAGCACAAAGTTTCTGTTTTTCAGCAGAATCAAATTAACTATCACCATAGGTTATCCTATAGGTTCTACTTGGCACAAACACTAAATAAAACATGAAAACACATCTAAACAGAAGGTAGATGCAAAATTTATTACTAAACAGGAACAAAACAAAAAACATAAATAAAGTTGGGTTGCCTCCCAACTAGCGCTATCGTTTAACGCCCCTAGCTAGGCATAAAAGCAAGGATAGATCTAAGTAGTGCCATCTTTGTCACTTGATTCATAAGTAGCTCGCATGATAAATTCACAAGGTAATTTATTTTTCTTTCTTGGAAAGTGCTTCATGCCTTTCCTTAATGGAAATTGGAATCTAATATTCCCTTCCTTCATATCAATAATCATGCCAATCGTTCTAAGAAAAGGTCTACCAAGAATAATAGGACAAGAAAGATTGCAATCTATATCAAGAACGATAAAATATACGGGCACCAAATTTATATTTGCAAGATAGTGGGTTCAATGCTATTTAAAGTCTTGACGTCTCCAATCCCACTTTTACCAAATTTAGCATCAAGATCTAAAAACTCCGAATTATTGGAACACCTTCTAACTAAAGTTTACTCATCTCCAGTCCCATCATTATTAAGATTCATATTGCAAAACAAAAATCTAATAGGGGACACATCAATAACTTTAAGATCTTCATCATTATTTTCATGAAAACTAGAAGAACACGCCTTTATAAATCAATCTTTTTTAGCATGCAATCTAGCGGTTCTTTCTTTGCACTCGTCAATGGAACTTCTCATAGCTTTGAGAGACTCATTGATATAATGCTTAGGAGGAGTAGATCTAAGTTTCAAAGAATCAACATCAAGCGAGAGTCTATCCAACGTTCCTAGCCAAATCATCAACTTTAAGCAATTTTTCTTCAAGCAAGGCATTAAAATTATTTTGAGAGATCATAAATTCTTTCATGCTATTCTCGAAATCAGAGGGCAATCTATTAAAATTACCATAAGAATTATTGTAGGAATTTCCATAATTATTAGAGGAATTACTAGGGAATGGTCTAGGATTAAAGTTTCCTCTATAAGCATTGTTGTCAAAATTATTCCTACCAACAAAATTTACATCCATAGATTCATTATTATTCTCAATCAAGGTAGATAAAGGTATATCATTGGGATAAATAGAAGCACTCTTAGTAGCAAACAATCTCATAAGTTCATCCATCTTTCCACTCAAAACATTAATTTCTTCTATAGCATGCACTTTTTTACTAGTAGATCGTTCGGTGTGCCATTGAGAATAATTAGCCATGATATTATCAAGGAGTTTTGTAGCTTCTCCTAAGGTGATTTCCATAAACGTGCCTCCCGCGGTCGAATCTAAAAGATTTCTAGAAGCAAAATTCAATCCAGCATAATTTTTTTGTATGATCATCCATAAATTCAAACCATCAGTAGGGCAATTGTGAATCATCAATTTCATTCTTTCCCAAGATTGGGCAACATGCTCATGATCAAGTTGTTTAAAATTCATAATATCGTTCCTAAGAGTGACGATCTTAGCAGGAGGAAAATACTTAGAGATAAAAGCATCTTTGCAGTTGTTCCAAGAATCAATACTATTTTTAGGCAAAGACGAAAACCAAACTTTAGCACGATCTCTAAGTGAAAGCGGAAATAACTTTAATTTAACAATACCATTATCCGTATCTTTTTTATTTTGCATCTCACACAAATCAGCAAAGTTGTTTAGATGGGTAGCGGCATCTTCACTAGGAAGGCCGGAGAATTGATCTTTCATAACAAGATTCAGCAAAGAAGCATTGATTTCACAAGACTCAACATCATTAAGAGGAGCAATCGGAGTACTAAGGAAATCATTATTATTGGTATTGGAGAAATCACACAATTTGGTATTATCTTGCGCCATGGCGACAAGTAATCCAACACACAAGCAAACAGAAAAAGGCAAGCGAAAGAGAGAGAGAAGATTGGGAAAGGGAGGGCGAATAAAACGGCAAGGGTGAAGTGGGGGAGAGGAAAACGAGAGGCAAATGGCAAATAATGTAAATGCGAGGGAGATGAGTTTGTGATGGGTACTTGGTATGTCTTGACTTGAGCGAAGACCTCCCCGGCTACGGCGCCAGAAATCCTTCTTGCTACGCCTTGAGCTTGCGTTGGTTTTCCTTAAAGAGGAAATTGTGATGCAACTATAGTAGCGTAAGTATTTCCCTCAGTTTTTGAGAACCAAGGCATCAATCCAATAGGAGGCTCCTCAAAAGTCCCACGCACCTACACAAACAAACAAAGAACTCGCAACCAACGCAATAAAGGGGTTGTCAATCCCTTCACGGCCACTTGCAAAACTGAGATCTGATAGAGATAGTATGATAAGATAAATATATATTTGGTATTTTATAATATAGATTGGAAAAGTAAAGATGCAAATAAAAGTAGATTGAAAGCTTATATGATAAAAGATAGACTCGGGGGCCATAGGTTTCACTAGTGGCTTCTCTCGAGATAGCATAAGTATTACAGTGGGTGAACAAAATTACTGTCGAGCAATTGATAGAAAAGCGAATAATTATGAGATTATCTAGGCATGATCATGTATATAGGCATCACGTCCATGACAAGTAGACCGACTCCTTCATGCATCTACTACTATTACTCCACACATCGATCGCTATCCAGCATGCATCTAGAGTATTAAGTTCATAAGAATAGAGTAACGCACTAAGAAAGATGACATGATGTAGAGGGATACACTCATGCAATATGATATAAACCCCATCTTTTTATCCTCGATGGCAACAATACAATACGTGCCTTGCTTCCCCTGCTGTCACTAGGAAAGGACACCGCAAGATTGAACCCAAAGCTAAGCACTTCTCCCATTGCAATAAAGATCAATCTAGTAGGCCAAACCAAACTGATAATTCAAAGAGACTTGCAAAGATAACTTAATCATACATAAAATAATCCAGAGAAGATTCAAATATTACTCATAGATAAACATGATCATAAACGCACAATTCATCGGATCTTGACAAACAATCCGCAAAAAGAGTTACATCGAATAGATCTCCAAGAAGATCAAGGAGAACATGGTATTGAGATTCAAAGAGAGAGAAGAAGCCATCTAGCTAATAACTATGGACCCGAAGGTTTGTGGTAAACTACTCACAACTCATCGGAGAGGCTATGGTGTTGATGTAGAAGCCCTCCATGGTCGATTCCCCCTCCGGCGGAGCGCCGGCGAAGGCTCCAAGATGGGATCTCACGGATACAGATGGTTACGGTGGTGGAAATAGCTTTTCGTGGTCGCCCCTGATGTTTTAGGGGTACGTGGGTATATATAGGAGGAAGAAGTACGTCGGTGGACGCCCGAGGGGCCCACGAGATATGGGCATGCCTAGTAGGGGGGAGGGTTCCCTCCACCCTCGTGGCCGCCTCGGAAGCTTCTTGACTTGCACTCCAAGTCCTATGGATCACGTTCGTTCCAAAAATCACGCCCCCGAAGGTTTCATTCCGTTTGGACTCCGTTTGATATTCCTTTTCTTCAAAACACTGAAATAGACAAAAAACAACAATACAGGCTGGGCCTCCAGTTAGTAGGTTATTCCCAAAAATGATATAAAAGTGTAAAGTAAAGCCCATAAACATCCAAAACAGGTAATATAATAGCATGGAACAATCAAAAGTTATAGATATGTTGGAGATGTATCACTCATCCCAGCTCACTCTCTTCCCCTCTACCAGTACATTCACGTAGTCGCCGGCCTCTAAAGCCTCTGACATCAACACCACCCCACTAGCGACTGAAGGAAATATGCCCTAGAGGCAATAATAAAGTTATTATTTATTTCCTTAATTCATGATAAATGTTTATTATTCATGCTAGAATTGTATTAACCGGAAACTTAGTACATGTGTGAATACAAAGACAAAACTTATAGTCCCTAGTATGCCTCTACTTGACTAGCTCGTTAATCAAAGATGGTTATGTTTCCTAACCATAGACATGTGTTGTCATTTGATGAACGGGATCACATTATTAGGATAATGATGTGATGGACATGACCCATCCATTAGCTTAGCATTATGATCGTGTCAGTTTCATTGCTACTGCTTTCTTCATGACTTACACAAATTCTCATACTATGAGATTGTGAAACTCCCTAATACCGGAGGAACACTTTGTGTGCTACCAAACGTCACAACATAAAAGGGTGATTATAAAGGTGCTCTACAGGTGTCTCTGAAGGTGTTTGTTGGGTTGGCATATATCGAGATTAGGATTTGTCACTCCGTGTTTCGGAGAGGTATCTTTGGGCCCTCTCGGTAATACTCATCACTATAAGCCTTGCAAGCATTGTAACTAATGAGTTAGTTACAGGATGAAGTATTACGGAACGAGTGAATAGACTTGCCGGTAACGAGATTGAACTAGGTATAATGATACCGACGATCGAATTTTGGACAAGTAACATATCGATGACAAAGGGAACAATGTATGTTGTCATGCGGTTTGACCGATAAAGATCTTCATAGAATATGCAGGAATAAATATGAGCATCCAGGTTCCTCTATTGGTAATTGACCAGAGACGTGTCTCGGTCATGTCTATATAGTTCTTGAATCCGTAGGGTCCACACGCTTAATGTTTGATGACTATTGGTATTATGAGTTTATGTGATATGATGTACCGAAGTTTATTCGAAGTCCCAAATGAGATCACACACATGACGAGGAGTCTCGAAATGGTCGAGACATGAGGATTCATATATCGGAAGGTTGCATTTGGACATCGGAATGGTTCCGAGTGGTTCGGGCATTTTTCCGGAGTACCGAGAGGTTACCGGAACCCCCGAGAGAAGTTATGGGCCTTATGGGCCATAAAAGGGAAGCACACCAGCCCACAAGGGGCTGGTGCGCCCCCCTTTGGGAAGGAGGCCGAATTGGACTTGGGAAGGGGGGCGCCACCCCCTGTCCTTCTCCTACTCCCTCTCCTTTCCCCTTTCCCCCTCCGGTAGAAAGAAAAAAGGGTGGGGCCGAATCCTACTAGGACTGGAGTCCTAGTAGGACTCCCCTCTCCCTGGCGCACCCCTTGCTGGCCGACCTCCTCCTCCCCTCCTTTATATACGAGGGCAGGGGGGCACCCCAAAGACACAATAGACAACACAAGTTGATTGTTTATCCATGTGCGGTGCCCCCCTCCACAGTTACACACCTCGGTCATATCATCGTAGTGCTTAGGCAAAGCCCTGCGCCAGTAACTTCATCATCATCGTCACCATGCCGTCGTGCCGACGAAACTCTCCCTCGACCTCAGCTAGATCTAGAGTTCGCGGGACGTCACCGAGCTGAATGTGTGCAAATCGCGGAGGTGCCGTACCTTCGGTGCTAGGATCGGTCGGATTGTTAAGACGTACGACTACATCAACCGCGTTGTCATAACGCTTCTGCTTTTGGTCTACGAGGGTACGTAGATAACACTCTCCCCTCTCGTTGCTATGCATCACCCAGTGATAGATCTTGCATGATCGTAGGATTTTTTTTGAAATTACCACGTTCCCTAACAGTGGCATCCGAGCCAGGTCTATGCATATATGTTTTATGCACGAGTAGAACACAAAGAGTTGTGGGCGATAATAGTCATACTGCTTAGCAACATATAATACTTTGATTCAACGGTATTGTTGGATGAAGCGGCTCAGGCCGACATTACGCGTACGCTTACGCGAGACTGGTTCTACCGACGTGCTTTGCATATAGGTGCTGGTGAGTGTCTGTTTCTCCAACTTTAGTTGAATCGAGTGTGGCTACGCCCGGTCCTTGTTGAAGGTTAAAACAGCACACTTGACAAAAAATCATTGTAGTTTTGATGCGTAGGTAAGAATGGTTCTTGCTAGAAGCCCGTAGCAGCCACATAAAACTTGCAACAACAAAGTACAGGACGTCTAACTTGTTTTTGCAGGGCTTGTTGTGATGTGATATGGTCAAGGCATGTTGTGATATAAATTGTTGTATGAGATGATCATGTTTTGTAACAAAGTTATCGGCAACTGGCAGGAGCCATATGGTTGTCGCTTTATTGTATGCAATGCAATCGCCATGCAATTGTTTTACTTTATCACTAAGCGGTAGCGATAGTTGTCGTAACAATAGTTCACGAGACGACAACAATGATACTATGGAGATCAAAGTGTCGCGCCGATGACGTTGGAGATCATGACGATGCTTCAATGATGGAGATCATGAGCTCAAGATGATGATGGCCATATCATGTCACATATTTTGTTTGCATGTGATGTTTATCTTTTATGCATCTTATTTTGCTTAGAATGTCGGTAGCATTATAAGATGATCCCTTACTAAATTTCAAGGTACAAGTGTTCTGCCCGAGTATGCACCGTTGCTACAGTTCATCATGCTGAGACACCACGTGATGATTGGGTGTGATAAGCTCTACGTTCACATACAATGGGTGCAAGCCAGTTTTGCACACGCAGAATACTCGGGTTAAACTTGACGAGCCCAGCATATGCAGATATGGCCTCGAAACACTGAGACCGAAAGGTCGAGCGTGAATCATATAGTAGATATGATCAACATAGTGATGTTCACCATTGAAAACTACTCCACGTCACGTGATGATCGGACATGGTTTAGTTGATTTGGATCACGTGATCACTTAGATGATTAGAGGGATGTCTATCTAAAGTGGGAGTTCTTAAGTAATACGATTAATTGAACTTTAATTTATCATGAACTTAGTCCTGATAGTATTTTGCAAATAATGTTGTAGATCAATAGCTTGCGTTGTTTCTTCCCTATGTTTTTATATGTGTTCCTAGAGAAAACTAAGTTGAAAGATGATAGTAGCAATGATGTGGACTGGGTCCATGATCTGAGGTTTATCCTCATTGCTGCATAGAAGAATTATGTCCTTGATGCACCGCTAGGTGACAGACCTATTGCAGGAGTAGATGTAGACATTATGAATGTTTGGCTAACTCAATATGATGACTACTTGATAATTTAGTACACCATGCTTAAACAGCTTAGAATTGGGACATCAAAGATGTTTTGAACGTCATGGACCATATGAGATGTTCCAGGAGTTGAAGTTAATATTTCAAGCAAATACCCAAGTTGAAAGATATGAAGTCTCCAACAAGTTCTATAGCTAAAAGATGGAGGAGAATAGCTCAAGCAGTGAGCATGTGCTCAGATTGTCTGGGTACTACAATCGCGTGAATCAAGTGGGGGTTAATCTTCCAAATAAGATAGTGATCGACAGAGTTCTCTAGTCACCATCACCAAGTTACTGGAACTTCGTGATGAACTATAGTATGCAAGGGATGACGAAAATGATTCCCGAGCTTTTCATGATGCTGAAATCGATGAAGATAGAAATCAAAAAAGAGCATCAAGTGTTAATGATTGACAAGACCACTAGTTTCAAGAAAAGGGCAAAGGAAAAGAAAGGGAACTTCAAGTAGAATGGCAAGCAAGTTGTCACTCCCGTGAAGAATCCCAAAGCTGGATCAAAGCTTGAAACTGAGTGCTTCTACTGCAAAGGAAATGGTCACTTGAATAGGAAATGCCCTGAATATTTGGTGGATAAGAAGGATGGCAAAGTGAACAAAGGTATATTTGATATACAGGTTATTGATGTGTACCTTACTAGTGTTCATAGTAGCCCCTGGGTATTTGATACTTGTTCGGTTGCTAATATTAGTAACTCGAAACAGGAGTTACAGAATAAATAGAGACTAGTTAAGAATGAAGTGACGATGTATGTTGGAAGTGGTTCCAAGATTGATATAATCATCATCGCACACTCTCTATACTTTCATGATTAGTGTTGAACCTGAATAAAAGTTATTTGGTGTTTGCTTTGATCATAAATATGATTAGATCATGTTTATAGCGATATGATTATTCATCTAAGATAGAGAATAAATTGTTATTCTATTTACATGAATACAACCTTCTATGGTCATACACCCAATGTCGATGGTTTTATTGAATCTTGATCGTAGTGATACACATATTCATAATATTGATGCCAAAAGATGGAAAGTTGATAATGATAGTGCAACATATTTGTGGCACTGCCGTTTGGGTCATATCAGGTGTAAAGCGCATGAAGAAACTCCATTAAGATGGATTTTTGGAATCACTTGATTATGAATCATTTGATGCTTGTGAATCGTGCCTTATGGGCAAGATGACTAAAACTCCGTTCTCCGAAACAATGGAGCTAGTGACTTATTGGAAATAATACATACCGATGTATGCGGTCCAATGAGTGTTGATGCTCGTGGCGGGTATCGTTATTTTCTGACCTTCACAGATGATTTGAGCAGATATGGGTATATCTACTTAATGAAACACAAGTCTGAAACATTTGAAAAGTTCAAGGAATTTCAGAGTGAAGTGGAGAATCATCGTAACAAGAAAATAAAGTTTCTACGATCTGATCGTAGAGGAGAATATTTGAGTTACGATTTTGGCCTTTATTTAAAACAATGTGGAATAGTTTCACAGCTCACGCCACATGGAACACCACAGCGTAATGGTGTGTCCGAATATCATAACCGCACTTTATTGGATATGGTGCGATCTATGATGTCTCTTACCAGGTTAGCACTATTGTTTTGGGGTTATGCATTAGAGACAGCTACATTCACGTTAAACAGGGCACCATCAAAATCCGTTGAGACGACACCTTATGGAGCTGCGGTTTGGCAGGAAACCAAAGTTGTCATTTCTTAAAGTTTGGGGCTGCGATGCTTATGTGAAAAAGCTTCAACCTGATAAGCTCGAACCCAAATCGGACAACTGCGTCTTCATAGGATACCCAAAGGAAACTGTTGGGTACACCTTCTTGAAGGAAATATGCCCTAGAGGCAATAATAAAGTTATTATTTATTTCCTCATATCATGATAAATGTTTATTATTCATGCTAGAATTGTATTAACCGAAAACTTGATACATGTGTGAATACATAGACAAACATATAGTCACTAGTATGCCTCTACTTGACTAGCTCATTAATCAAAGATGGTTATGTTTCCTAACCATAGACATGTGTTGTCATTTGATTAATGGGATCACATCATTAGGAGAATGATGTGATTGACATGACCCATTCCGTTAGCCTAGCACTTGATCGTTTAGTATATTGCTATTGCTTTCTTCATGACTTATACATGTTCCTGTAACTATGAGATTATGCAACTCCCGTTTACCAGAGGAACACTTTGGGTACTACCAAACGTCACAACATAATTGGGTGATTATAAAGGAGTACTACAGGTGTCTCCGAAGCTACATGTTGGGTTGGCGTATTTCGAGATTAGGTTTTGTCACTCCAATTGTCGGAGAGGTGTCTCTGGGCCCTCTCGGTAATGCACATCACTATAAGCCATGCAAGCAATGTAGCTAATGAGTTAGTTACAAGATGATGCATTACGTAACGAGTAAAGAGACTTGCCGGTAACGAGATTGAACTAGGTATTGGATACCGACGATCGAATCTCGGGCAAGTAACATACCGATGACAAAGGGAACAGCGTATGTTGTTATGCGGTTTGACCGATAAAGATCTTCGTAGAATATGTAGGAACCAATATGGGCATCCAGGTTCCGCTATTGGTTATTGACCGAGAATAGTTCTAGGTCATGTCTACATAGTTCTCGAACCCGTAGGGTCCGCACGCTTAAAGTTACGATGACAGTTTTATTATGAGTTTATAAGTTTTGATGTACCGAAGTTTGTTCGGAGTCCCGGATGTGATCACGAACATGACGAGGATTCTCGAAATGGTCGAGACATAAAGATTGATATATTGGAAGCCTATGTTTGGACATTGGAATCGTTCCGGGTGAAATCGGCATTTTACCGGAGCACCGGGAGGTTACCGGAACCCCCCGGGGGGTTATTGGGCCTACATGGGCCTCGGGAGAGAAGAGGGAAGGAGGAAGGAGGGGGGCCGCGCGCCCCTCCCCTTCCTAGTTCGAATAGGACAAGGGAAGGGGGGCGGCGCCCCCCCTTTCCTTCCCCTCTTCCTCCTCTTTCCCCCCCTTCTCCTATTCCAACTAGGAAAGAAGGGAGTCCTACTCCCGGTGGGAGTAGGACTCCCCCCCTTGGCGCGCCCTCCTTGGCCGGCCGCCTCCTCCCCCCTGGCTCCTTTATATACGGGGGCGGGGGGCACCCCATGACACACAAGTTGATCTACAGATCGTTCCTTAGCCGTGTGCGGTGCCTCCCTCCACCATATTCCACCCCGGTCATATGGTCGCGGAGTTTAGGCGAAGCCCTGCGCCGGTAGAACATCATCATCGTCACCACGCCGTCGTGCTGACGGAACTCATCCCCGAAGCTTTGCTGGATCGGAGCCCGAGGATCGTCATCGAGCTGAACGTGTGCTGAACTCGGAGGTGCCGTACGTTCGGTGCTTGGATCGGTCAGATCGTGAAGACGTACGACTACATCAACCGTGTTGTGCTAACGCTTCCGCTTACGGTCTACGAGGGTACGTGGACAACACTCTCCCTTCTCGTTGCTATGCCATCACCATGATCTTGCGTGCGCGTAGGATTTTTTTTGAAATTACTACGTTCCCCAACAGTGGCATCCGAGCCAGGTTTTATGCGTAGATGTCATATGCACGAGTAGAACACAAGTGAGTTGTGGGCGATATAAGTCATACTACTTACCAGCATGTCATACTTTGGTTCAGCGACATTGTGAGATGAAGCGGCCCGGACCGACATTACGCGTACGCTTACGCGAGACTGGTTTCACCATTACGAGCACTCGTGCTTAAAGGTGGCTGGCGGGTGTCTGTCTCTCTCACTTTAGTTGAACCGAGTGTGGCTACGCCCGGTCCTTGCGAAGGTTAAAACAACACTAACTTGACAAACTATCGTTGTGGTTTTGATGCGTAGGTAAGAACGGTTCTTGCTCAGCCCGTAGCAGCCACGTAAAATTTGCAACAACAAAGTAGAGGACGTCTAACTTGTTTTTGCAGGGCATGTTGTGATGTGATATGGTCAAGATGTGATGCTATATTTTATTGTATGAGATGATCATGTTTTGTAACTGAAGTTATCGGCAACTGGCAGGAGCCATATGGTTGTCGCTTTATTGTATGAAATGCAAACGCCCTGTAATTGCTTTACTGTATCACTAAGCGGTAGCGATAGTCGTAGAAGCAATAGATGGCGTAACGACAACGATGCTACGATGGAGATCAAGGTGTCGCGCCGATGACAATGGTGATCACGACGGTGCTTCGAAGATGGAGATCACAAGCACAAGATGATGATGCCCATATCATATCACTTATATTGATTGCATGTGATGTTTATCCTTTATGCATCTTATCTTGCTTTGATTGACGGTAGCATTTTAAGATGATCTCTCACTTAAATTATCAAGAAGTGTTCTCCCTGAGTATGCACCGTTACCAAAGTTCATCGTGCCCAGACACCACGTGATGATCGGGTGTGATAAGCTCTACGTCCATCTACAACGGGTGCAAGCCAGTTTTTGCACACGCAGAATACTCAGGTTAAACTTGACGAGCCTAGCATATGCAGATATGGCCTCGGAACACGGAGACCGAAAGGTCGAGCATGAATCATATAGTAGATATGATCAACATAATGATGTTCACCATTGAAAACTAATCCATCTCACGTGATGATCGGTTATGGTTTAGTTGATTTGGATCACGTGATCACTTAGATGACTAGAGAGATGTCTGTCTAAGTGGGAGTTCTTAAGTAATATGATTAATTGAACTTAAATTTATCATGGACTTAGTACCTGATAGTATTTTGCTTGTCTATGTTTGATTGCAGATAGATGGCTCGTGCTGTTGTTCCATTGAGTTTTAATGCGTTCCTTGAGAAAGCAAAGTTGAAAGATGATGGTAGCAATTACACGGACTGGGTCCGTAACTTGAGGATTATCCTCATTGCTGCACAGAAGAATTACGTCCTGGAAGCACCGCTGGGTGCCAGGCCTGCTGCTGATGCAACTGACGATGTTAAGAACGTCTGGCAGAGCAAAGCTGATGACTACTCAATAGTTCAGTGTGCCATGCTTTACGGCTTAGAACCGGGTCTTCAACGACGTTTTGAACGTCATGGAGCATATGAGATGTTCCAGGAGTTGAAGATAATATTTCAAGCAAATGCCCGGATTGAGAGATATGAAGTCTCCAATAAGTTCTATAGCTGCAAGATGGAGGAGAATAGTTCTGTCAGTGAACACATACTCAAAATGTCTGGGTATAATAATCACTTGATTCAACTGGGAGTTAATCTTCCTGATGATAGTGTCATTGACAGAATTCTCCAATCACTGCCACCAAGCTACAAGAGCTTCGTGATGAACTATAATATGCAAGGGATGAACAAGACTATTCCCGAGCTCTTCGCAATGCTAAAAGCTGCGGAAGTAGAAATCAAGAAGGAGCATCAAGTGTTGATGGTTAACAAGACCACTAGTTTCAAGAAAAAGGGCAAAGGGAAGAAGAAGGGGAACTTCAAGAAGAACAGCAAGCAAGTTGCTGCTCAAGAGAAGAAACCCAAGTCTGGACCTAAGCCTGAAACTGAGTGCTTCTACTGCAAGCAGACTGGACACTGGAAGCGGAACTTCCCCAAGTATTTGGCGGATAAGAAGGATGGCAAGGTGAACAAAGGTATATGTGATATACATGTTATTGGTGTGTACCTTACTAGAGCTCGCAGTAGCACCTGGGTATTTGATACTGGTTCTGTTGCTAACATTTGCAACTCGAAACAGGGACTACGAAAGAAGCGAGCACTGGCTAAGGATGAGGTGACGATGCGCGTGGGAAATGGTTCCAAAGTCGATGTGATCGCAGTCGGCACGCTACCTCTACATCTACCTTCGGGATTAGTTTTAGACCTGAATAATTGTTATTTGGTGCCAGCGTTGAGCATGAACATTATATCTGGATCTTGTTTGATGCGAGACGGTTATTCATTTAAATCAGAGAATAATGGTTGTTCTATTTATATGAGTAATATCTTTTATGGTCATGCACCCTTGAAGAGTGGTCTATTTTTGTTGAATCTCGATAGTAGTAATACACATATTCATAATGTCGAAGCCAAAAAATGCAGAGTTAATAATGATAGTGCAACTTATTTGTGGCACTGCCGTTTAGGTCATATCGGTGTAAAACACATGAAGAAACTCCATACCGATGGACTTTTGGAACCACTTGATTATGAATCATTTGGTACTTGCGAACCGTGCCTCATGGGCAAGATGACTAAAACACCGTTCTCCGGTACTATGGAGAGAGCAACAGATTTATTGGAAATCATACATATAGATGTATGTGGTCCGATGAATGTTGAAGCTCGTGGCGAATATCGTTATTTTCTCACCTTCACAGATGATTTAAGCAGATATGGGTATATTTACTTAATGAAACACAAGTCTGAAACATTTGAAAAGTTCAAACAATTTCAGAGTGAAGTAGAAAATCATCGTAACAAGAAAATAAAATTTCTACGATCTGATCATGGAGGAGAATATTTGAGTTACGAGTTTGGTTTACATTTGAAACAATGCGGAATAGTTTCGCAACTCACGCCACCCGGAACACCACAACGAAATGGTGTGTCCGAACATCGTAATCGTACTTTACTAGACATGGTGCGATCTATGATGTCTCTTACTGATTTACCGCTATCGTTCTGGGGTTATGCTTTAGAGATGACCGCATTCACGTTAAATAGGGCACCATCAAAATCCGTTGAGACGACGCCTTATGAACTGTGGTTTGGCAAGAAACCAAAGTTGTCGTTTCTTAAAGTTTGGGGCTGCGATGCTTATGTGAAGAAACTTCAACCAGATAAGCTCGAACCTAAATCGGAGAAATGTGTCTTCATAGGACACCCGAAAGAGACAGTTGGGTATACCTTCTATCACAGATCCAAAGGCAAGACATTCGTTGCTAAGAATGGATCCTTTCTAGAGAAGGAGTTTCTCTCGAAAGAAGTGAGTGGGAGGAAAGTAGAACTTGATGAGGTAACTATACCTGCTCCCTTATTGGAAAGTAGTTCATCACAGAAACCGGTTCCTGTGACACTTACACCAATTAGTGAGGAAGCTAATGATATTGATCATGAAACTTCAGATCAAGTTTCTACTGAACTTCGAAGGTCTACCAGAGTAAGATCCGCACCAGAGTGGTACGGTAATCCTATTCTGGAAGTCATGTTACTTGACCATGACGAACCTACGAACTATGAGGAAGCAATGATGAGCCCAGATTCCGCAAAATGGCTAGAAGCCATGAAATCTGAGATGGGATCCATGTATGAAAACAAAGTATGGACTTTGGTTGACTTGCCCGATGATCGGCAAGCCATTGAGAATAAATGGATCTTTAAGAAAAAGACTGACGTTGATGGTAATATAACTGTCTATAAAGCTCGACTTGTTGCAAAAGGTTTTCGACAAGTTCAAGGGGTTGACTACGATGAGACTTTCTCACCTGTAGCGATGCTTAAGTCTGTCCGAATCATGTTAGCTATTGCTGCATTTCATGATTATGAAATTTGGCAAATGGATGTTAAAACTGCATTCTTGAATGGATTTCTGGAAGAAGAGTTGTATATGATGCAGCCAGAAGGTTTTGTTGATCCAAAAGGTGCTAACAAAGTGTGCAAACTCCAGCGATCCATTTATGGACTGGTGCAAGCATCTCGGAGTTGGAATAAACACTTTGATAGTGTGATCAAAGCATATGGTTTTATATAGACTTTTGGAGAAGCATGTATTTACAAGAAAGTGAGTGGGAGCTCTGTAGCATTTCTAATATTATATGTAGATGACATATTATTAATTGGAAATGATATAGAATTTCTGGATAGCATAAAAGGATACTTGAATAAAAGTTTTTCAATGAAAGACCTCGGTGAAGCTGCTTACATATTGGGCATCAAGATTTATAGAGAGAGATCAAGACGCTTAATAGGACTTTCACAAAGCACATACCTTGATAAAATTTTGAATAAGTTCAAAATGGATCAGGCAAAGAAAGGGTTCTTGCCTGTGTTACAAGGTGTGAAGTCGAGTCAGACTCAATGCCCGACCACTGCAGAAGATAGAGAGAAAATGAAAGATGTTCCCAATGCTTCAGCCATAGGCTCTATCATGTATGCAATGCTGTGTACCAGACCTGATGTATGCTTAGCAATAAGCTTGGCAGGAAGGTACCAAAGTAATCCAGGAGTGGATCACTGGACATCGGTCAAGAACATCCTGACCTGAAAAGGACTAAGGATATGTTTCTCGTATATGGAGGTGACAAAGAGCTAGTCGTAAATGGTTGCGTCGATGCAAGCTTTGACACTGATCCGGACGATTCTAAATCGCAAAACGGATACGTGTTTTTATTAAACGGTGGAGCTGTAAGTTGGTGCAGTTCTAAACAAAGCGTCGTGGCGGGATCTACATGTGAAGCGGAGTACATAGCTGCTTCGGAAGCAGCAAAAGGAGTCTGGATGAAGGAGTTCATTACCGATTTAGGTGTCATACCTAGTGCATCGGGACCAATGAAGATCTTCTGTGACAATACTGGTGCAATTGCCTTGGCAAAGGAATCCAGATTTCACAAGAGGACCAAGCACATCAAGAGACGCTTCAATTCCATCCGGGACCAAGTCCAAGTGGGAGACATAGAGATTTGCAAGATACATACGGATCTGAATATTGCAGACCCATTGACTAAGCCTCTCTCACGAGCAAAACATGATCAACACCAAGACTCCATGGGTGTTAGAATCATTACTATGTAATCTAGATTATTGACTCTAGTGCAAGTGGGAGACTGAAGGAAATATGCCCTAGAGGCAATAATAAAGTTATTATTTATTTCCTCATATCATGATAAATGTTTATTATTCATGCTAGAATTGTATTAACCGGAAACTTAGTACATGTGTGAATACATAGACAAAACTTCTAGTCCCTAGTATGCCTCTACTTGACTAGCTCGTTAATCAAAGATGGTTATGTTTCCTAACTATAGACATGTGTTGTCATTTGATGAACGGGATCACATTATTAGGATAATGATGTGATGGACATGACCCATCCATTAGCTTAGCATTATGATCATGTCAGTTTCATTGCTACTGCTTTCTTCATGACTTATACAAGTTCCTCATACTATGAGATTATGCAACTCCTGAATACCGGAGGAACACTTTGGGTACTACCAAACATCACAACGTAAAAGGGTGATTATAAAGGTCCTCTACAGGTGTCTCTGAAGGTGTTTGTTGGGTTGGCATATATCAAGATTAGGATTTGTCACTCTGTGTTTCGAGGAGGTATCTCTGGGCCCTCTCGGTAATACTCATCACTATAAGCCTTGCAAGCATTGTAACTAATGAGTTAGTTGCGGGATGAAGTATTACGGAACAAGTGAAAAGACTTGCCGGTAACAAGATTGAACTAGGTATAATGATACCGACGATCGAATTTCGGGCAAGTAACATACCGATGACAAAGGGAACAACATATGTTGTTATGCGGTTTGACCGATAAAGATCTTCGTAGAATATGTAGGAACCAATACGAGCACCTAGGTTCCGCTATTGGTTATTGACCGGAGACGTGTCTCGGTCATGTCTACATAGTTCTCAAACCCGTAGGGTCCGCACGCTTAATGTTCGATGACGATTGGTATTATGAGTTTATGTGATATGATGTACCGAAGTTTGTTCGGAGTCCTGGATGAGATCACGGACATGATGAGGAGTCTCGAAATGGTCGAGACATAAAGATTCATATATTGGAAGGTTGCATTTGTACATCGGAATTGTTCTGAGTGGTTCAGGCATTTTTCCGGAGTACCGAGAGGTTACGGGAACCCCGAGGAGAAGTTATGGGCCTTATGGGCCATAAGAGGGAAGCACACCAGCCCACAAGGGGCTGGTGCGCCCCCCTTTGGGCAGGAGGCCGAATTGGACTTGGGAATGGGGCGCCACCCCCTTTCCTTCTCCTACTCCCTCTCCTTCCCCCTTTCCCCCTCCGGTAGAAGGAAAAAAAGGGTGGGGCCGAATCCTACTAGGATTGGAGTCCTAGTAGGACTCCCCTCTCCCTGGCGCGCCCCTTGGTAGCCGGCCTCCTCCTCCCCTCCTTTATATACGGGGGTAGGGGGCACCCTAAAGACACAACAGACAACACAAGTTGATTGTTTAGCCATGTGCGGTGCCCCCCTCCACAGTTACACATCTCGGTCATATCGTTGTAGTGCTTAGGCAAAGCCCTGTGCCGGTAACTTCATCATCACTGTCACCACGCCGTCGTGCTGATGAAACACTTCCTTGACCTCATCTGGATCTAGAGTTCGCGGGACGTCACCGAGTTGAACGTGTGCAGATCGCGGAGGTGTCGTACCTTCGGTGCTAGGATCGATCGGATCGTGAAGACGTACGACTACATCAACCGCGTTGTCATAAGGCTTCAGCTTTCGGTCTACGAGGGTACATAGATAATACTCTCCCCTCTCGTTGCTATGCATCACCTAGTGATAGATCTTGCATGATTGTAGGATATTTTTTTGAAATTACCGCGTTCCCCAATAGTGACCTCATCTAGCCCCTACCGCCGCCCACTATCAGGTCCTCATAGTGAAATGCGGGGTTGACGTAGTAATACATGGTGCTAAAAAAACATGTGAGACCCACACATCATATATCTGGTTCAAACATGCAGTACCTCAGCAGCGCTGAAGTGCCCACCATGTTAGACTGTTATCGAAACTATGATAGATGTGAGCACACCATATGGAGCATAGAGCAGTGACCAACCAAGTGAGTTATTCTTCATCATTGAGCACTTCTCGCCAAGTGAATTCTTCTACGTTCTCGAGGCCTACCTCAGCGAAGCGCTTGCCGGCCACCCCCACAATCTCAAGGCTGAGCTCAACATCGACAATAGTAATCTCCAGCTTCTTTTTGACGAGCATGAGGAGGTTGCTGATGAGTTCTCTAGTATGAAGCTCTAGGCGTACGCCACTGTGAGTACAAGATCAATGTTACATGAGATATAAGTTATTAAATCTTGGGTAACTTATTATTACAAGGCATGTGGGCATGACGTGCATACCGTCTCGACCTAGCATGCGGGTGAGATCGACTAGAAGGTGGATGCGATCTGTGAGAGGTGTGATTGACCAGTCAACAACCATCTATCTACGAGACGTGTGATTGACCCACCTCCCAGTTGGTAGAGCATCAATCCATGGGACGTACGATCTAAATTTGAATGGACGGTCGGGATGAGTTATAAAGGAGATGGATCCGTGGGAGGCACGATCGACCAATCGGAAACCGGTGAACTATCTCATGCGGATCAACCGGGACAACCAACCACCAAATCAGCCCGGACGGACGGATAGTACCGGCTTCATGTACCATGAAACTAAGCACGCATGTCATGGGCCATCGGATCACTAGGGGTTGGGCGGCTGAGAGCTCTCGAACCGTGGGATGCGCAAGCGGCCAATCGAAAAACATCGATCCATTCATGGGATGCGGACGACTGACCAAGCAAGCAGCTAACAAACAAGAGTAAAATAATGAAACAAACCATCGAGTTCGTTCGACCCAGCAAACCATTGTTTTTTTCAGATGCCGCATGCCGTTGGATGGATAGGTTGGATGGATAGGTTCGAAACGGCTTGATCCGTGGGAGGCGCGGCGGACCAATGGAAAAGCGTCGATCCATGAGACCGTATTAATTGTGTAATTGACCAAGCAAGCAACAAAGAAAAATGAACCATACGTGATTAATCAGGAGCGGGCCGTCGGATCGCTAAGAGTTGAACGGCTGAGATGGATTAAATAGAGCTTGATCCGTGGGAGGGATCCGTGTGAGCGTGTTATTGACCAACGGGAAGAAAGCGGGAGAGGAGATGAAAAGGTCGAAAGAAATCTCACATCCTGCTCTGCTTCCCACCCAACTCCACATCCAAAACGCCGCCGCCGCCGCCGCCGCCAACCACCACATACAAAGCGCCGCCGCCGCCAACCACCACATCTCCGACCACCAGGGTCTATCCCCTCCTCTCCATCGCGGCTGCTGGTCGCGGATCGACCTCCCCATCCGAGGCCAACTCCTCCATCCACAGCGGATTCGTCTCCTCCTCCACACCGAGGCCATGGCAGGAGGAGCACGAAACACTAGCGCCCGCCATGGCGACCTAGCACCAGGAACCGGCCGGCGCATCCTGCAGCCGCCGGTCCAGCATGAATGCGGCAGCTTGGCCTCAAGGACTCCAAGATCTGGTCTGCCCTTCCTCTTTCCCGTCCATGTGTCTGTCGAGCCGAGCCTCAAAGATTGAGATTTGTTTCATTCTCCCCGTCCGGTCCATGTGTGTCGAGCATCAAGCTTTTTTTGCCCTAGTAAATAAATTGCCCAATTTAAAGAGATGACACACTTCAATTAATCATCATAGCTGCCTTCTTCTTGCAACATACATGTAATTATACTGCACATCCCGAATCGAATCACTGGTAAAAATGCGAATCAGATAATATGGCCTAATAAAATTCAACCTAGGCAGACATTATTAGAAAAATAAAGGATAGATAATAATAGTGTATTGGCACGCCTATGGTTCTACTAATTGATTTCAGTGGGTTTGATTGATCTTGTTGTTTGGCAGATTCCTCCATATGCCCACCAAAAACATGACTCGTGGGATAGAAGCATCACCATCTTTTTACTAGGAACATATAACATAAAAACTTTGACCAAATCAACAACCTTTTTTATAGTTTAACTGCTAAGCATAACAGCCATGTTTTAATCAACTAAAATAGTCCATATGGTGAACTCGGATCAGTTTAGACTCCGGATGATTTGTCATCACAAAATGACTTAAAGAACAACTGCAGTTTTGTAATTTTCAGTTTTAAACCATACATGCACCCCCGTGTTCAAGTATTTCATCATTAGGGAATAAGTATGGGAGGAGGATCTTGTATCTATTTCATCACTAGAGAAGAAATAAACACTGATTGCTTGTATTTTCTAGTTTGCAGGCACAGATGATGTATGTGGCAGGCGACGATGATGCCGACGCCAACGCCGAGGAGGACGAGGACCCGAGCTCCAGCCTGACCAGCATGGTCCCTGCTGCCTGCCAGTAATGACTCCCTGCAGGTAGCACCTCCCTCTGCCCACTCACTTGCTAGTCTCTCAGTAGGATGCGATTGTTCTAGTAGCTATCATTTACACGGCGGCGCATATATGGATTTGCCCATGGTTCCATGAATTGTGTAATACTAGGAGATATGGGTGAGGAACTGAAAATATAATATGCTTCCATGAATTGTCCTGCAGATATGCGCCATATGGGAGATCCTTCTCGCCGGACTTCAGGAGAAGGCGGTCCCTCGGCGACGGGTTTGAGAGCTAGCGTGGGTTTTGCCAGACCATTCATGCTACCCAGATGGGATTGTCGCTCAATATCGGTAAAGCTCTCACCTTTTCTCATGAATATATGCGTGCTACAATGAAACTGGCGCTCGGATGCCATGGTCCTTAGGTGTGTGTTATCTACTCCCTCTGATGCAAAATTAGTGTCGCAGTTTTGAACTAAGGCTAGTTCAACCTTAGTTCAAAAATGATTACCAGTACAAATTGCTGCATTTTCATATTTCCATCAGTGCTGTTTTTCTGGAAGAACATTCAGAGCTAGACCCTTCTGATGGATATGTATAATTTTCAGTGTTTTCAAAATACCTAGCACTACTCTTCTGATAGATATTCAATCAGGATGATGCACATTAATTAGTCATTTAGGCCTTAAGTATTGATAGTTCACATGACTAACTCATACACATGATCTTCTATTTCATTTTATATTGAGGCAATGGTCTCTAATGAACTGAAAATAGAAAAAATGATGCGTGAATGCACCTTCAACCAGCTAGCTCACTAGCATAACCCGTGATAAGTGATAATTAAAGTGTGGGGCAAATGTAAAGATTCTTGCATTCCAGCTATCTTTAAGATGTGATGTTACTGTTCTTTATGGTAGGACTAGGATGAATCCACATAGTTCTGTTACCCTGAACCCTTTTTTGTCAGAGATGCCTCTTGCCTCTACCTGCTGCACCATCGAGTCATCTTCCTTAGCCACCAAATGCTGCAATTTTTTATGCCAAATTAATGGATGAACACCTTCCTTGTTCTTCTATTACTAGTGTAGACATACTAGTAGTACTGCCACTATATGATGGATGTATCGATACGTGATGTCCTCTGATGCAAAAAATTCCTCACTTTCCTTTACTTCTTTGTTCAAAACTGATTGTATACTTACTAGTTCTCTGATGGATGTATCGATGGCGTTGAGTGTCATCACAAAATGGATGAACGCCTTCCTTGTTCTTCTATTACTAGTGTATACTTACCAGTATAGTAAAAAAACACGATTGATTAATCATTATGGGAGGAGAATCATGTATGTATTTCATTACAGAAGAAATAAACACTACTTGCTTGTATTTGCATCTTTGCAGGCATGTATCATGTACGCAGCAGACGAGGATGATGATGACGCCGAGGAGGATGAGGACCTGAGCTCGAGCCTGACCACGATGGCGCATATCACAAGGTCCCTACTGCCTGCCAGTAACTACTCCCTGCAGGTAGACCTCCCTCTGCCTCCCTCCACACACTCACTTGTTAGTCCCTCGGTAGGATGCATTGATGTAGTAGCCATCATTTACATGGATGCATATATATGGATTTGCCCATGGTTTGTTTGAATCAAAAAATGGGGAACACAATGACACGTCAGCACAATGGATACTACTGAGCTACTAGCACGTCACAAGTCACTATATTGGTAGCTTGAACCACTTGGTCGCTTACAAATAACTACTAGTTTTAGCTATCGCAATTAAGCCTTACTAATTAAGGGTGGCCGTGCTACCTGATTGGCATCTAATGTGTTGGCTCTCCTCTCGATCTGGGCAGCCCTAAATTATGAGCTTCTTGTGATGGTTTGCATGGTTAAAAGATGCATCTTGTGTGTATTATACTGTTTGATTAAACCTCAGCTTCTTGAGATCCATGAGTATCCACTAATGGTGTCTTTTTGTTGCCTCTCTGTAGGTTTCACATCATTCTCAGGAGAAGCGTGGGTGTTTTGTGACTTTGGCTTTCGGAAAGCACTTGGGAGGGGCCAGTTCGGCATGTTTACTTGGCCAGAGAAAAGAGGGTAATTACTATTGATAATCTCAGATTATTATGTTCATTTCTATAATTTTAGTCCCTTTTTCTATGTAGTAGGCCGATTAGTTAAGCACCACAATTTGATTGAAGGAATTTATTAATAGCTACTCTAGTTAATGGTTCAATAATCAGGGCTGAAATATATTTGTTCTGAGACTAGAGCATGGCGTTGAGTGACACTGGTTCTCATATGTGCCTTTGGGTTTAAAAGCAGAAGTGTAGCACACAGTCGTCATCTACATGCACAAGCTTTTCTGAGCTGAGTCTAGATTCAGAAGCTTAGTGTACACCATCTGTTCTGCCTACTTTTGACTATGTGAAGTGTTAATTTTCTGCTTCATAATGTCAACATTATCCCTATAAAGAAATAACAATGTCAGCATCAACAGCTTCCAGTTTAAAAGTAATTAAAACAGCTAAAATAGCTCTGTTTCAACTGAATTGCTATACTGTTTGTTTCGTGTTCTGAAAAAATATATGAATTACATGGATTATTTGAAGATATTCTGGGCTACGAACTTACTGAAGGAATCTAATGAGCAAAAACATTAATTTTGTGCTTCATCAATGTATCTTCTCCTGTTACTTGAAGAGTCACTATCTAATAATCTGCATTTTTATTGTTTGAACCTGATGAACTCTGAATGTGTTGCTATGACTTTGTTAATATCTAATAAGTTCTTGTTCTCGCAGATTGTTGACAACAACAACAACAACAAAGCCTTTAGTCCCAAACAAGTTGCGATAGGCTAGAGGTGAAACCCATAAGATCTCGCAACCAACTCATGGCTCTGGCACATGGATAGCAAGCTTCCACGCACCCCTGTCCATAGCTAGCCCTTTGTCGATACTCCAATCCTTCAGGTCTCTCTTAACGGACTCCTCCCATGTCAAATTCGGTCGACCCCGCCCTCTCTTGACATTCTCCGCACGCTTTAGCCGTCCGCTATGCACTAGAGCTTCTGGAGGCCTGCGCTGAATATGCCCAAACCATCTTAGACGATGTTGGACAAGCTTCTCCTCAATTGGTGCTACCCCAACTCTATCTCGTATATCATCATTCTGGACTTGATCCTTCCTCGTGTGGCCACACATCCATCTCAACATACGCATCTCCGCCACACCTAACTGTTGAACATGTCGCCTTTTAGTCGGCCAACACTCCGCGCCATACAACATTGCGGGTCGAACCGCCGTCCTGTAGAACTTGCCTTTTAACTTTTGTGGCACTCTCTTGTCACAGAGAATGCCAGAAGCTTGGCGCCACTTCATCCATCCGGCTTTGATTCGATGGTTCACATCTTCATCAATACCCCCATCCTCCTGCAACATTGACCCCAAATACCGAAAGGTGTCCTTCCGAGGTACCACCTGGCCATCAAGGCTAACCTCCTCCTCCTCACACCTAGTAGTACTGAAACCGCACATCTACTAAGCCTAAACCCTTTCGATTCCAAGGTTTGTCTCCATAACTCCAACTTCCCATTTACCCCCGTCCGACTATCGTCAACTAGCACCACATCATCCGCAAAGAGCATACACCATGGGATATCTCCTTGTATATCCCTTTGACCTCATCCATCACCAATGCAAAAAGATAAGGGCTCAAAGCTGACCCCTGATGCAGGCCTATCTTAATCGGGAAGTCATCGGTGTCAACATCACTTGTTCGAACACTTGTCACAACAGTATCGTACATGTCCTTGATGAGGGTAATGTACTTTGCTGGAACTTTGTGTTTCTCCAAGGCCCACCACATGACATTCCGCGGTATCTTATCATAGGCCTTCTCCAAGTCAATGAACACCATATGCAAGTCCTTCTTTTGCTCCCGATATCTCTCCATAAGTTGTCGTACCAAGAAAATGGCTTCCATGGTCGACCTCCTAGGCATGAAACCAAACTGATTTTTGGTCACGCTTGTCATTCTTCTTAAGCGGTGCTCAATGACTCTCTCCCATAGCTTCATTGTATGGCTCATCAGCTTAATTCCACGGTAATTAGTACAACTCTGAACATCCCCCTTGTTCTTGAAGATTGGTACTCCGTCTCCATTCTTCTGGCATCTTGTTTGCCCGAAAAATGAGGTTGAAAAGCTTGGTTAGCCATACTATCGCTATGTCCCCGAGACCTTTCCACACCTCAATGGGGATACAATCAGGGCCCATCGCCTTGCCTCCTTTCATCCTTTTTAAAGCCTGCTTCACCTCAGACTCCTGGATGCGCCGCACAAAACACATGCTGGTCTCATCAAAGGAGTTGTCCAGTTCAATGGTAGAACTCTCATTCTCCCCATTGAACAGCTTGTCGAAGTACTCCCGCCATCTATGCTTAATCTCCTCGTCCTTCACCAAGAGTTGGCTTGCTCCGTCCTTGATGCATTTGACTTGGCCAATATCCCTCGTCTTCCTCTCCCGGATCTTAGCCATCTTATAGATGTCCCTTTCACCTTCCTTCGTGCCTAACCGTTGGTAGAGGTCCTCATATGCCCGACCCCTTGCTTCACCAACAGCTCGCTTTGCGGCCTTCTTTGCCATCTTGTACTTCTCTATGTTGTCTGCACTCCTATCCAGGTATAGGCGCCTGAAGCAATCTTTCTTCTCTTTAATCGCCTTCTGGACATCATCATTCCACCACTAGGTATCCTTATCTTCGCTTCTCCTTCCCCTGGACACTCCAAACTCCTCCGAGGCCACCTTACGAATGCAAGTCGCCATCTTCATCCACACATTGTCCGCATCCCCTCCTTCCTCCCAAGGGCCCTCCTTAATTACCCTCTCCTTGAACACCTAAGCTACCTCCCCCTTGAGCTTCCACCACTTCATTCTAGCGACTTTGGCACGCTTATCCCGCTGGACACGAATCCGAAAGCGGAAGTCAGCAACCACCAGCTTATGCTGGGGTACAACACTCTCTCCAGGTATCACCTTACGGTCTAGGCACGCACGCCTGTCTTCTCTTCTCGAGAGGATGAAATCAATCTGGCTAGAGTGTTGGCCACTACTAAAAGTCACCAGATGTGATTCTCTCTTTCTAAAGAGGGTGTTAGCTACAATCATGTTGTAGGCTAGAGCAAAGCTTAAGACATCTTCTCCTTCTTGATTCCTGATGCCATAGCCAAAGCCCCCATGCGCCCCTTCAAAACCTGTGTTAGATGTACCCACGTGGCCATTGAGGTCTCCTCCTATGAAGAGCTTCTCACCAATCGGTACACTCCTAACCATGTCTTCCAAGCCTTCCCAGAACTCCCTCTTGGTGTTCTCATTGTGGCCTACTTGCGGGGCATACGCGCTGATAACATTGAGAACCAAGTCCTCAACTACCAGCTTGACCAGGATAATCCGGTCCCCACGTCTCTTGACGTCTACCAGTCCATACTTGAGGCTCTTGTTGATCAAGATGCCTATGCCATTTCTGTTTGCAGCCGTCCCCGTGTACCACAGCTTGAAGCCGGTATCCTCCACCTCCTTCGCCTTCTATCCTCTCCATTTGGTTTCTTGGACGCAAAGGATATCAACACCTCTCCTCACCGCTGCATCAACTAGCTCCCGAAGCTTCCCTGTCAGAGACCCTACGTTCCAGCTACCTAAGCGAATCCTCCTAGGCTTGGCTAGCTTCCTTACCCTTCGCACTCGTCGAGTCAAATGCGAAGACCCTTGCTCATTTTCCACTACATCCGGGCGCCGATGTAGCGCGCCACTAAGGATGCGATGACCCGATCCTCGCTCACTTGCCACCGTATCCGGATCAAGATACGGCGCGCCACTTGAGGGGTGACGGCCCGGCCCTTGCCCATTTTCCACCACACCCGGGTTCCGATGTGGCGCGTCGCTGAGAGGGTTACGCCCCAATGAAAATCTTTTGGGTTTCATCTCCATAAGAGCGGCTGAGTTTTTACGTTGGCTCGTCAAGCCTATCACAACCCTCCTCCTTTACCTGGGCTTGGGACCGGCTATGTTGAGACAACATAGGCGGAGTTTTCTCGCAGATTGTTGAAAGGTTCAATTTTATCTCATGAGATGATGTGTATGTGGTTGCGACTTAAAGGTTGTCTTTAACTCTTATTCTTGAGATGGTGCGTTCTTGTGACAATTACTTACTAAAAGCACGTCTTTGCTCTCATTAAACAAAATTTTAAGGTAATTAACATGGGGGAGAGAGAGTCACCACCTGAATCACTAAAACAATTTAGTAACATCCATTGAGGTGGTATTAAAATGTACTGTTACTAGTCAACAAAGATCTGGTCTTAAATATTATGCACTTTATTGCTAATTATGCCTCATTGTCTATATCCGCCGCTACATCATGGGTGCATTTTTGTAGTCGAATATGTTGCCGATGTATATGCTCGGCTGAGAAAACACAAAATTTATTGTGGTGGGTGTTTCTATGGTGACCTGCTACTCATTTGAGATACAGATAGACTACTAGTTATTCAGCATTGTGGATATGGAAAATGATATGTTGTTATATGTTTTCCTGAGACTACATTCATCCGTAGTCTTGGATTGGATCTTCTCAAAAGATGTGAGCCTGGGTTGGCCATCTTCAAGAGTAATCCTGCTCCTATCTATGGTCTGCTCTTATCTTCAAGGTTATATTTATGTTGCACTAACCAACATGGTAGTAATGTCGAACAGAGTCGAGCACTGACCACTTTGCTCTGCCTGCTGTCTCAGATTTCAATTTCATAGGCTTAGTTCCCTGATTTGCTTGCTTGACTGAATTTAAATAGATGGCTGAATAAGACTGATTGATGTAGTTGGATTTATGAAGTTCACTGTACTTGTTAGAAAATAGATGGCTGTTGTGGCAGTTGCTTTAACAAATAAAAAATAATGCATCTTCTTGAGTTTGTACACACCTATTTTGCATGAAGTTCATGTTTTTCTTTGCTTTGTTCTGAAATCTTCTTGTGAACGCATACATTCTTACAGGATAAATGATTTGTGAAGCTTACCTACCGGAGATCCCTCGATGATAATGCTGCTAAGTTATTCTGTCTTTGGAGCCTAGGGCCTGGATTGCAAACTCAAGATACAGACTGTAAAGAGCCTTCTGCTCTTGGGCGTGGATCCTGACGAGGTCTGCATGAGGTAATGAGAGTCTTTTGCTTGTTCTTTACCCTGCTAGTTCCACATCCGTTGCTTTTGATTTGACTCTGAGGTTCAGTGCTCGTCACATGCTTGTTGTATTATGCCTTGTATGCATGTGCTACTGTTATTGTGTGGAACAGGACATGTTAATTAGCAGAGCACCAAGAGTCTGTTCTAGTAGTGTTGCTTCTCAATATGCCTTTGTTTGCATGGTTCATAAGTGCATCTGCCTTGTTCCGGTAGTATGACTGCTCGTTCAAACCACTTAACTTGCTATGTTGTTGAATTCTGAAATTTGATGCTCTGTTAATTTAGACCATTTCTGATCTGATCATTGGAGCAAGTATACTAGCCAAGAGAAAGTTTGGTCATTTATGATCTGATCCACTAGTACTACTACTGCTACTGTATGATGGATAGATCCATACGTGATGCAAAAAATTATCTTAGTTTCGTTTACTTACTACAGTAGTGAACTTGCTAGTGTTGTGATCTACCCCCCCGGATAGCAGCACTAGTCCTGAGTGCATCATGTATCTTCTTCCCAAAGGCAAAGACTTCCTTTCTTTAGGGTGTACGTACAAGAGTTGAGTGGTTGTAAGATAAGAGCTTGTGGATGGATTAGTCTGACTTGTTGAAAACACAAAAACTTCTATCTTGTTGAATTCTTAAATCTGGTGCTCTCTTAGTTTAGATCATTTCTGATCTGATAACTAGAGAAAGTTTGGCTGTTTCATATGAAAGCAGCAGTAATGCTTTTTACCATGTCCTGGAATCAAGCATGAGCTCTTGGTTTCACCATAGCACAGTCTTCAAAATTGGCAATTTGCCGACAGAGATTGCATATCAGAATCATGTGCATCAGAGGAAACAATGCTCACAATGAATCTGCCACTGTAGGTAGGCAGTTGATGCTTATATCAGAGATTGCATATCAGAATCATGAATCTGCAAAATGTAAATAAACAACGCTCACAGTAGGTAGTTGGATGCCCTAGGCCTTCTGTTTTCTCAAGTTTGTAGCCTGGATTCCCTAAGAACAACAAGTCTACTATGAACTATCCTTGCTGGCTTTGATTTTTCAACTCTACTGTTTGTTTGACCTCTCATTTGGTCGTCATGTCACATGTGATTAATCCCCAAATTATTTCGTGACCTTGCATACCTGCACATCCTCCATTAGCTGGCACCAAAACCAAATTGCATTCTGCACTAGTGATGTTGGTTTGCAAATATGACACTGAAAACTGCAAACCCTGTAACTTCTTTCTTTCTGAAAATTATTAAGAGGGAAATCTGAATTTTGTCGTAGAATATACTTGTGTTTATATGTAAAAGTTCTTTGGACGCAATCTTCTTCTGCCTACCTGCCCCCCACTAGGAGTGCACCTGCATCCTCAGTTCGCTCTTGCAGCTACCTCAACAGAGAATCGCTTGCCTTCACTCTTGTTTCCTGCATGTATGCCCTTCCCCGCTTTTCTTGTTCGATGATGAGATTTGGCTGAATTGTGGTGTACATTGTTCATGCTTCTCTTACCAGGATTTCTTGGATTTGTACAAGTAGGACCTCTGAATTTTGAGCTCGTCTTTTGGTGTTTGGGCATTTTAGGTGGGTGTCAATTCTGAAGGCGTCTCATCCTGGCGGTCAGATTTTCCTGGGGAATTGAAAGCCCAGGGAAAAAATATCGCCCTGTTTTTTACCTTTAGGTGACATGGCCTCACGAAGCTACTTCCTTTCTTGTTGTATACGTGCATCTTCTCTTGTTTGAGTTCAGGTTTTTTACTTTTGCCTTTGTTGTTGTTGTTGTTTTTCTCTTGTTTCCTTTTTATAGGATGTTTCTTTCTTGGCCTATAATGTGGGCTTCTCATCTGTAGAGGGGACTTTGTGATTGCTGGCTGAATTGTCAAAGTTTTTCTTCTTCTGAATTTCCTCCATTCATATGAAGTCAAGCTCTTCAGAAGCTATGTTTCCTGTGACTCATTTTTGCAGCTGTTGTTGTGTTGGGTCACTACACTATAGATACTTCATTCGTGGTAATGAAATCCCCCCAACTTGTTTTATCAAAACTAAGTGCTTATTTGAGCTTTCTTGTTATTTAGCTTGTAAGCAGTGAGCTTGCTGCCTTGGAGTTCTCTCTCCTGGCTCTGCCTCTTTCGTTATGAAAATTAAGAGGGAACTCTGAATTTCGCTGTTGAATACTTGAATATACTTGTGTTTATATCATTATATGTAGAAATTCATTGGATGCAATCTTCTTCTGCCTCCCTGCTCCCCATGAGGAGCACCTGCAGCAAGAAAGAATCACTTGCCTTCTTACTCGATTCCAGCATGTATGCCCTTTCGCTTTCTTGTTCGATGATGGGATTTCGCTGAATTGTGCTCTTCTTGTTCATGATTCTCTTACTAGGATTTCTTGATTTTTACAAGTAGAACCTATGAATTCTGAATTTGTATTTTGGTGTTCTGGGATTTTATGTGGGTTTAAATTCTAAGTGTTTTTTGTCCTGGCGGCCAGATTTCTTCGGGGAACCAAAAGCTCAGGAGAAGAATATGACCCTATTCTTTTTAACCTTTAGGTGGCATGGGCTCACCAAGGCTCATGCCTTTCTTGCTGTATAGGTGCATCTTCTCTTGTTGGAGTTTAGTGTATTTAGTCTGCCTTTCTTGTTGTTTTCTCTCTCACTTTTTTTACCCATTCTCAAATAATAATCACCGTGTCCTGATATAGGAGGAGAGGACTACTCACGAAAGCACACAAGCGGTTAGAAAGCGTCCAAACACAAAGAGTTTTGGTTAACTGGAGTGTCCAAACGCAAGTTGGCTAGAACAGGTCCAAATACATAGTAGTAGCTTTAGGAAGACACTGGCTTTTCTCTGTAGATTAAATTCACCTATTTAATTTCTGCTTCTCTGATAGAGCTATGTTCTTGTCATGATTGGTAACTAAAAGCGTCCCCTTTTTGGTTAACTGAAGATTTGCAAAGGAGTTGGACGTGCAGGGGCATGGGATCCCGGTTAGGTGACAGTGGTCAATGCCACCTACATGGGCATGGATGCCCTCCACTTTGCATGCGGCCTCGGTAAGCTGCCGGTCTACCAGTAGCTCGTGTAGGAGGTCAAGATGGATGTCGACACGCTGAAACCGATCTGGGTAATTAATCCATTCATGCGTTCCAAATTCTAAAGCATACATAGTTTTAAGATTTGATCATCAACTAATGCAACTGGTCTGTGCGAATCTTAATGCTAGAGTTTACACATGTGGTTCTGGAACTTACCGGGTTGTCTAGTTAGTACCGTGTACTGGATGATATTTGATTTATAAACCTTTTTACCAAGTCACGTGTAGTGTACAGGCGATGTGCAATGTGTATTTCTTAGATTGATCAGGGATGTTCTCCTCTTGAAAGGGTTCCATAACATAGCTGTTGTTTAAATTTCTGGGTTGGTCACTGTTATGTTTGCATTGTCTATAGCCATGGACCTTTCCTCACTTATTTTTATCTGCATGGACCTCTGCTTTGTGACTTAGATTTTTTTTACTATTGTTTTGTGACTTAAATTTGGTAATGGCTCAATTACTAACTAACCTAATTTTAGGTTCAGGTCTACATCAAAGGTAGCATCTAGCTCATCGACAAGGGTGTCCACGTGGGTTATCAATGGCGTGGTCCTAAAAGACGAGAAGCACGGCTGTCGTGACGATGGTGGACATCGCCACCTACACTACAGGAATCAGCTACTTTGCCGTCCGCCACGGCGGACGGCAAAGGCCCGAACGGCGGACGGCAAAGGCCTTTGCCGTCAGCCACGGACGGCAAAAGGCTCCGGCAAAGTAGGCTTCGGTAAACAGCTACTTTGCCGTCTGCTACTGACGGCAAAGTCTTTGCCGTCTGCGGCGGACGGCAAAGAGAGTGCGGCGGACGGCAAAGAGAGCGGACGGCAATAATTGCGCTGTCAGTCCGTTAAGTGGCTAACGGAAGGCCTTTGCCGTCCGCTGTTGACGGCAAAATTTCTAGGGTCTTTGCCGTCCGCCGTATGATGTCATCTATACGTCACTACATGGCAGGTTCTTTGCCGTCCGCCACTGACGGCAAAGTCTTTGCCGTCTGCCACTGTAGGCAAACTGACCAAATGGGTCAGCTCCCAGGAAGCACAGCTGGATGCCACGTGGCTTCTTTGCCGTCAGCGGCAGACGGCAAAGAGCCCGTTGCCGTCAGTGGCAGACGGCAAAGAGCCTGCATTGCCTCTGTTTTTTCATATACCCAACCATTTTCACAGCAAATAGATGATACATATATATTTTTCACATGGCAAGTTCACAGCAAACATATGAGATATCCAACACATATAATTTCATCATACATGCATAGTTCCATCAACCATACATAGCAAGTTCGACATACATGCATCCAACCATACATATTACAATAGTGTCATCCTACCATACATGCATAGTTCATAGATACAAAGGAAACATAGTTCATCCAAACAAGCACTCCATCTATGCAAGCTTCCGTGAAGTGAATGAATTCTGCAAAATGGAAAATAAGAAAGTTAGAAGAAGAAGATTAGAAGAAGAAGAAGATTAGAAGAAGAAGAAGAAGAAGAAGAAAATGAAGAAGAAGAAGAATATATGACATTTATGAGCTAATTTAGGTGAAATTGATCATTTGTGAGCTAACTTAGGTGAAATGGATCGTTTATGAGCTAACCTAGGTGCAATGGATCGCTTATGAGCAAACTTAGGTAAAATGCATCATTTTAGAGGTAACCTAGGTAAGATGGATCATTTTGGAGCTAACCTAGGTAAAATGGGTCATTTTAGAGCTAACTTGGGTAGAATGGATCATTTATGAGCTAAGTAAGGTTAAATGGGTCATTTTAGAGCTAACGTAGGTAAAATGGATCGTTTATGAGCTAAGTAAGGTAAAATGGATCATTTTAGAACTAACTTAGGTAAAATGGATCGTTTATGAGCTAACTAAGCTAATTATGCCATTTTTGACATAAGTAAGCTAAGTACATGTCATTATTGAGCAAACCTAGTTAACTAAGCATATTAGAGCTAACTTTGGTCATTTTGGAGGAAACAAAGCTAAGTACAGATCGTTTTAGAGCTAACTTAGGTAAAATGGATGGTTTTGGAGGTCAGTAAGCTTATTAAGTCATTTTGGAGGTGAAGAAGCTAAGTCTAGGTCATTATGGTAAGCATTGGAGGAAATAAAGCTAAGTCTAGGTCTTTATGCATGTGTTAAGCAAAACACTAGATAAACTTACCAAGATGTAGGAGGTGTAGGAGCGGGGTGGCTCGTGTCGGTAGCTGGAGAAGGATCGTGCGATGCTTGTCTGGAGTTACGCTGCACCAAAGATCATTTCCAATGTCTTGTTAGCATGATGACACTCAAATGTTAAGACTAGCAAGTAATGTCCATTCAATAAAACTCACCGTGGTCCCAGGAGCAATCACTGGCATCGGCGGAGCGGTCTGACCTGTCTTCTCGCACACAGACTGCACATTTGGTTTTGACGACTTAGTCATACTAGTTAGTAATGAGACAAACACTACATGAATGTTTTGGCTAATCTGCAGAAGAAACTTACCACAAGGAGCTCGTACATGGCCCTTGCCTGCATGTCATTCCGTGCCCTCTCCTCCTCCATCATCTTTGTCGTCCTCTCCTCCAACTCCCGCTGCCTCTCCGCCGCCTCCGCCAGAAGTTTCTCCGTTCTATCTCTCTCACTCTGTATAGCAGCCTGCAACACCACTCACATAACCATTTGTAATCATTGATGGAAGCGCACAGAATGTAATGGAGAAAGATAACTGAGTACGTATCACTAACCTTGATGGCGAGTTGCACTGGCCGTTCACGAGGCCTTATCTCAGGAGCGGAGCTCGACTGGTGCGCCTTGATCTCTGGGAGAGTGCTAGGACAACGGATAAGTCCATCTCCAATGGCTATGGAGCCATGGGACCTCCCGCCACCAGATATCATCAACAGCTCTGGATCAATGGGACCCTGACTCGGGTTAAAGTCCTCCCCTTTCCTCGCCTTCCCCTCATCTCTATATCTCACGAGCTTCTTGTGGGAGGAGATGTTGGTGAAGTTGTTTGCATCATCGAGGTCAGACTGAGAGAAAGCCTTGACTTTCTTGAAGAGGCAGTGTGGGCCATGACATACAGGTCGTACACCTCTGGCACCTTATCCGCCTTATTGTAGCGTGCCTGAAAGAAAGAAACAATGAAAATTAGTAATTAAAGGGCTCAAGCTAGCATGATGAATGAATTGCATGAATCATGAAGCAAACCACATACCCAGTTGCGCCCGAACTGATATAAGTTGGAGCTGCCTTGATGGTGTGGCACACCTTCCATTTGGGCACGTTTGTCCTTGGCCTCGTTGTGGAGGGCTAGCCATTGTGGAGAGCACCACTCATCGACCAACACCTCCCAACAATCCATCCGATCCGCACACCATCTCGGAGGCGCCTAAGTTAGCAAATAGAAACTTGAGCGCTATGGCTAAGAATTACTAAATGAAGGAACTTAAGTAGAGAAGGCCTTAAGAATTACCTTCATGTACTGCTCCTTACTCAGGAACTTACCGCGGCACGCCGGCTTGGTCTTCTTGATACCACGCAAGGCGTAGTAGTCTCGAACAGCCTGCATCCGAGCCTCGTGCCGTAAGTTCTGGAGTAGGCGCTTGCAGACGTTCTCGATAACATGTGCCGCGTCCTCCTCGTATCCCTCCTCACACCTGTAGAATGTCTGCAATCAAATGAGACAATATTGATTAGTACAATTAATAACTAGCTAGTTGAAGATTTTTAAATGTGTAAAGGAGAAATTACCCAAAACTTTCTGATCACCATGTCTGCCCTCGTGTCGCACACGACACCGTCGATAATCTCATCCGGCGGGGCCAGGGCAGCCACGTAGTGCTCCCAGCTCAATCCAAGCTCTGGAAGCCGACCCTCACCAGGCAACGTGACAAACCCCGGGAAGTTTTGCCGGCAAAGAACTCCAAGGACGGAGTTGGGCCGGCGGACACTATGATGGTGGTCCCAACCCCTGCAGCATGACAAGGCCAACGCATTAGTTATTTGAAAAAACGTGAATGCACAAGGTACAAAAATATTAAATGCACTTACGTACCTCTCCCCGTCAGGGAAAATCAACCACCTCTGCTCGCGGTTCACCGGCACGGACGGGAGCCGTGTAGCACCACGTTGGTAGACGGTGCCCCCCTCCTCAAGATCAGTCGACTCCCCACCATCATCAGCATGGCCACTCGGCTCCTCGGGCTGATCCGGCCAGGTACCCCATCCGGACGTGTGCTCCTCCGGGGTCACGTGGGCCGAACTCTCGTGGGCCGAAGGCCAGTTGACCCGAGGCTCGTGGGCCCAAGACCCGTGGACCGGAGGCTCGTGGACCGGAGTCCGTGTAGCCTCCTCCTCGGACGAGTCCACCCTAGCAGTCACGTGCTCGGGTGAAACAGCCGGGGGTGGCGGCGAGGAAGGCGCCGTAGCCCTACCTCCTCTCTCACGACCACGTGCCCCACCTCCTCTCTTCCTACCTCGAGCTCGTCCCCTGCTGGGCACCGCGGTCGACGAAGAAGGGCCCGGCGGTGTGGCCATACTGTCCAGCAACGCTCGGCGGAGAGGTGCGTCTGGAATGGAAGACCTCAGACCACGCTCCCGACTAGCGCCCACCATCTTTCAACACCTGCCATGACAAACAGTAAACGAAATTAGTACAACATAAAAAAAGACCGACATGAATAATAATATGTGTATCACTTAAGTGTATCATCATCAAGTACAACATAAAAAAATGTAATACCTGACACTACTAATAATCTCGATCAGTATCATCAATAAATGCATAATCATCATCATCACTATAATCAATGACGGGCTCATAGGGTTCATTGGCATCAACATGTGCAAGGCCACCTTGACGTAATCGGTCAAGCATTGACAGGTCATCCGCAGCAGTAACCTCTTCTTGTTCTGGCTCTTCTTGTTCCTCCTCTGGGGTGATGTCGGATTCATTGTCGCTGTCTACTTCAATGTTTTGGGGTGAAGTATAGCGGTTCTTGAAACGCTTTTTGGAAAGACGTGTCTCTTGAAAGAATTCTCCTTCATATGTGTCTGGGTTAATGTGAGGTTCATAATCCTCTTCCTTTGGGGGAGAAAGTCTAGCACGTGGCGACACTTCATAAACGACATCCCAACCTTTCAGATTTGGATTAGTTTGGCAGGCCCACGGTAGATAGAATACTTGGGTCGCCTGTTGAGCCATAATATAGACATCAGGAACATCTAAATGAGTGCTTTGGTTGATTTCAACTAGCCCTACATGTTCATGAGTCCTTCTAGTCTCCTTCGGCTGAAACCAATAACATTTGAAGACTACGACATTCGGTGGATTTTCACCATAGAACAGAAGTTCATAAATTGCTTCAACTCTCCCATAATACTCGGTACCTCCTTCGCCGATAGCAGATACACAACAATTTGTTGACTTTCGGTCGACCATAGATAGCTCTTTGCCATAGGTACGAAAGCGATACCCGTTGATGTCGTACTTGTCAAATGAACGGACCTTATAATCAAAACCATTGGCGACTTGTCTCAATTCGGCGTCCATAGACTCTGAATTAGCCTACAAGTTTAATATGAAAGGATTGTTGCATTATGCACAAATTAGCGAATGATATGAAATTGTCTAATAAAAATTACCGTTTGTTTGAACCAAGAGATGAAACCGGGATAGCCACCTCCTTGCTTTGCGAGAAGCTCATACTCTTCGACGGAATCCTTTTGGATCTCCGCTCCATACGAGAATATGGTGACGTATCGACTGTATGACATATCCAGGAATAAGAGTAGTTCAAAGGAAATAGAAGTTGCGAAACAATGTACCGAGAACTTACTCGATGTACGGCCGCACTTCTATCAGGTTGTTGAAGATATACAACGAAATTGTCCGCCATTCTTCGTTATCCAAAGATACTGGATGTGAAACACTAGCTGGTGCGAGATTCCCTTTGAATAGGCTGAGGTTGGATCCACCCTTTTTAGGCTCGTCAGCATTGTACCAAGGCTTCGGATTATGCAAATGACGATTTTTGGCTTCGTAGTGCGCTGTTACGAAGTTTGCCGCCTCCTCTGTGATGAATGCCTCAGCCATCGATGCTTCAATTCTACGTTTATTTTTACATTTTTCTCGAAGCGTCTTCTGCATCCTCTCAGTTGGGTAGCACCAACGATTTTGCACGGGCCCCCCCAATCTTGCCTCGGTCGGGAGATGCAAAATCAAATGCTGCATTGGATTAAAGAAGCCCGGTGGAAAGATCTTCTCTAACTTGCAGATCAACTTCGGCGCCAACTCTTCCATTTCTTCTAGCACGCCAGGCGATAGTTCTTTCGCACAAAGAACACGGAAGAAATAGCTGAGTTCTGCCAGTACTAGCCATTCATCCTCAGGGATGAAGCCACGCAACATCACCGGCATTACCCGCTCAATGCATATGTGCCAATCATGACTCTTGAGACCAAATATCTTCAGTTTATCAAGATTCGCTCCCCTCTTTAGATTCGCTGCATACCCATCGGGGAACATCAACTGCTGTTGCACCCACAAGAGAATTTCCCTCATAGCTGGCCTTCCAAGATTGAACCATGCCTTTGGCTTCGTCCAGTTCTGCTTTCCTTTCGGTTCTTTCATGTTTATCCTTTGACTTCCCATCTATGCCGAACAATGTATCAAAAAGTGCCTCGGCGATATTCTTCTCAGTGTGCATCACGTCGATGTTGTGTGGGCAAAGGAGGTCTTTGAAGTAAGGCAGATCCCATAAGCATGTTTTGTGAGTCCACGCATGCTTAGTATTATACCCCTTGAAGTACCCTGGACGTTGTGGATCTGGCTCGAGAGCGTTTAACTGATCCAGGGTCTGTTGGCCTGTCAATGCAGGTGGTGCAGAGTTTTTGACAACTCTACCCCTGATGAAGTTCTTTTTGTCTTTCCTGAACTTATGGCGAGGATCCAGGAACTGTCTATGCATGTCGAAGCAAGAAAACTTGCGACCAGCCTGAAGCCAACAAAACTCAAGAGCTCCCTTGCATGTGGGGCACGGGAACCTTCCATGCACACAGCAGCCAACGAATAGCGCATACGCCGGCAAGTCATGCGTCGAGTACATGTACCAGACACGTATTATGAAGTTTCGTTTGCTAAAGGCGTCGTATGTCTTGAACCCATTATCCCAGGCTTCTTGCAATTCGTCCTTAAGCGGCTGCATGTACACATTCATATTTTTGCCCGGATAGTTGGGTCCTGGAATTATCAACGTCAGGAAAATGTTCTTTCTTTGCATAATCTGTCCGGGGGGGAGATTGAGTGGAAAGACAAATACGGGCCAACAACTGTATTGGGCTGCCGTCATACCAAACACACTGAACCCATCCGTGCTGATGCCGACTCGAGGATGCCTCGGATCTGCCGCTTTGTCAGCATGTAATTCATCAAACTTTTTCCACGCAACACCATCCGATGTGTGTACCATCATCAGATTCCCATCTGCATCTAGTTCGGTTCTTTTGCCTGTTTTGTGCCATGTCATCTGTCTGGCCGTCTCTTCGACCATGAAAAGACGTTGAAGTCTTGGTACGATTGGCATATACCGAAGAACAGTAACAGGGATTTTGGTCTGTGTCTTCTCACCCATACCGTTGTCTACCACAATATACCTGGAAGACTTGCAAATGGGACAATAGTTCAAGTCCGCATAGTCAAGCCTAAATAAGGCACATCCTTTCTCACAGGCATGTATCTTCTCATAGGGCATCTTCAGTGCACGGAGGATTTTGTCCGACTGGTACAGGTTTGCAGGCATTACATGGCCTTTGGGTAGAAAGCGTCCAAATACTGTCATAATTGCGTCATAGCATTCTCTGCCCAAGTTGAACTGAGCCTTCAGAGCCATTACTTGTGAGATGGCATCCAACTGACAAAGCTCAGTGTGCTCGTGGAGCGGACGTTTCGAAGACTCCAACATTTCATTGAAGGCCTTTGCAGATTCCTCCATCTCCTCGTCCGAATCCCGAGCATCATCATAGCCTTGCACCATGTTTTCCATCCCGGTACCATGCTCGTCGGTGCGACGACGATCCACCTCAGCTCGGTCACGTTGGGCAGACTCACCATGAAATGTCCACACCGTATAATCGGGCGTAAAACCACTCTTCTGTAGGTGTTTGCCCATTTCAGCCTCTGTCTTCTTTTCCCAATTGCCGCACCGGAAACAGGGGCACCAGGTTTTCTTTTGGCCATTTGCAAATGCGGCTTGCACAAACCCCTTAGTTTTTGTGAACCATTCAGCGCTCCATTTGTTCTGACCAGTGTGACCGGTATACATCCAAGCACGGTCACTCATCTTGACTTTCAGAGCTACTGGACACACAACAATTATATATGTAATTCACCATGTATATATTCATCAGTTGATCTACTTTGTCAATTTTATTACGTCCATGCAACCTACACTCTAATAGGTAATGATAGGTCCTAATCCCACCCGTGTATGTGTAGATTGGGTTTATTTTCCCATGCTATGCTCCGGATCCGACGCAAAATTTCGGCAGCACCTCCCCGCTGTTCTCCTGATACATGTCTCTGCAATAAACAGAGAGGATGTGTACCCGGAGAACAACAGGGGAGGCACTGACGAAATATATGCGTCGGATCCGGAGCAAAGCATATGGGAAAACGAACCCAATCTACACATACTCGGGCTGTCCATGGATAGCGTTGGACAATTCGAAAGAATCAAGGTTATATATATGCAAATGCATGCATATTTATAACTATGATGCTTTCGAACGGGAGACACATATTGGTTACGCATACTTATGATTCAAGACACATACATAGCTAGCTATCAAGTTTCATCGGAATAGATCAAATAATTAATGGGGGAGGAGGACTTGTCATTTGTGCTCACCCACGAACGAAGGGGCAGAGCTCGTCAAACGCACGGCGAGGTCGTCAAACACCAAACCTCGCAGCGATGAAACAACTGCACATTTAAAACTACACGATCAACACAATTATACATGATGTTTTTCATAACAAAATCGAAAAATATATGACCTAACTAATAATTCACAAATATATGACCCCGTCGGCCTCTGGAAGGCCAAAGAACACCTTTTCGGGAGGTGTCGGGGGTCGGGGTGTCCTGTCGGTGTCGGGGTGCC
>NC_041387.1:587694380-587706508 GCF_002162155.2 Triticum dicoccoides
GTTAGTAACCTAAACGTTTGCCGTCCGCCCCCCTTTGCCGTCCGCTTACTTGCTCTTTGTCGTCTGCTGGCAGAAGCAGACGGCAAAGAGGGGGGCGTTAAGTTTTTTTTAACCAGCTCGTCAGTGGGTCCCCCCCTCCCTCTTTGCCGTCCGCTAGCCGACGGCAAAGAATCTTTGCCGTCCGCTAGACGGCAAAGAACTGGCTGATGGCAAAGAAGGTCTTTGCCATCAGCCAGTTCTTTGCCGTCAGCTTTTGGGTAGCTGATGGCAAAGAGCTTCTTTGCCGTCCGCTAGCAAACGGCAAAGAGCTGGCAGATGGCAAAGTAGCTGATTCCAGTAGTGCTACCTGCTGCCCAAGAAGACCAAGCGTAGCTAGCCTGACGCCTCCCCTTCTTCACAGTCCCACGCTAGGAGAGGAGGAGGGGCGGCCACTGCTTCCTTCGCCGAGCTCGCCTCCACCGGGCTGCTTGTGCAGGTGAGGAACTACCCTCCGTTTCCTGGTCCTTCCAGCTCTTCTTCTCTTGGGAAATTTGTTGAGCATGTCACGTGTGGCCTCAGGATGTGCTGTTTTAATGAATGGTATTTCTGCTAGTTTGGTGCAGGATTTGGCTCCGCGGTTCAATTTCAATGTTGTGGGGGAACTGGTGCCGTTGTGGGCTACCTGTCCTTAAGGTTCATCTTCCAACGATTGTAGCCATGTCGAGGTTAGGCCCCGCTTCCTGCCATGTGCACGCTGCTCGCTTGCCCAACACCGTACCCTACATGCGCTCCTCCATGAACCTCGTCAGATGCTGTGAGGTGAGCATGAACTCCTTTCCTTACCCAATTTTGTTCCCCAATTTCATGTGTGCAGATTGACAATTTGATTTCCCCTACTGTTTACTTAGGTACTTTGTTGATAGCTGATAGCGCTCGACATCGAGACCTTCCAGCAGTCCATATGCGGTTTGATGTTGTGGGCTCCCATGTCTGCCTCCCTGGCTACAACCATTCTGGTAATCTCCTGGTTTTCTTCAGTCCTTACCTATGTCCCTCTAGCTCCAAGACCTAGCCTTCGAGCTATGTCTGCTCTGTGTGCCGGCAATCGTGCCGTGGTTGATTCTATGATGGTGGACTCTAGCTTTTGGAAAAGTGGAAACTTGTAAAAGTGGATTTTTGCCATTGATGATCTGTGCGCATGTTTTCTGGATCCCAGATGAATGACCAAGTTGAGTCAAGTTACTGCACATGGCTGATTTGTGTGTTATCTTGTAATCATTTCCTTGACACCATCTTTTAGGATGTCTAAGATATTACTAAAAGGTTAGTAAATGACCAAATAATCAAATGTACATTCTACAGAGGGTGGTGAGAAGTTAATGGAACTGGGTTACTCTGGATATCATTAGCAATTGTGCAAGGTCTTCGTGAAAGTAGGAAATATACCATATTATTCGAGTCAAATTGATGCTTTGAATAAATAAGTTCGTAAAAATGCTGCATCTCTATGTGTTATGCACATTTATATGTGTGACCCGATGTTCCTTCAGTCAATGAGATTTTCATGGGCACATGTTTGTCTTCAGTTTTTTCCTTGGCTTAAATATTTTGTTCGACTCGGTTTGGCATGTGTGGTTCCCAAATTTCCAACAGAGTCATGGGCTTCATTTGCTGCTTGTGGATTTAATAATGAACTAAAAAAAATCATCAATTTTTTTGTTGTCTGTTATGCAACCGTTGTCACTTGAACTCTTTAGTTTCATGATATCCAGTCTTGAAACTAGTGAGTTACTCATGCAAATGAGCACACTCATGTTCTGAATTTCAGGATGGATTATAGTGAGTCGACGCCAAACAGCAGGGGTCATACAATAAGCAAGGTGGGAGGATGCCATCTCTCGCACTACTACCAAGGTAAAAAATCACCTAAGCACAAATGCATGCTTTTTTCTATTCCTAGGGATATTTTATCGCCTGTAAAGCTATGCCATGGTCCCATGCTAGAGTCCCTATATGATGTGCTTGTTCCGATATTAGTTTTCTTGTTCTGCTGGAATCTCTTGTTGTTCCATGCTGGGGAACTTCATAGATGTTTGTCTTTTAGAGAAACCTCCTAATATGCATGCCATCTGATTCTGTTGTATTCAAAATAATCTGTATGGCATGAGCACCTCGAAAAATGCTGCTATTATGTTTTTCTTGTAGTTTCTTCACCATTTTTGGATGTCGAATGTTTTTTATGCCAATCAATCAAGAGTGATTGCATGATCATTGAGCGGCTGCATGAACTATATTTTTTATGTTACTGGCACAATTTGATTTCAGTTTCCTTGCTCTTTTCTGTTTCAACCCTAGCTGATTCCAGTTTCGCATTTGCTTGCTTACAGATTGATAGTGATGAGCATATAATCATGTAATCTGACACTTTGGTGAATGTGGTGCACGCACCATATAAATGCTTAATGTCTACTATGGTAATGTAAAACTATGGATTAAAAAAATAGACTTCAGGGTTTCAGTTTGTGTATATATTAATAATCAAGGTCCAGTTTGCTTTATTTCCCTGGTGTATTTTCCTCACAAAGGTGCAGAAGAGATAGTGTGCACGTGGAGAAGGCGCCCAATATCACCAGCGAGATCTACTTCAACTGTTGGTAAAGAAAGAACGAGGCACCCTTGCTCATCTTCACAACCTTACATGGGTGTGTGCCGAATGCTTCTTCTTCCAGAACAGTGAAACCCATGTCCGCACCTACCCATCTCCATCTGGATGGTTATTCATACTTTGATGTCTGGTATGCAACAGTGGTCAATCAAACTCTTCAGTTTCATGATATCCAGTCTTGAAACCAGAGAGTTACTCATGAAATTAGCACACTATCGTGTTATGAGTTTTCAGGATGGATTACAGCTAAACAGCATGGGGTGCATACAACAAGTGAAGTGGGAGAATACCATCTCTCATGGTACTACTCAGGTAAAACAATCACCTCAACACAAATGCATGATTGCTTTATTCCTAGGGCTCTTGCATCTCTTGTATAGCTATGCTACGGCCTGTGCTGGAGTCCCTGTATGAACCTTAGGTTTAACTCTAGCTATTTCATGTTGTATTTGTTCTGATATTAGTTTTGAACATGCCGATGTGTGGACTTTATCTCCCTTCTAGCACTAATTTGATGTTGATGACTTAAAAAAGATGGATTTTTTGTCCTTATGAACTGGCTGGCTGCATTATTTCCAAACACCACTGATTTTGGACAGCGAGGGGCTAAGTTGGATTCAAAATGCAAAAACTATATAGGTCCTCTGACCAATCAAATGTTGCCTTTGTCAAATATGGAGCAAACTATATGATTTGGTTTGTGTTTCTTATCATATTGCCTCGCTATTTACTGCCGCATGCTCGGCTTCTTTTCCTTGGCTTAAATTATAAATCAAAGTGTAATTAGATTTCATTTCTATTGTTCCTGTTGCTTATAGATTGCTTGTGCTGAGAGCCTGAGCCAGATTTCCTGGGGGACCAAAATAATGTCTTGTTTTTTAAGTACTATCCCAAGTTATGAACCTCCTGTTAAGTTGCTAATTTATGTTGTTGATCCACGGTGATGGGGGCGCGCAGCCACCAGATGGAGGCGGCGGCGAACCCTAGCCGTGCCCCTGCTGCTCTTCCCCAACGTGCCGCTCGGCTATCCCTTCGCATCTGGTGGATAGAATCGACTCCGGTGGTATAGGTAAGCTCATTTGTCCCTCTCCGCCTGTCTCTCTCATGCCTTCTTCTGTTGAAGAAAGAATGAGTCGCCCTGACTGATCTTCACAACTCTATTGGGTGCCGCACCGAGTGCTTCTTCCAGAACAATGAAACCCATGTCCAGACCTGCTCATCTCCATCTGGATGATTTTTCATTCTTTGCCGTCCGGTATGCAACAGTGGTCAATTGAACTTTTCAGTTTCATGATTTCCAGTCTTGAAACCAGCAAGTTCTCGTGTAAATGAGCACAGTATCATGTTGTGAATTTCCAGGATAGATTATAGTGAGTCGACACCAAATAGTAGGGGTGCATACGACAAGCAAAGTGGGAGGATGCCATCTCTCGCACTGCTACCTAGGTAAAAAAATCACCTCAACACAAATGCATGCTTGTTTGATTCATAGGGCTCTTGTATCTCCTGTAAAGCTATGCCACGTGGAGTCCTATATGAACATTAGGTTTAATGCTAGGTATTTCTAGTTGTGCTTGTTATGATATTAGTTTTGAACATGCCGGTGTGGATGGCTTTATCTCCTTTCGAGCACTGATTTGATATTGATGGCTTAAATAAGATTTTTTTTCGTCCTTATGAGCTGGCTTGTGTAATGCTCTCCTGCTATTCTGATTTGTGATCTCCCAATTCTGCAACGGTGTGTGTGCACTTGATTAATATCCCACTTGGGGTGGTAGAGACGTCTCCTACTTCCCCTGCTACAGTTGAGAGTCTCTCGAGACAGTTCCTTCCCGGCCTGATCCCGGATCCTCTCCGCCGGTAGCGCTCGTCAGAGAAGTGATGGGGGAGGTGCTCGGCGTGTTCTTGTACATAGTAGTTGTAGGTTCAGTTTCTGTTCTGGTGTGTTGGGCGTGATTCCTAGGACTCGCGATATGCCGATGAGGAGCGCGCCGCCTGCGTGTACGAGCAACGCATGGTGGCTAGCGGCAATGCTCTTGTTGGTGGCGATGGCATGGTGCTACTCCCTGTTGCGTGATTCATCGTCGGTGCATCCTCCAATAAGCTCGGTTGCTGCCATGATTCGGAGAAGGATTCGTCCCCTTCCTCTGTTGCTTCAAGCTTCTATGGAGGTGGATGGAGCGATGGTGATGCTAGAGGATCTGGTTTTTGCAGGTGGGTTCTGAGCATATCAGCAGCGGCAGATCAGGTAGAGATACGGCGCCCGCTGGCAGCCGGTCTACCACACCATGTCGTTGCCCCTTTTGGCCGAATGGCGGCCGTGTATTTCCTCCCAGCCAAAGAGCGATAGGGGAGGCAAATGCATCTTCTATCTGGAGTTCGAAGCGGTTCCAAGCTGCTGTGATGGTCTCGTCGCCCCAAGTGGTGCGTCCCCGGCGACGGCGAGTCTAAATCTAGGAAGAAGATGTTGTGGACCCGATTGCAATTTTCAGTTCTAGTTTAGGGTCCTTCTTGTCAAAATCAAGGGCTTAGGTGTTATTTTCCTTTTATGTGAGTCCTTGTGTGGGCTGTATGTTGTAACTGATGTAGTTTTAATGAAGATCTAGGCCCTTCGTGGTCTTTCTTATTAAAAAAAAAGATTAAAATCCCACTCGTATAGATTTCAATCACTTGTAGCTGCTACCTTTAGTTCTGCTTCAACACTTAATTTTTCAATGAACAATTAAAGTTGGTGCCTCTCAGGTCCATTGTTGCTCCCATTTTCATTGTAGCCTCTCAAGTTAGGTTCAATTTTTATTTGGTAGGCATGTCACCTAATTTACAGTGAAGTGCATTCGTCAACAAAAGATTAGATGCTATTCAATATTTGAGTCGGTTAGAAATTGCTCCCATTAATCTAAGATCAACTAAGTTAATTAGTAGGGACCTGGATGTCCTGCAAGAAAGTTCTATCTTTCATGCATCTGAAATCTCGAGATTCATCCTTCTGTTCAAGGAAGTATTCCTGTGTGATCATCATATAGAAGTTTAAATGTAGGGTTCAAGTGCACAACTGATCTGTAGCATTGAACAAAGCAATGGATGGATATTTTTGTGTAGCTCTGGACAAAGCCTAGACATTTTTGTTGCATTCCATGCTTTATTGATCAATGATTTTGATGAGCCTCATTTCAGTCGTGATGTGCAGTTGGTAGGCTTGGTTTCCTGATGCAGTTTCCTCACGCTCACAGGTGCAGGACAAAACTGCCATGTAGTGTGCCCATGTGATTCTTCTTCCACTCTGACGGCTCCCGCCCTTCCCCTTCGGTGGCCCCCATTACTCTTCCGCTCTGTCAGAGCTGATGGTAAGTGACTGGTTCCCTCATCTGCTCTCTCACTCTCTCTGTGTCCATGGCCATTGAGCTGTGGTATTTTTTGTGCTTGCCATCGTGCCATGGTGATTTCTAGGCCTTTATGGTGGCCTGGCTTATTTATAGTGGTCGTCTTTGCATTTTTGCAAACTAATCAGATGGCACAGTAAAATGTTTAAAACCTGACAAAATATTGAGATTTGTGTAATAGATAACTTTTTTATGCCTGACTTGATGGGCCAAAGTGGCTACAAATGAATATGTCAAGGTGGTTATCAATTATCATTGGTGCATCAACAAATCTACACAACTTAGACTTTGAGCTGATTAATATGTAAGGGAGGCTTGTTTCTCATTTCAAACAAAAAAGTGTGACTTGTTTCTTTTGTTGAATACAAGTCAGGTTGCACACATACCAGTTTGAAGTTTGTGTGTGTGTGTGTGGAACTTGTTCCACTTTGCTTGAAATTTTGTTATCTTGGGCTATCTCTGTATTTCTGTGATGCAAGCGAATAGGTGCCATGGCAGACTTGATTTTTTGACAATGACAAACTGACAACGAATTTCTTATGCTTTACGCAGATAAGGAGAATTTGTTCCTCTAAGGCCATCCCGGCACAGATAAGGAGAATTTGTGCCTCTAGGGCCACCCTGATGCAGATAAGAAGAGAATAGAGACCAAGCCTTCCTGCATCATGCTTGACCATGTAGTCCTCCCCGCGTTCGTCGTCCTCCGAACCCTGGTAATGCTAAGCTCGTTTCTCTCCCTCGTTGCAGTAAGAGGAGCAGATTTGTCTCATCTCAATTACAAAATTTATAACTAGGATCATTTTCTGGTTGGTTTTGGCTTAGTTATGATTTGTGGCAACCAACGGCGTTATACTACAACTGTTCCTCCATTACCGAGTGTGATTTTCTCTTAGTTGGTGCCTCAGACAATTGAGAAAAATAATCGCTTTAGCTTTTAAATGATGTATTCATGATAGACAGAGTAGGGAAGATCAAATGACCTTTCTGATTGGGTACTTTAGCTTGCTTGCTAGGTGACTTGGGAGTTGGGATACGTGCGACCGATCGGATGGCCCATTTATTTTGTTTCACTTTTTGCTTGGTGCACTGTGTGTGTCTGAACATGCGGAGGCTGTGCTCCTCTTTGTTTCTTTTCTTTGCTTTGAGTTTATCGGAGGGTCATGTTCTTAGTTTGAGTTTGCTTTATTGGGTTTGCAGTTAGCTGCTTCCCTTCTTTATGTGATCCTCTCCGTTTGATGACAATATGATCCATAGGGTTCAGCTTTGATGCCATAATATGGAAAGTAAGTGCCTATTTTCACTTTATTTCAGAAATTATATACACAAATAAAGGGCAACGACATGCTTCTATGTAGTTCTGTCCTTGCAGTTTTGGCTACCAAATAGAATTGTAAGGTCTATCCTATTTTTTTGTCTTTGCTGTGTTGAACTATGCCCCATTGTCACAACTTCCTCTAAGCTTTTCTGTTTAGAAACGGAGATTGAAATGCCAACTGCTCCTCCCGTCCCACAATATAAGACGATTTGCAAGCTCTGATCCATACTTGCTTGGCATTGCTGTACTCTCCTGGTGTTGATGTAGTTTCTTACTGTTGCATTTATCCTTGCTTCTTTATTTTCTGAAATGAATTAGTCACTATTGTCTTAGTTGCTGGAATATAATGTATGGTGGACTTCGTTTATTTTCTGAGAGAAATGTCTCTCCTTAATGGCATTAACAATTGGCTTTAATATTTAATTAATATTATGGAATTCTAAGATTAGCTAGATTTGATGTTAAAGCTAATCTCCCTCTAATGCTGCGAGCTTTTCTTGATATGTATCTAGTGCTACAGGGTTGGTGTGTTTGTTGACTTTGCTGATTCCTTTGTTGATGTAATCTTGCTGGTGGTGGCTAGATTGTTATTAGTTTTGTCATATACTTTGTGATGACACCAGAGTGCACGAAAGAAAGAGCCATGCACAGTCTCACTGTAAATTTAAGGATTATTCAATGATGGTAGCTACAGTTAAAAACAGTAACTTGTTAAGATGCTTGTTTTAATCTTCCAGTGGAACGTCAGTCGGCTGAAGTGCCATTCTTTTGTGGTAATTGAAGGGTGCGGGCGTTTTTATTTCTTTTGCTAAATATTAATGAATATCATTAGAGGAAGGAAACAAGAACAGGTTTACTCTGTAACGACAGCCAATTTTATACTGTTTGTTCCATGCATCATATCAGTAATGTGGTTACTTATATTTATGTAGCCACGAGTACACTATTGCATCGCCTAGTACAATGGAATTAATCTTTCTTTCTCTCTACCCAGGGAGTGGTCTGGAATGATGGCGAGGATGGCGACGCAGTCTATGCTTGAGATGATGGAAGGTCAGTTAGCTGCTGGAAATCTGATCCTCCGAAGGGTGAGAATACAGGTTGATTTTCCTTTACATTTCTAGTATGTGTAATCTGATCTTGTTGCTTTGGTCCTTGATTGATTCTTGCCAATTTGGCTTGTGGTGGAGCAGTGTAGTCTGGCATTGTCTTGTCTTGTGTTCATAGAAAAACCTGACTTGGTTCTTTCTTTGGATATATTACAGGGGAGAGCATATCTGTCCAAAGAAAAGAAAAGGCTGGAAGTTGTGGTTGGTAGGGCCACAGAGGTAACTTGACATGCTCAAGTGGCTTTCTATCTGGGTTGTGGCCAGAAGCTGGCTGTTAGATTCATCGACTTCTCAGTTAGTTTGTTGTGGTGTTGAAATAGCTTCTTGTTTTTAGAATTGTGGTGAAGAGCTAAGTTGGCTTCCTGTTGTTGATTTTTGTTGTTGTGGAAGATATTGTCTTGGCAGGATGATTTTGAATGAGCTGGATGCTTTACAAAGGAATGAATTCGATTTGAGTGCATGAATGAATGAGTTTCTGGATTCCCAAGTCGTCGGTATTTTTTGGATCATGCTTTTCGGTTTTGGAAGAAAAGAGGCCATTGCAAGTGTGCTGGCGTGCTAGTCGCCGCCCTGGATTTTATGCTCTTTTTACCGGGTTTTTTGGCTTGTGAAGTACTCCTTCCGTCCCAAAATAAGTGCCAACTTTGTACAAACTTTGTAAATAGGTTAGTAAAAATTTGAAACACTTATTTTAGAAGGGAGGGAGTAGGTGTTTTGTACGCATACATATAGATAGATAGATACCGAGGCATAAAGCAGGGAGCTTGAACTAATTCAGGATCATGAATGAGAAGTACCTTTTTCTGTACATTGTTTTCTGGTTAATGATGGAATCCAAAGGTTATGTGTTTGTTGAGCCAAATGCAATGTAGTGGAATTCTTGAATGAGAGCAATATATATGCTATAGATTGGATTTATCATGATTTGAGGATTGCTTATCTACCTGTGTGTCATTGTGCATGTTAAATGTCCTGGATCACATTGAATATATAAAACTAGGTTTTCTTCCAAGAAACAAAAAGCATATACACCTCTTTGTTTATTTTATTGTAACCATTATTTCTCAAACTAGCATCACCTATTAAATTGATTCCCATGCATTTCTCTTCCTTTTGTTTTGTTTTCTCCTTTCTCTTCCACTTTCCTCACTATCCATCACATCTTTTGTATGTCTTTTGGCCTACGAATTGTACCGAGTATATATGTTGGTAAGTAAGAAGTAAAGCATCGAGGGAGCCATTCAGTAGTCGAATTGCCGCGCTTTGAAGACGAGCAACTAGTCTGCTTTTACATCGGCTTAAGTACACACTTTTAATTAATGCCAGCGGTCCCTTGCATGCCTGCCCGGATGATTAATGTGGGGATGATCCGTCTTCCATTCCATGGTTAATAGCAGCTGTTGCATGCAGGGGCGGAGCTGGGCCTTGGGCACCCAGGGCCCAGGCCCGGGGTGTGGAAAATCAGTAAGCTATAATTACATAGGTTTTTTTTCCAGGCCCGTGACGACTTCTGAACACCTCTTATCCTTTCCCTTATCCGTGCTACACAACTAACTTACAACACACAATTTTTTTGTTCCTTCAAAACAAAACAACATATAAACTTCAAACTTTGCAGGACAACAAAACATTCTTACTACAATGTGGGAAAAAACTTTTAAATTTTTTTGTCCGACATAAAAATACAAAATGAGATTTTTTGAGTAAAAACCATTATTTTTTTGTATATATGATCGACGAAAAAATCTGAAAGTTTTTTCTCACATTCTAGTTAGAATGTTTTGTTGTCCTGCAAATTTCAAGTTCATATGTTGTTCTATTTAGAAGAAACAAAAAAGACAAAAGTTGCTCACACGAATCGCGATGCAAAAATAAATGGCTGGATAAGGGGGTGTAGGAAAGCCTATGCTTTCTCAAATGTTAAGCGGGAAGTGACAGACCTGTTTCTTACTCACCGGCTTTAGCACCTTGGGCCCCGTGTCGGCGACCCTACAAATAGCGTCATCGTCGAACAAGACGTCAACGTCCACAGACACCTCGACCACCCGGCCCAGCCATGGCCCGGACAAGATGTAGTCGCCAAGGCTGAGCGCTCTGATGCGCCGCACGCCAATCGTCGACACTCCCAGGATCTGCTTGCCCACCTTCCCACGGTCGTCGATCTGGGCGACGTGGAGATTGGTGGCGACGCCCGTGACAACACCGATTTGGCCACCGGCGTCCGACGCGGCGACGCCGACACCACGAACTGGCTGACGTGGATGGAGCTTCTTTCGAGGATGGGGATTTCATCAAGCTTCTTGATACGTCTCCAATGTATCTACTTTTCCAAACACTTTTGCCCTTGTTTTGGACTCTAATTTGCATGATTTGAATGGAACTAACCCGGTCTGACGCTGTTTTCAGCAGAACTGCCATGGTGTTATTTTTGTGCAGAAACAAAAGTTCTCGGAATGACCTGCAAATCCACGGAGATAACTTTTGGGAAATATAAAAAATATTGGCGAAAGAATCAAGGTCAGGGGGCCCACTGTTGGAAATATGACCTAGAGGCAATAATAAAATGATTATTATATTTCCTTGTTCATGATAATTGTCTTTTATTCATGCTATAATTGTATTATCCGGAAATCGTAATACACGTGTGAATACTAAGACCACAACATGTCCCTAGTGAGCCTCTAGTTGACTAGCTCGTTAATCAACAGATAGTCATGGTTTCCTGACTATGGACATTGGATGTCATTGATAACGGGATCACATCATTAGGAGAATGATGTGATGGACGGGACCCAATCCTAAGCATAGCACAAAGATCGTGTAGTTCGTTTGCAAGAGCTTTCCAATGTCAAGTATCTTTCCTTAGACCATGAGATCGTGTAACTCCCGGATACCGTAGGAGTGCTTTGGGTGTATCAAACGTCACAACGTAACTGGGTGACTATAAAGGTGCACTACAGGTATCTCCGAAAGTGTCTGTTGGGTTGACACGGATTGAGACTAGGATTTGTCACTCCGTATGACGGAGAGCTATCACTGGGCCCACTCGGTAGTGCATCATCATAATGAGCTCAAAGTGACCAAGTGTATGGTCACGGGATCATGCATTAAGGTACGAGTAAAGTGACTTGCCGGTAACAAGATTGAACGAGGTATTGGGATACCGACGATCGAATCTCGGGCAAGTAACATACCGATTGACAAAGTGAATTGTATACAGGGTTGCTTAAATCCTCGACATCGTGGTTCATCCGATGAGATCATCGAGGAGCATGTGGGAGCCAACATGGGTATCCAGATCCCGCTGTTGGTTATTGACCGGAGAGCCGTCTCGGTCATGTCTGCATGTCTCCTGAATCCGTAGGGTCTACACACTTAAGGTTCGGTGACGCTAGGGTTGTATGAATACGAGTATGCAGCAAACCGAATGTTGTTCGGAGTCCCGGATGAGATCCTGGACGTCAAGAGGAGTTTCGGAATGGTCCGGAGGTAAAGAATTATATATAGGAAGTGCTATTTCGACCATCGGGAGTGTTTCGGGGGGTCATCGGTATTGTACCGGGACCACCGAAAGGGTCCCGGGGGTCCACCGGGTGGGGCCACCTATCCTGGAGGGCCCCGTGGGCTGAAGTGGGGAGGGAACCAGCCCCTGGTGGGCTGGTGCGCCACCCCTTGGGCCC
>NC_041387.1:587706921-587725300 GCF_002162155.2 Triticum dicoccoides
CTTGCCTTGGCGGGCACTCCACCCCCTGGCCGCCGCCCCCTTGGGAGATTGGATCGCCAGGGCCGGCGCCCCCCTAGGGGCCTATATAAAGGAGGGGGGGGGGAGGGAGGGCAGCCGCACCTGAAGCTTTGGCGCCTCCCTCTCCCCTGCTACACCTCCTCCTCCTCCCGTAGTTGCTTGGCGAAGCCCTGCTGGAGTCCTACTGCATCCACCACCACGCCGTCGTGCTGCTGGATCTTCATCAACCTCTCCTTCCCCCTTGATGGATCAAGAAGGAGGAGACGTCATCCGCTCCGTACGTGTGTTGAACGCGGAGGTGCTGTCCGTTCAGCACTTGGTCATCGGCGATTTGGATCACGACGAGTACGACTACCTCAACCCCGTTCACTTGAATGCTTCCGCTCGCGATCTACAAAGGTATGTAGATGCATTCATATCACTCGTTGCTAGATGAACTCATAGATGGATCTTGGTGAAACCGTAGGGAAATTTTTATTTTCTGCAACGTTCCCCAACAGTGGCATCATGAGCTAGGTCTATGCGTAGTTCTCTATTGCACGAGTAGAACACAAATCAGTTGTGGGCGTAGATCTTGTCAACTTGCTTGCCACTACTAGTCTTTTCTTGCTTCAGTGGTATTGTGGGATGAAGCGCCCCGGACCGACCTTACACGTACGCTTACGTGAGACAGGTTCCACCGACTGACATGCACTAGTTGCATAAGGTGGCTAGCGGGTGTCTGTCTCTCCTACTTTAGTTGGAGCGGATTCGATGAAAAGGGTCCTTATGAAGGGTAAATAGAAGTTGACAAAATCACATTGTGGTTATTCGTAGGTAAGAAAACGTTCTTGCTAGAACCCAATTGCAGTCACGTAAAAGATGCAACAACAATTAGAGGACGTCTAACTTGTTTTTGCAGCAATTGTCATGTGATGTGATATGGCCAGAAGTTGTGATGAATGATGAATGATATATTGTGATGTATGAGATCATGTTCTTGTAATAAGAATGACGACTTGCATGTCGATGAGTATGACAACTGGCAGGAGCCATAGGAGTTGTCTTAATTATTGTATGACCTGCGTGTCAATGATTTAACGCCATGTAATTACTTTACTTTATTGCTAAACCGTTAGCTATAGTAGTAGAAGTAATAGTTGGCGAGCAACTTCATGGAGGCACGATGATGGAGATCATGGTGTCATGCCGGTGACGAAGATGATCATGGAGCCCCGAAGATGGAGATCGACGAAGCTATATGATATTGGCCATATCATGTCACTACTTTATATAATTACATGTGATGTTTATTATGTTTTATGCATCTTGTTTACTTAGAACGGCGGTAGTAAATAAGATGATCCCTTATAATAATTTCAAGAAAGTGTTCCCCCTAACTGTGCACCGTTGCTAAAGTTCGTCGTTTCGAAGCACCACGTGATGATCGGGTGTGATAGATCCTTATGTTCACATACAACGGGTGTAAGACAGTTTTACACATGCAAAACACTTAGGGTTAACTTGACGAGCCTAGCATGTACAGACATGGCCTCGGAACACAAGAGACCGAAAGGTCGAACATGAGTCGTATGGTAGATACGATCAACATGGAGATGTTCACCGATGATGACTAGTCCATCTCACGTGATGATCGAACACGGCCTAGTCGACTCGGATCGTGTAACACTTAGATGACTAGAGGGATGTCAATCTGAGTGGGAGTTCATTAACTAATTTGATTAGATGAACTTAATTATCATGAACTTAGTCTAAAATCTTTGCAAAATATGTCTTGTAGATCAAATGGCCAACGCTCATGTCAACATGAACTTCAACGCGTTCCTAGAGAAAACCAAGATGAAAGATGATGGCAACAACTATTCGGACTGGGTCCGAAACCTGAGGATCATCCTCATAGCAGCCAAGAAAGCATATGTCCTAGAAGGACCGCTAGGTGAAGCACCCATCCCAGAGAACCAAGACGTTATGAACACTTGGCAGTCACGTGCTGATGATTACTCCCTCGTTCAGTGCGGCATGCTTTACAGCTTAGAACCGGGGCTCCAAAAGCGTTTTGAGCAACACAGAGCATATGAGATGTTCGAGGAGCTGAAAATGGTTTTTCAAGCTCATGCCCGGGTTGAGAGATATGAAGTCTCCGACAAGTTCTATAGTTGTAAGATGGAGGAAAATAGTTCTGTCAGTGAGCACATACTCAAAATGTCTGGGTTGCACAACCGCCTGTCCCAGCTGGACATTAACCTCCCGGACGAGGCGGTCATTGACATAATCCTTCAGTCGCTCCCACCGAGCTACAAGAGCTTTGTGATGAACTACAATATGCAGGGGATGGTGAAGACCATTCCTGAAGTATTTTCAATGCTGAAGTCAGCAGAGGTTGAGATCAAGAAAGAACATCAAGTGTTGATGGTCAATAAAACCACTAAGTTCAAGAAGGGCAAGGGTAAGAAGAACTTCAAGAAGGACGGCAAAGATGTTGCCGCGCCCGGTAAGCCAGTTGCCGGGAAGAAGTCAAAGAATGGACCCAAGCCTGAGACTGAGTGCTTTTATTGCAAAGGGAAGGGTCACTGGAAGCGGAACTGCCCCAAATACTTAGCGGACAAGAAGGCCGGCAACACTAAAGGTATATGTGATATACATGTAATTGATGTGTACCTTACCAGTACTCGTAGTAACTCTTGGGTATTTGATACCGGTGCCGTTGCTCATATTTGTAACTCACAGCAGGAGCTGCGGAATAAGCGAAGACTGGCGAAGGACGAGGTGACGATGCGCGTCGGGAATGGTTCCAAGGTCGATGTGATCGCCGTCGGCACACTACCTCTACATTTACCTACGGGATTAGTTTTAAACCTCAATAATTGTTATTTAGTGCCAAGTTTGAGCATGAAAATTGTATCTGGATCTCGTTTAATACGAGATGGCTACTCATTTAAATCCGAGAATAATGGTTGTTCTATTTATATGAGAGATATGTTTTATGGTCATGCCCCGATGGTCAATGGTTTATTCTTAATGAATCTCGAACGTAATGTTACACATATTCATAGTGTGAATACCAAAAGATGTAAAGTTGATAACGGTAGTCCCACATACTTGTGGCACTGCCGCCTTGGTCACATTGGTGTCAAGCGCATGAAGAAGCTCCATGCTGATGGACTTTTAGAGTCTCTCGATTATGAATCATTTGACACATGTGAACCATGCCTCATGGGCAAAATGACCAAGACTCCGTTCTCCGAAACAATGGAGCGAGCAACCAACTTATTGGAAATCATACATACTGATGTGTGTGGTCCAATGAGCGTTGAGGCTTGCGGAGGATATCGTTATGTTCTCACTCTCACTGATGACTTAAGTAGATATGGGTATGTCTACTTGATGAAACACAAGTCTGAGACCTTTGAAAAGTTCAAGGAATTTCAGAATGAAGTAGAGAATCAACGTGACCGAAAGATAAAATTCTTCCGATCAGATCGTGAAGGAGAATATTTAAGTCACGAATTTGGTACGCACTTAAGGAAATGTGGAATCGTTTCACAACTCACGCCGCCTGGAACACCTCAACGTAACGGTGTGTCCGAACGTCATAATCGAACTCTATTGGATATGGTGCGATCTATGATGTCTCTTACCGATTTACAGCTATCATTTTGGGGATACGCTCTAGAGACAACTACATTCACTTTAAATAGGGCACCGTCTAAATCCGTTGAGATGACACCATATGAATTACGGTTTGGGAAGAAACCTAAGCTGTCGTTTCTAAAAGTTTGGGGATGCGATGCTTATGTCAAGAAACTTCAACCTGAAAAGCTCGAACCCAAATCGGAAAAATGCGTCTTCATAGGATACCCTAAGGAAACCATTGGGTATACCTTCTACCTTAGATCCGAAGGCAAGATCTTTGTTGCCAAGAATGGATCCTTTCTGGAAAAAGAGTTTCTCTCGAAAGGAGTAAGTGGGAGGAAAGTAGAACTCGATGAAGTACTACCTCTTGAACCGGAAAGTAGTGCAGCTCAGGAAAATGTTCCTGTGGTGCCTACACCGACTGGAGAGGAAATTAATGATGATGATCAAGGTACTTCGGATCAAGTTGCTACTAAACTTCGTAGGTCCAAAAGGACACGTTCCACACCAGAGTGGTATGGCAACCCTGTCCTGGAAATCATGTTGTTAGACAACGGTGAACCTTCGAACTATGAAGAAGCGATGGTGGGCCCAGATTCCAACAAATGGCTTGAAGCCATGCAATCCGAGATAGAATCCATGTATGAAAACAAAGTATGGACTTTGACAGACTTGCCCGATGATCGGCGAGCGATAGAAAACAAATGGATCTTTAAGAAAAAGACAGACGCGGATGGTAATGTTACCATCTATAAAGCTCGACTTGTCGCTAAGGGTTATCAGCAAGTTCAAGGGATTGACTACGATGAGACTTTCTCTCCCGTAGCGAAGCTAAAGTACGTCCGAATCATGTTAGCAATTGCCGCATACTATGGTTATGAGATATGGCAGATGGACGTCAAAACGGCATTCCTTAACGGCTATCTTAAGGAAGAACTGTATATGATGCAGCCGGAAGGTTTTGTCGATCCTAAAAATGCTAACAAGGTATGCAAGCTCCAGTGATCCATTTATGGGCTGGTGCAAGCATCTCGGAGTTGGAACATTCGTTTTGATGCGATGATCAAAGCATTTGGGTTTGTGCAGACTTATGGAGAAGCCTGCGTTTACAAGAAAGTGAGTGGGTGCTCTGTAGCATTTCTCATATTATATGTAGATGACATACTTCTAATGGGAAATGATATAGAACTTTTGGACAGCATTAAGGCCTACTTGAATAAGTGTTTTTCAATGAAGGACCTTGGAGAAGCTGCTTACATATTAGGCATCAAGATCTGTAGGGATAGATCGAGACGCCTCATAGGTCTTTCACAAAGCACATACCTTGATAAGATTTTGAAGAAGTTCAAAATGGATCAGTCCAAGAAAGGGTTCTTGCCTGTATTGCAAGGTGTGAAATTGAGCTCAGCTCAATGTCCGACCACGGCAAAAGATAAAGAAGAGATGAGTGTCATCCCCTATGCCTCAGCCATAGGATCTATTATGTATGCCATGCTGTGTACCAGACCTAATGTAAACCTTGCCGTAAGTTTGGTAGGAAGGTACCAAAGTAATCCCGGCAAGGAACACTGGACAGTGGTCAAGAATATCCTGAAGTACCTGAAAAGGACAAAGGACATGTTTCTCGTTTATGGAGGTGACGAAGAGCTCGTCGTAAAGGGATACGTTGACGCTAGCTTCGACACAGATCTAGATGACTCGAAGTCACAAACCGGATACATGTATATGTTGAATGGTGGAGCAGTAAGCTGGTGCAGCTGCAAGCAGAGCGTCGTGGCGGGATCTACATGTGAAGCGGAGTACATGGCAGCCTCGGAGGCAGCGCATGGAGCAATTTGGGTGAAGGAGTTCATCACCGACCTAGGAGTCATATCCAATGCGTCGGGGCCGATCAAACTCTTCTGTGACAACACTGGAGCTATTGCACTTGCCAAGGAGCCCAGGTTTCACAAGAAGACCAGGCACATCAAGCATCGCTTCAAATCCATTCATGAAAATGTTCAAGATGGAGACATAGAAATTTGCAAAGTGCATACGGATCTGAATGTCGCAGATCCGTTGACTAAACCTCTTCCGCGAGCGAAACATGATCAACACCAGAACTCTATGGGTGTTCGATTCATCACAATGTAACTAGATTATTGACTCTAGTGCAAGTGGGAGACTGTTGGAAATATGCCCTAGAGGCAATAATAAAATGATTATTATATTTCCTTGTTCATGATAATTGTCTTTTATTCATGCTATAATTGTATTATCCGGAAATCGTAATACACGTGTGAATACTAAGACCACAACATGTCCCTAGTGAGCCTCTAGTTGACTAGCTCGTTAATCAACAAATAGTCATGGTTTCTTGACTATGGACATTGGATGTCATTGATAACGGGATCACATCATTAGGAGAATGATGTGATGGACGAGACCCAATCCTAAGCATAGCACAAAGATCGTGTAGTTCGTTTGCTAGAGCTTTCCAATGTCAAGTATCTTTCCTTAGACCATGAGATCGTGTAACTCCCGGATACCGTAGGAGTGCTTTGGGTGTACCAAATGTCACAACGTAACTGGGTGACTATAAAGGTGCACTACAGGTATCTCCGAAAGTGTCTGTTGGGTTGACACAGATTGAGACTAGGATTTGTCACTCCGTAGACGGAGAGGTATCACTAGGCCCACTCGGTAGTGCATCATCATAATGTGCTCAAAGTGACCAAGTGTATGGTCATGGGATCATGCATTACGGTATGAGTAAAGTGACTTGCCGGTAACGAGATTGAACGAGGTATTGGGATACCGACGATCTAATCTCGGGCAAGTAACATACCGATTGACAAAGGGAATTGTATACGGGGTTGCTTAAATCCTCGACATCGTGGTTCATCCGATGAGATCATCGAGGAGCATGTGGGAGCCAACATGGGTATCTAGATCCCGCTGTTGGTTATTGACCGGAGAGCCGTCTCGGTCATGTCTGCATGTCTCCCGAACCCGTAGGGTCTACACACTTAAGGTTCAGTGACGCTAGGGTTGTATGAATACGAGTATGCAGAAAACCGAATGTTGTTCGGAGTCCCGGATGAGATCCCGGACGTCACAAGGAGTTCCGGAATGGTCCGGAGGTAAAGAATTATATATAGGAAGTGCTATTTTGGCCATCGGGAGTGTTTCGGGGGGTCACCGGTATTGTACCGGGACCATCGGAAGGGTCCCGGGGGTCCACCGGGTGGGGCCACCTATCCCGGAGGGCCCCGTGGGCTGAAGTGGGGAGGGAACCAGCCCATGGTGGGCTGGTGCGCCCCCCTTGGGCCCCCCCTGCGCCTAGGGTTGGAAACCCTAGGGTGGGGGGGGGGGGCGCTCCACTTGCCTTGGGGGGCACTCCACTCCCCTGGCCTCCGCCCTCTTGGGAGATTGGATCTCCAGGGCCGGCGCCCCCCTGGGGGCCTATATAAAGGAGGGGGGATGGAGGGAAGCCGCACCTGATGCTTTGGCGCCTCCCTCTCCCCTGCTACACCTCCTCCTCCTCCCGTAGTTGCTTGGCGAAGCCCTGCCGGAGTCCTGCTGCATCCACCACCACGCCGTCGTGCTGCTGGATCTTCATCAACCTCGCCTCCCCCCTTGCTGGATCAAGAAGGAGGAGACGTCATCCGCTCCGTACGTGTGTTAAACGCGGAGGTGCTGTCCGTTCAGCACTTGGTCATCGGTGATTTGGATCACGACGAGTACGACTACCTCAACCCCGTTCACTTGAACGCTTCCGCTCGCGATCTACAAAGGTATGTAGATGCATTAATATCACTCGTTGCTAGATGAACTCATAGATGGATCTTGGTGAAACCGTAGGAAACATTTTATTTTCTGCAACGTTCCCCAACACCCACACCCTGTCCACGAGGGTGGGGGCGTGCCCCCTCTCCCTGGGCGCGCCCCCTATCTCGTGGGCCCCCTGATGCTCCACTGACATCAACTCCAACTCCATATATTCCGTGTCGCGGAGAAAAAAATCAGAGAGGAAGTTTCATCGCGTTTTACGATACGGAGCCGCCGCCAAGCCCTTAAACCTCTCAGGAGGGCTGATCTGGAGTCCGTTCAGGGCTCCGGAGAGGGGGATTCGTCGCCGTCGTCATCATCAACCATCCTCCATCACCAATTTCATGATGCTCACTGCCGTGCGTGAGTAATTCCATCGTAGGCTTGCTGGACGGTGATGGGTTGGATGAGATTTACCATGTAATCAAGTTAGTTTTGTTAGGGTTTGATCCCTAGTATCCATTTTGTTCTGAGATTGATGTTGCTATGACTTTGCTATGCTTATTGCTTGTCACTAGGGCCCGAGTGCCATGATTTCAGATCTGAACCTATTATGTTTTCATGATTATATGTGAGTTCTTGATCCTATCTTGCAAGTCCATAGTCACCTATTATGTGTTATGATCCGGCAACCCCGAAGTGACAATAATCAGGATACTTCTCGGTGATGACCGTAGTTTGAGGAGTTGATGTATTCACTTTGTGTTAATGCTTTGGTCCGGTACTCTACTAAAAGGAGGCCTTAATATCCCTTAGTTTCCATTAGGACCCCGCTGCCACGGGAGGGTAGGACAAAAGATGTCATGCAAGTTCTTTTCCATAAGCACGTATGACTATATTCGGAATACATGCCTACATTACATTGATGAACTGGAGCTAGTTCTGTGTCACCCTATGTTATAACTATTACATGATGAATTGCATCCGACATAATTATCCATCATTGATCCAATGCCTACGAGCTTTTCACATATTGTGCTTTGCTTATTTAGTTTTCCGTTGCTACTGTTACAATTACTACAAAACTGCTATCGCTACTTTTACCACTGTTACCATTACTATCATTACTACTTTGCTACTAAATACTTTGCTGCAGATACTAAGGTATCTAGGTGTGGTTGAATTGACAACTCAACTGCTAATACTTAAGAATATTCTTTGGCTCCCCTTGTGTCGAATCAATAAATTTGGGTTGAATACTCTACCCTCAAAAACTGTTGCGATCCCCTATACTTGTGGGTTATCAAGACTATTTTCTGGCGCCGTTGCCGGGGAGCATAGTTCTATTCTTTGAGTCACTTGGGATTTATATCTGCTAATCACTACGAAGAACTTGAAAGATCAAAGAACTAAAATTTATCCCTCAACTACGAGGGGAGGTAAGGAACTGCCATCTAGCTCTGCACTTGACTCTCCTTTTGTTATGAGTAAGCTTGCGACACCTAAACCTGCTACTGCTATGAATTCTGATATGTCGCATGTTATTGATGATGCCACTTCTGCTATGCATGATACTTATGATGAAACTACTTCTACGCTTGATACTACTGTGCCATTAGGTGAATTTCTTGATGAACAACTTGCTAGAGCTAGGGAGAATGAAATTATTGAAACTGATAATATTGATGATAGTGATGATGAAGGTTCTCCCCCTAAATATGAATTGCTATTGTTCGTGAGGGTTATGTGATGGATGAAGAAACTGCTAGAGATTTTCTTGCTTGCAATGATAGATCAGATCTTAAGAAACTATTAGCTAAGCTGAAACAGAAAACTCTGAATGCCAGAATGAAATATGACCCTGCTTTTTCTACTTCACCTATCTTTGTTACTGATAAGGATTATGAATTCTTTGTTGATCCTGAGATTATTACTTTAGTTGAATCCGATCCTTTCTATGGCACTGAATCTGATGCTGTAGTGGCACATCTTACTAAGTTAAATGATATAGCCACCCTGTTTACTACTGATGAGAAATCTCGCTATTACTATATCCTTAAAATATTTCCTTTCTCATTAAAGGGTGATGCTAAGACATGGTTTAATTCTCTTGATCCTGGTTGTGTGCGTAGTCCCCAGGATATGATTTACTACTTCTCTGCTAAATATTTCCCTGCTCATAAGAAACAAGTTGCCTTGTGGGAAATATATAATTTTGTGCAAATTGAAGAAGAGAGTCTCCCACAAGCTTGGGGGAGGCTTCTCCGATTACTTAATGCTTTGCCTGATCATCCTCTTAAGAAAAACGAAATACTTGATATCTTCTATAATGGACTAACCGATGCTTCCAAGGACCACTTGGATAGTTGTGCTAGTTGTGTTTTCAGGGAAAGGACAGTCGACAAAGCTGAATTACTATTAAATAATATGTTGACTAATGAAAATAATTGGACTCTTCCCGAGCCAACTCCTGAACCTATTCCTAAACCAACTCGAAAGAAGAGGGGTGTTCTATTTCTCATTCCCGAAGATATGCAAGAGGCAAAGAAGTCAATGAAAGAAAAAGGTATTAAAGCCGAAGATGTTAAGAATCTACCTCCTATTGAAGAAATACATGGTCTTAATATACCGCCTGTTGAAGAAACACATTGTCTTGATAACCCGACATAGGTAGTGAAGGGAAATTCTCTCTATAGATATGATAAAGTTGAAATTCCGTCAACTAAATTTGCTAGCCAGTGCTTAGATGAATTTGATGACTTTATGGATAAACAAGCAAATTTCAATGATTATGTTAGTAGACAATTGAAGAATAATGCTTATATGATTGGACGCTTGAGTGATTATATGTCTAGAGTTAAGGGTGAACTTAAACTCACTAGTAAACATGTTTCTATGGTCACCACTCAGGCTGAACAAGTACTTAAGGCTCAGAATGAATTGCTAGATGAATTAAATAATAAACATGACTTTGCTGTTAGAGTGGCTACTAGAACTGGTAAAATGACTCAAGAACCTTTGTATCCTGAAGGCCACCCTAAGAGAATCGAGCAGGATTCTTGGAAAAATAACCTAGATGCTCCTAGTTCTTCTAAAAAGAACTAAAAGAAAAATGATAGGACTTTGCATGCTTCTAGTGAACCTAATGTAGAAACACCTGAGAATCATAATAATGCTTCTATCTCTGATGCTGAAACACAATCCGGAGATGAACATGAACCTGATGATAATGCTAATAATGATGTCCATATAGATGCTCAACGTAGTAATAACAATGATATAGAAATTGAACTTGCAGTTGATCTTGCTAACCCACAATCAAGAAATCAACGTTATGATAAGAGAGATTTTGTTGCTAGGAAACATGGTAGGGAAAGAGAACCATGGGTTCAAAAACACATGCCTTTTCCTCCTAAACCATCCAAGAAAAATGATGATGAGGACTTTGAGCGCTTTGCTGAAATGATTAGACCTATTTTCTTATGCATGCGCTTAACTGATATGCTCAAAATAAACCCTTATGCTAAATACATGAAAGATATCATTACAAATAAAAGGAAAATACCTGAAGCTGAAATCTCCACCATGATTGCCAACTATACCTTTAAGGATGGAATACCTAAGAAACTTGGTGATCCCGGAGTACCCACTATACCATGCTCCATCAAAAGAAATTATGTTAAAACTGCTTTATGTGATTTAGGAGCCGGTGTCAGTGTTATGCCTATTTCATTATATCGTAGACTTGAATTAAGTAAGCTGACACCTACTGAGATATCCTTGCAAATGGCTGATAAATCAACTGCTATTCTTGTCGGCATTTGTGAGGACGTGCCTGTTGTTGTTGCGAATGTTACTATCTTAACAGACTTCGTCATTCTTGATATTCCTGAGGATGATAGTATGTCGATTATCCTTGGTAGACCCTTTTTAAATACTGCAGGCACTGTCATTGATTGCAACAAAGGCAATGTCACCTTTCATGTTAATGGAAATGAGCATACGGTACACTTCCCGAGGAAACAACCTCAAATTCACAACATAAATTCTATTGGGAACATTCCATCAATTATATTTGGAGGTTTTGAATTTCCTCTCCCTACTGCAAAGAAAAAGTATGATATTCTTATTATTGGGGATGTTCATATCCCCGTTGAGGTAACCTAGTGTCACTTCGAAATTTCTCCGGTTTCACGTGATTCGGAATGAGTTTGTTAACAAGACTTAATCAACCTTGTTAGTGGATTCCTTTTGATGAACATGAGATGGATGAAACTAGAAGGCATAACCTTCTGTATTCTCTTTGTACTTTCTCTTACTTAGAATAAATAAAGTAGAAATAGAATATTTTTTATGTTTTCTGAGTTATCCTTGCAATAAAAAATATCCCGAAAATAAAAGTTCTCCAAATGCCATGCCAATTTAATATGATTTTTTTGGAATATTTGAGAATATTTGGCATCAAGAACACAACAGGGGGAGCAAGCACCTGGCCATGAGGGTCCAGGGCGCGCCCACCCATACAGGGCGCACCCCCCTGCCTCATGGGCCCATGGTGGCTCCCCTCCACTTATTACTGCACCTATACACTCCATCTTCCTCCCAAAAAAAATCCCCATCCAGCTCAAGCACGAGTTCTAGCTCGTTTTGCTGCGATTTTCGATCTCCTTGCTCAAAGCTCCATTCACAAAACTGCTTTGGGAGATTGTTGCTTGGTATGTGACTCCTCCAATGATCCAATTAGTTTTTGTTCTAGTGCTTTATTCATTGCAAATCCTTGCTGCCTTGGTGACCCTGTTCTTGAGCTTGCATGTTAAATTTGTGAGGTCCCAAGTAATTCTAATGCATGATATAGGCTCTAGGCACTTATGGGAGTAGTTGCTATCAATCTTGTTTAGTTTGATTCACTTTTATTTTGAAGTTACTAAAAATTTCAGAATTTTCAGAAAAAGATGAAGAGGTTGTTCTTGAGGGGCTCTTCTAGCCAACGCTCCAAGGATAAGCAAGCTAAGGAGAAAGAAAAGGCCAAGTATAATCTTCCTCGCGTAGCGGAAGTAAGGCCTTGTGAGTGGCCATGTGATAATTTCTTGAGAGCAACCGGGATTTATGAAGACTTTTATTCTTTGGCGGAAAATGCTGGCCTCACCGACTTCCTCCACGACCGGATCGAACAGTATCTCTTACTTACCAATAATTTCATGCAAAACTTTTATTATCATCCTAAGAATTCACCTCCTTTAGTATTTTTCATTTATATGATGAGGCTAAGGAAATGTCATTACATAATTTTTGCGTAGTTTGTAGAATACCCTTTGAGGGAAGCTTAGATGAACCACATCGTAAAGATGTGGAGGGTTTCATTGATACTATTACTGTAGGGGAATCGAAGAAGGGTTCCGATGCGAGAATCTCTAGCATACACTTTCCTGTTTTATGCTACTTTGCCATATTTGCTAGTCGATGCTTAATTGGTCGTGGAAATAGTGGAAACTTCAGTGTTCCTGATATTATTATTCTGCTCCATGCCTTATTCGGTGATAACACTTTTAGTATGGGTGCCGTTATTGCTAAAAGGTTAAGCCTAAACCGTACAAAGGGCCGCATCTTTGGAGGTATCTATGCTGCATGCCTTGCAAAAACATTTCGAGATACCTATTAGACATGATCAGGAAGAGGAGACATTTTTGCCTCTTACCTTTTTAGATTACAGGAGCATGGTAGCGCACAAGTTTATTGTTTACAACGATGATAAGATGCTCCTGTATAACCTGAGATTTAATAAGAAACACAATGAGATTATTACCCTGCGTGCACCTTCTTTGTTTGATTTAACTGCAGGTCATTACCTTGTTTTGCTGGAGGCCGTTTACGTGCACCGAGGTCAGACATCCACTCCAGAGCCTGAGCTGGAACCACCATTGGACCCCTATCGTCCATCATCTTATTAGTGGGATCCGGAGGAGATCGCCAGCCAGTGGCAGTACAATGACACTCCTCAGTACACCGGGGAGAGTAGCCACGATCCTTGGGCTTAGACCAACTTAGGCCAAAAGCCTAAGCTTGGGGGAGTACGTATTTCCCATCGACTTTACATTCATGTTCACACATTATTCTAGTTGTCGGTGCTCATACTCTTTCATTGTATTATCCATGCTTGTTTAATTTCTTTTTCTAGTTTTCTTCTTGTGTGTTTGATAAACCTTAAGAAAAACCAAAATAAATTAGTTAGTTTAATTTCCATGCCTGTAGTAGTAATAATTAAAATAAAAACTCAAAAAGATTTCTCGTTCTTGTTTTGCTTGTTGGGAGCTTTCCCGTGTAAATAGTTTTCTTTTCTTTTCTTTTTTCCTTTGGGGGTCAAGAGTAGAAGACCATAATGAAAATGCTTAGTGGCTCTTATATGCATGATTGTTGATTTAACCAAGAGCCCATATTACCTTGTCTTCTCTCTTGAGTTGAATGCTTGCAGATTCTAGCTTAGTACAATGCACGTGCACTCTTATTATTATACACACCGTTCGATCATGCAAGTGAAAGGCAATAATGATGATATATGATGGACTGATTGAGATGAGAGAAGCTGGTATGAACCCGACCTCTTTTGTTTTTGTAAATATGATGAGTTCATCGTTCCTGATTCAGCCTATTATGAATAAACATGTTTGCAATGACAATTAGAGATTATAGTTGCTTATGCCATGCTTAATTAGCTAGGAGCTTATAATGGTTTACCTTGCGTGCCAACATGCTATTAAAATGGTTGTGATGTGGTATGATAGGGTGGTATCCTCCTTTGAATGAATTAAGTGACTCGACTTGGCACATGTTTATACATGTAGTTGAAACAAAAATCAACATAGCCTTCACGATATTTATGTTCATGGTGGATTATATCCTACTCATGCTTGTACTCGGTGTTGATTAATTTTAATGCATGTTCATGACTGTTGTCGCTCTCTTAGTTGGTCGCTTCCCAGTCTTTTGTTAGCCTTCACTTGTACTAAGCGGGAATACTGCTTGGGCATCCAAACTCCATGAACCCCAAAGTTATTCCATATGAGTCCACCACACCTTCCTATATGCGGTATCTACCTGCCATTCCAAGTAAATTTGTATGTGCCAAACTCCAAACCTTCAAATGAAATCCTGTTTTGTATGCTCGAGCAGCCCATGTATCAACTAGGTCTGTCTGTATCTTCCATGCTAGGTGGGTTATTCTCAAGAGGAGTGGACTCTGCTCCTCATTCATGAGAAAATGGCTGGTAACCGGGATACCTAGTCCCATGATCAAAAAGATCAAAGCAAATCAAAATAATTAAACAAAACTCCCCCAGGATTGTTGTTAGTTGGAGGCACTCATTGTTTCTAGCAAGCCATGAATTGATGCTTGTTGGTGGTGGGGGAGTATAAACTTTACCATTCTGTTTGGGAACCGCCTATAATATATGTAGCATGGAAGATATTGAGATCTCATGGTTGTTGTGTTGACAGTGAAAGTATACCGCTCAAAATGTTATTTATCTCTCTATTTCAAAATCAAGCTCTGGCACCTCTACAAATCCCTGCTTCCCTCTGTATGGGCCTATCTATTTACTTTTATGTTGAGTCATCACCCTCTTATTAAAAAGCACCCGCTGGAGAGCACACTGTCATTTGCATGCATTACTATTAGTTTATATCGGGTATGACTTGACTGGATCTCTTTTACCATGAATTACAATGTTTAGTCAGTCCTTGATATTTAAAGGTGCTCTGCATTTATGTTTTGCGGTCTCAGAAAGGGCTAGCGAGATACCATCTTGTTATATCATATTATGATTGTTTTGAGAAAGTGTTGTCATCCGAGTTTTATTATTATTGCTTGATAGTTGATTATGCCATTGATATGAGTAAATGTGAGACCTAAGTGTTATTGTGAATGTGGTTAGTTATGATCTTTGCTGAAAACTTGAATGCTGGCTTTACATATTTACAACATCAAGAGCAAATAGAGTTTGTAAAAGTTTTTCTTTATCACTTTCAGTTTGGCAACTGAATTGCTTGAGGACAAGCAAAGGTTTAAGCTTGGGGGAGTTGATACGTCTCTAAGGTATCTACTTTTCCAAACACTTTTGCCCTTATTTTGGACTCTCATTTGCATGATTTGAATGGAACTAACCCGGACTGACGCTGTTTTCAGCAGAACTGCCATGGTGTTATTTTTGTGCAGAAACAAAAGTTCTTGGAATGACCTGCAAATCCACGGAAATAACTTTTGGAAAATATAAAAAATATTGGCGAAAGAATGAAGGTCAGGGGGCCCACACCCTGTCCACGAGGGTGGGGGGCGCGCCCCCTCCCCCTGGGCGCGCCCCCTGTCTCGTGGGCCCATTGATGCTCCACCGACCTCAACTCCAACTCCATATATTCCGTTTCACGGAGAAAAAAATCAGAGAGGAAGTTTCATCGCGTTTTACAATACGGAGCCGCCGCCAAGCCCTAAAACCTCTCGGGAGGGCTGGTCTGGAGTCCGTTTGGGGCTCCGGAGAGGGGGATTCGTCGCCGTCATCATCATCAACCATCCTCCATCACCAATTTCATGATGCTCACCGCCGTGCGTGAGTAATTCCATCGTAGGCTTGCTGGACGGTGATGGGTTGGATGAGATCTACCATGTAATCAAGTTAGTTTTGTTAGGGTTTGGTCCCTAGTATCCACTGTGTTCTGAGATTGATGTTGCTATGACTTTGCTATGCTCAATGTTTGTCACTAGGTCCCGAGTGCCATGATTTCAGATCTGAACCTATATGTTTTCATGAATATATGTGAGTTCTTGATCCTATCTTGCAAGTCTATAGTCACCTATTATGTGTTATGATCCGACAACCCCGAAGTGACAATAATCGGGATACTTCTCGGTGATGACCGTAGTTTGAGGAGTTCATGTATTCACTATGTGTTAATGCTTTGGTCCGGTAGTCTATTAAAAGGAGGCCTTAATATCCCTTAGTTTCCATTAGGACCCCGCTGCCACGGGAGGGTAGGACAAAAGATGTCATGCAAGTTCTTTTCCATAAGCACGTATGACTATATTCGGAATACATGCCTACATTACATTGATGAACTGGAGCTAGTTCTGTGTCACCCTATGTTATAACTATTACATGATGAATTGCATTCGACATAATTTTCCATCATTGATCCAATGCCTACGAGCTTTTCACATATTGTGCTTTGCTTATTTACTTTTCCGTTGCTACTGTTACAATTACTACAAAACTGCTATGGCTACTTTTACCACTGTTACCATTACTATCATACTACTTTGCTACTAAATACTTTGCTGCAGATACTAAGTTATCCAGGTGTGGTTGAATTGACAACTCAACTGCTAATACTTAAGAATATTCTTTGGCTCCCCTTGTGTCGAATCAATAAATTTGGGTTGAATACTCTACCCTCGAAAACTGTTGCGATCCCCTATACTTGTGGGTTATCACTTCTTGGTCACCATTGTGCCGTCGAGGCGGAATAGCGTGCACATGTCGTCCTCCATGGCATACAAAATTGGTAGGCCATGGTCGATTGTGCCATGCTTCGTGTGGAATTGCACAAGGTCTAGCTGATAGACATTGCAGTGTACCCCCGCGGCTTCCATCTTGGTCATATTTTCTTCTCGATCGATCGATCGATCGATGGGTGTTTGATGATCTCGTTGTGTTCTTGATCGAGGGTGTGTACATGGACATGAGCTAAGTATATGTAGTCACCGCTAGATATGCACGAGCAGAAGCCCCAGGTAGGGTTATTAGTATTAGATAGACTAGAGAAGGAAGTCCAGGTAGGGTAAGATACCGAGAATTACTACTCCAAGCAAGGTTGTGATTATTAGGGACAGGGGTTTGCATGTTTGATACGAAGATACAGAGTATATAGCAAGGTGGATGTTAGGGTTTAGCGCGCGACCAAGGGGCGCTTGTCCCGGCCCCGTGCCCACCAGAGATGCTGCCATGACATGCACGCCCCTTCATGTGATGGGCATCGTTGCAGCTGCATCCACCCTTGCTTCGCTGGGACTTTGGTGTTTTGGGCAGACGTGTTGTACTTCAGATCGGAAAGAGTCTGGTAGGAAGTCTTGTGGCAGCACGCCGACTGGAGCCCGAGAAGGACACGAACCCTGAGCCCTCTGTCACGACCCGATTGTGAGATCTGAGAGGGGGGAGGATCAGGATGAGGGGAGAAGGACGAGGGTATGTGAGAGCGAGCGAGAGAGAAGAGTAGACATGAAGGAAAGGGGTTCATTCAATTCTCGATGCTCTCTTCGTCCATACACACGCATACAAGTAAGCCACACGATAGTTGGCACACACACACACCCACTCTTGACTATGGGCCTGGCTCGGCCTGCTAACCAGGTTGTGCGGTTGCAGGTTCAGAACTCTGAACTGCATTTCTTCAATCTGATTGATCTGCAGGCGTGATATTTGCCCTCGCTTGAGCAGCTGCTTCTTCCTCTTCCCGGAGCTGCGTGTCAGGGTAGCATTGCCGCAGGACGGTGTAGTCTTCCCAGGTAGCAGCCGAAGGTGGCCTGGAGTTCCATTGCACTTGCACTTGTACCACTAGAGCGTTCCCCTTCTTCATCATGCAGCGGTCCAGGATGGCCACTGGAGCACGCTCGTCGACGGTGAGGTCCGGGATCTTGGGCATCTTGGTGAACACGGGGGTATAGTTGGGGACGTGGAAGACTGGATGGATGCGGCTGTCTTGGGGCAATTGTAGGCGGTACGCCAGGGTGCCGATGCGCTCCAGCACGGTGAATGGGCCGAAGAACTTGAACCCTAGCTTCTTGCATGGGCGGTTGGCGACAGAGGATTGCGTGTTGGGTTGCAGATTGAGGAGAACTTGCTCGCCCACATCGAAGGCGCATTCGACGCGATGGCGATCGGCCTGCTTGTTGAAGCAAGCCTGGGCGCGTTTGAGCTGGGTACGAAGCAGCGTG
>NC_041387.1:587725706-587801393 GCF_002162155.2 Triticum dicoccoides
CGGGAATGTTGGTGCTGGCCACGGGAAGGCCCCCCAAATTGGGTTCTCACCCATACAGAGCCTTGAAAGGAGAGCCATTGAGCGAGGAGTGGTGGGAGGAGTTGTACCAGAATTCGGCCGCTGAGAGCCACCTGCGCCATTGCTTGGGTGCATCGTGGACGGTGCATCGGAGGTACATCTCCAAGCACTGGTTCACGCGCTCCGTCCGGCCATCAGTTTGGGGGTGGTATGCCGTGGAGTACAGCAGCATGGCGCCTGCAACAACGATAATTTCCCGCCACATTGTGCTAGTGAACACCTTGTCGCGGTCGGAGACGATGGACTGTGGCACGCCATGGAGTTTGATGATATTGTCCCAAAAGGCGCGGGCGACTTGGGCAACGGTGAAGGGGTGCCGAAGAGGAACAAAGTGCACGTACTTGGTGAGGCGATCCACGATCACCATGATCGCATCGTGGCCATCTAAGTTGGGTAGCCCTTCGACAAAATCCATGGTGATGTCGTGCCAGGGCTCTTGCGGAATGGGAAGCGGTTGGAGCTTGCCCACAGGATGGGTTTGCTCGTGCTTGGCATGCTGACAAATACTGCATTGCTTGACGAAATCCTAGACGGTGCGCTTCAAGTCGGTCCAGGCGAAGAGCTTGCGGACGTGCTGATAGGTGGCGGTGGCACCAATGTCCTCCCACCGCGTTGTGGTGTAACGCAGCGATCAGCTTGGTTTGAAGCGCATTATTGGCGTCGATCCAGAGCTGCCCGCGCTAGTGGATCACCCCTTGCTGCAGAGTGCGTCCCTAGTCGACGGTGTCGCGGAGAGCCAGCTTGGCGAGTAGCTCTCGGGCGTCCGCGTCCGTCTCGTAAGAGTTGGCCACCTCTTGTAACCACTGGGGTTGGCACACCGAGAGCGCGTCAAGGGCCAGTAAGTGCCCCACCCTGGAGAGTGCATCGGCTGCGCCGTTGTCGGTGCCCTTCTTGTAGCAGAAAGTGAACTGCAGCCCCACCATCTTGGACATGGCCTTGCGCTGTAGATCTGTGATGAGCTGTTGATCGCCCAAGGAACACATGCTCTTGTGATCGGTGACGATCTCGAACGATGCACACTGCAGGTACGGGTGCCACTTGTCGATTTCCATCATCACGGCGAGGAACTCCTTCTCGTACGCCGAAAGCTTCTGGTTCCGCACGCCCAGCATGTTGCTCAGGTATGCAATCGGGTGGCCATCCTGCACCAGCACTGCGCTGACGGCTGTGTCGCACACATCGGTCTCGATGGTGAATGGGTGCTTGAAGTCCTGGAGTGCCAGAACGGGCGTGCTCACCAGCACCTTCTTCAACTTCTCGAGCACGGTCTGCGCCTTGTCGTCCCAGAGGAATCCTTTCTTGGTGAGAAGGTGCGTCAGGGGCTTCACGATAATGATGTAGTGTGGCACGAACTAGCGGTAGTAGCCTACGAGGCCGAAGAAGCCGCGGAGCTCTGTGGGCGTCGTGGGCATGGGCCAGGCACTCATGGCGCTGATCTTGCTGGAATTAGAGGCGACACCATTCTTGGACATGACATGCCCTAGGTACTCGATCTCATGCTAAGCGAACGAGCATTTGGAGGCCTTGGAGCTAGTGCGCCCGCAGCAGGTCGAGGACAGTGCGCAAGTGTTCTTTGTGTTCCTGTAAATCAATACTGAAGACCAGGAGGAATATAATGATGACCTTGTGAACATGGCGACCGAAGATCGAGTTCATCAGACACTGGAATGTGGCCGGCGCGTTGCAGAGGCCGAACAACATCACTCTATAGTGGTAGTGGTCGTGGTGTGTTTTGAAGGTCGTCTTCTCTTCATCCTCTTCGCGCATGCGTATCTGATGATAGCCCGCACGTAGGTCGATTTTGGAGAAATATGCTGCTCCACCCAGCTCATCGAGCAGCTCGTCCACCACCAGCAATGGAAACTTGTTCTTGACCGTAGCTGTGTTGAGGCGTCAAAAATCCACGCAGAATTGCCAAGTGTCGTCCTTCTTCTTAACCAACAGGACCAGCGCCGCGTATGGACTCAGGCTCTATGCTAATGCCCGATTGCAACATCTCCTGAACTTGCTTTTTGATTTCATCTTTTTGTGTCGGCGAGTAGTGGTAGGGCCTGGTGTTGATAGGTGTTGTGCCGGGCTCCAGGTTGATTGCATGATCGTATTGCAGTTTAGGAGGAAATTGTAGGATCGAAAGTATGTCTAGAGGAGGGGGTGATTAGACTACTTGACCAAATAAAAATCTAGCCTTTCCTCAATTTTAAGTCTTGGCGGATTTTAGCAACTTAGCACTAGTCAAGCAAACAACCTACACATGCAATTCTAAGAGTATAGGAGCGGAATGTAAACCATTGCATATGAATGTAAAGGGGAGGAGTTTGGAGGGAGCAAACGCAATGTAGACACGGAGATTTTTGGTGTGGTTTCGATAGGTGGTGCTATCGTACATCCACCTTGATGGAGACTTCAACCCACAAAGGGTAACAGTTGCGCGCGTCCATGGAGGGCTCCACCCATGAAGGGTCCATGAAGAAGCAACCTTTTCTATGCCACCATGACCATCGCCCACGAAGGACTTATCTTACTTGGGTAGATCTTCACAAAGTAGGCAATCTCCTTGCCCTTACAAACTCCTTGGTTCAACTCCACAATTTTGACGGAGGCTCCCAAGTGACACCTAACCAATCTAGGAGACACCACTCTCCAAAAGGTAATAGATGGTGTGTTGATTATGAACTCCTACCTCTTGTGCTTCAAATGATAGTCTCCCCAACACTCAACTCTCTCTCATAGATTTGGCTTTGGTGGAAAGATGATTTGAGTGAAAAGAAACTTGGGGAAGGCTAGAGATCAAGATTCTTGTGGTTGGATTGGAATGTATTGGACTCAACACATGAGTAGGTGGTTCTCTCTCAGAAAATGAGTAGTGGAAGTGTAAGCACGTTCTGATGGCTCCCTCTCAAATGGAGAAGGGGGTGGAGGGGTATATATTGCCTCCACACAAAATCTAGCCATTACACACAATCTTCCAAACTCGGTGGGATCAAATAGTGAAACTCAGTGAGACCGAGATGGTTAAAAATGTGAACGTTAGTGTTTTCGGTGTGACCGACAACGTCAACTCGGTGAGACTGATGCGCTAGGGTTAGGGCAAAACCTCATCTCGGTGAGACCGATCACATGAACTTAGTGAGACCAATTTCAGTAATAAGCAAACAGATACTTGGTCAGGCAAACTCGGTGGTACCGATCACTCATCTCAGTTAGACCAAAACATTACGAAAAGGAAACAGAGAGTTTGCACTGCGAACTTGGTAGGACCAATCGCTCATCTCGGTTAGACTAAAACTTATGAAGGGAAACAGAGAGTTTGCAATCCCATCTTGGTGAGATGGAGATCCCTATCGGTAAGACCGAACTGATTAGGGTTTGTGGATATGGCTATGTTAAGTGAAGTCGGTGGTGCCGAGATCAAATCGGTGGGGCCGAGTTTGACCTTAGGTTTAGGACATATGTGGAAATGAGAAAGTGATTGAGGGCTTTTGGAGAATATCACTAAGCATTTTGAGCAAGCAAGCCATTAAGCAACACCTCATGCCCTTTTAATAGTATTGGCTTTTCCTATGGACTCAATGTGATCTTAGATCACTTAAATGAAAATGTAGAGTCTTCAGGTTTTGCCAATATGCGTCCTTAGCATTTTGATGGGTCCACATCTTTGGTCCATGCCATACCAACCATTGAACTTTCTGAAATGTTGATCTTGAAAGAATATTAGTTAAATGAGGTATATGTTGTTATGAATTACCAAAACCACCCGGGGATTAGTTGCACTTCCAATCTCCCCCTTTTTGGTAATTGATGACAACATATAGATCAAAGCTTTGACAAATGATAATATAACTAAAGTACATTGTCGCTTTGGGAAGTATGTGATAAGCAAGAGCTCCCCCTAAATTTGTGTATTATTTGAAATTTATTTTTGAATGCAAATGCACAATAAATTAGGATCATGATTCACTCTTCCATGTCACATACATCTTGGTGGAGCGCTCAAAATGATAAAATATGAAATATGCACTCATCACCTAAACAAGATATGAATGATCATACGTGAGAGATAGAATATCATCATTAAGCACAAGCATTAAAGTATGATATGATCAAACATGTGATCATAGAAGTATCTCACACACAAGCATAAAACATTGTATCATCCAAACAAGCAAAGCAAAAGGAGTAGCAAGAAAGCAAAAAGAAGCAAACACACACTCTCTCTCGAAGCCTATGATCTATACACTTTCTCCCCCTTTGGCAACAAGTTACCAAAAAGCTAGAAAATGCATAGTGCTATGCGGCTCTAAGCATGATCTCCGAGAGATCTGAAGTGCGAAGGTGGCATGGAGAGGAGTCCTGCAATGAATGCATCTGATGAGGTTCGAGGAGCTGGTGGAGTTGCAACTGGAGGAGCAACAGAGGCTATAGCTGCTAGTGGTGATGTAGTAGCCCTGGTGTCACTAGCTGGCACAGCTGCAGACCTTTGTTCCCTTGGCACTCTCTTAAAAGCTTCAGTGGTAGCTCTCCATCTTCTCTCTTCAGCTTCAACCTGGAGTTGCTCAAATGCAGTTTGGATCTCTGTGACCTTCAAGTCTAGATCATAAAATTTAGTCTCAATGATCATCTATAGACTCTCTTGATTCTGAGTCGGGGTTCCCAACCCTTTCTCAATCCTCAAAGTTGCTTGAATGATATAGCCAAGTTGATCTTGCTTGGATTTCAGGAAAAATCTGGGAGGCTTCTTCAGCACTTGGTGGCTTGGATGCCTTCTCTTCTCTAGCTTTTTTCCTTCTTCTCCTAAGCCTACATAGATGTGGGATGTGATGGATCCATGACAACCACATTATCTTCAAACTCTAGCAGCAGAAGAAGATGTTCCTTGTCCAAGAGATACATGCCCTTGCCCATCTTGGAGTTGATGAGCATCTAAACATGTGGAGCATAGCCACATGATCTCTTTTGGTCTGCAGCTGTCTTCTTGATTGCCTCAACAATCAATGTCATCACTTTGAATTTTTCAGGCACATCAAACATATGCAGCAGATTTATTGAGTGCCCTCTAATCATTCTATCATCTCCATACTTGGGCAGCAAAGTGTGTCTGAGAATTGTGTTGATGGTTGGCAGACCTGATAGCAGATAATACACTCACCCAAACTTGTGGGTGTCCAAGGCAGCATCTGGAATTTCCTTGTACATGTGAGCCATTGAGTCATGTCCCTTTCTTGGCTTAGCATATACATCAGTATCATCCTCATGCTCTTCTGGGGCATTTATCAGCTTTGCCCACTCAGCCACTAAAGATTGGTACCTGGTACCCTCTGTCATCCAAACAATTTTACCATCTAGGTAAAAGTGTGTTGTGGAGTAGAACTACATGATCAACTCACCATTCCACTTTGTCAACTTCTGGCCAACAAATGCATCAACTCCTATTGATTTGAAACTCTCATGAACTCCTAGGAAATGATCTTCATTGCTATAAATGAACTTCCAGTCCATCCATCTCATGTCACTTACTATTGGCTTCTTGTCAAGCAGCACAGTCTCATAGAAGTCTTGTTGTTCCTTTCTATGGAACCTGTAATCAACAACTATTCTTCTTCTAATGGCATATGGGTCATTCTGCCTCCATAGCCCGAGACCTGCATCCTTTCTAAGTTTCATGTTTTCAGCCACTGGATGGGTGTCATCATGGTCAGGAATCTTGGGCTTCAACTTTCTAAGAACTTGCCCTTCCTCTTCTTCTTCCACTTTAGGCACTGGGGCCTTGTTTTTCTCAGCTGCTGGAATGTTCCTGGTGGATCTCTTGGGGGCTTGAGCAGCAGCCTTGGGGGCAGACTTGGGCTTTGAAGGAGCATCCCCTGATCTGATTGCACCCCCATTGATTTCTGAGATTTTGCAGGCGGTGCATCTTGCTCTTCTTCTTCATCTGGGTCTCTGATCATAGAAGATCTCCCAATAGCTCTGGCCATTGTATTTTTGACCCTCTACTTCCTCTTCTTGCCCTCACTAGCCTCTTTGGGTTCAATCATGAACTCCATGGTTTCTCTGGTTGAGGCTCTGGCTTTGGGCATAGGAACTCTTCTTGTAGGAGCTTTCTGCTTCATTCCTGGCTTGGTGTTAGCAGCAGCACCAAGCTCTTTCTTGTCTCCTTTCCTCTTGGAAGAGACTTCCTCATCAATCTTGAAATCCTCATCCTTATAATCTGATGCCTTCTTCTTCCTCTACCTAGTTGCAGCTTTGGGCAGGTTGCTGGGAGTGCTTCTGCTCCCATCATCATAACTGCTCTCGTAGGGACTAGTGCCCTCACTCATCTGAACATGTTTCTCAGACTGATTCTGGCTGTCACTATTGTCAGACATGCTGAAAGCTGAAGGCTGACGCTGTGAATAGATATAGATGAGATAGAGTGGATGGGTATCACAAAGTGCAGAGATTTTTCAAAACAATTGAGCCAAAAACTTAGTTTTAGTTTTCTATAGAAGGCATTTCGGAGCTACCGATTTGTTGAACTCGGTGACACAGAAGCAATGTTCAGAGTCTAAATTGGTGACATTGGTCAGACCGAGACACGGTTCCATGACTCCGAGACTGCTAGGGTTTCAGAAATTTCTGAACTTGATCACACCGATATGCAAGATTCCATCAGACTGAAACTCACAAGTGCTATGGCCTAGGCCAAATCGGTGAGACCGGTTTCTACAACTTGCTCGCTCCGAGATGAATTCAGCGGAAACCTAACCCTAAGTTTTCAAATCAAAACTAATCTAAAGGAAGTTTTTGATGGATAGAATAATCTCAAATGTGGCAAGAATCATGGCATTGTCTTTGTGCTAAGAATCGGAGTGAGAAAGCACAAAGGATTGAACTCATACCCTAACTTGGTGATGAGCTCGCTACGGCGACAACGGCGGTGGATACCAGCGCTAGGGGGTCGCTGGCGACGGAGGTGACGATCCGGAGACCTCGAGTCAGCAGAGCTGGATAGCGCATGCGAAGGGTTTCAGAGAAATTTCCAATAATTCGACTCGTGGGTATATATATCCAGACCCTGTCGGTGTGACCGAGTGGAACAACTTGGTGGCACCGAGATGCAAAATCGCAAGCGATTACTGCAACTTGGTGAGACCGAAGTGTTCAAATCGGTTGCACCGAGATTGAAACCTAGATCAACTTAATGAACTCGGTATGACCGAAAGGAATGGATCGGTCAGACCGAAATGCATCAAGAGGTTTTGGAAGTTTTAAGTCTATGATGAATCGGTGGCTCTGAGTGATCCTCACCCAGAGGGTTCGAACCTGACTTAGATCAAACTTTGTGATGTAGCATGAATAGAGTTTGAGGGAGTACTTAGGCATTCTTGTTCATCCATTTGGCAAAAGAAGAGACAAAACAATCAAAACAACAAATGGATGTCCTCGAATGAAGAAAATTATGCAAAACATGCTCACACAATAAGATAGCTAATGAAATATGTGCAAAGCATGCACAAACACTCTAGCATCTATCAAACAATTAGCGATGACTAGGTCATCTATATATGAGTATATTGACTTGGGAGTCAAAAGAGAACATTTGATTATAGGTCATACTCATCGTTTAAGCACAAGTGGGGTTACCACTTTTACATAAAGCATTGTTGTGTTCACACCTTTAGAGTTGATTTAGCTTAATTCTTAGAGTAAATCTCCCCCTAGATGTGATATCCCTTTTTAGAGGGATGACTAACCTTGGGTTTTGTCGATGATGACTTCATGTAGATGTTGAAGGTGTGGATGCTCAATGTTGATGTAGATCATTTGGAGCAATCCATTGGAATGAGTTGCACTTTCAATACCTACATGGGTTAGTCCCACAAGGAACAAACAAGTATATCCATAGACATAGAGTGAAGTACACACAAGAGGGTTTGTGACTCCTTGAATTAGTGCAAAATGTGGAAGTTGATTGCACTTGATCTCGCCAATATGAATATGAGTGAACTATGATGGCGGAGTCACCCTCAAGAAATCTCTAGTTCTTCTTCTTCAGGATCCATATCATCTTGATGGGAATCCTTGGGATTGTAGATGTACTTGATGAAGTAGAACTTGAGGTGGACTTGGGAACCCACTTGACCAAGGCCTTTGGAGCTTCTTCAAATGCATCAATCTCCTCTCGAAGCTTGTCCTTGCCTTTTAGCTTGTGGTCTTGTGGTGGAATATCATATTGAGCTTGTCTCCCCTTGAAGGAAGTAGGATCATACTTCTCTTGTTGAGGAACAAACTTTGTCTTGGGGTATTGATCTTATTCCCACTCAACTCCATTGGCATTGAACTTTGGTTCAGAACCAACACCTTGATTCTTCCGGTGCCTTCCTTGCTTGTGTACAATTTCCTCAAATTGTTTACTTCCGGCAAGGCTCTTGTAAACACCTTTCTCTATAATTCCCTTCAATAAGCTATTTTCTTGCTCAAGTGTAACTTGGCTAAGAGAATCATTAGTGGAATCAACAGAACTACTAGAAGCAACAATATTGGATTTAGCATGATTATTGTTACTACTAGAAGAAGAATCTTTCTTACTCTTGTTGCTAGATTTTACTTGTGGCATGTAAGTAGACAAGAGTAAACGCTTGGCAATTTAAGAAGAACTTTTCTTCCGAAGATCATCATTGATGGCTTTTAAGAACTCATGTTCTTGCTCTAGGTTGAGCTTCTCGAAGCGTAGCTTCTCATGAGTTTTTAAAAGTTCTCGATGATCTTCTAAAGTAGTTTCATGAGCCAACTTAAGAGTGTTTAGTTCTTTAGTTAGACGCTCAATCTCCTTCTTATCATTGTCATTTGTTTCATCTTGATTAGCATGATTAATAATAGTTTCATCATAGTTTTCATCACTAGCATTGTCAACAAGTAACTCATCATCACCTAGAAAATCGTCATCATCACTATTGAAATCAATATACTCGGGGTGTGATACCTTGGGGTCTTTAGCCATGAAGCATCTTCCAATTCCTTCATTTGGTGAGTCAAATATGTCGTAGGAGTTGGTTGACACAAGTGAAAGACCGGCAACACCTTCATCTTGAGTATATTCGGAGTCGAAGTGATAACTTCTCTCGGAGTGGTGGTCGGAGTCAGAACCGGCTACCTATTCACCAACATGAGCTTGATGTCTTTGCTTCGTGTAGCTCTTTTATGACTTTTCCTTCCTTTCCGAATCCTTGCTTCTGGGAGAGGGTTCTTCGTTCATAACGATCATCTCTACTCCTTCTCTCTCTTGGAGGTGATTCTTCTCTTGTACTTCTTATTTTAGGTGAGTCTTCTCTTCTTTTGTAGGGAGCTGTGCACTCATTGGAGTAGTGTCCGGGTCTTCCACAATTGTAGCAATTTTGCTCATGACTAGAAGATCTTTTGTCATGATAGGATCTTGACTTGGAGCTTCTCTCTTCGCTTCTACTCTTGTATAATTTGTTGAAGTTCTTCACCATTAAGCTCAATTCCTCATTGAAGACTTCTTTTTCACTTGATGTGGCAGGAGCATCACATGAGGCTTTATATGCACCACTAGACTTGTTGTGAAGCTCTTCTTTATCCTTGAGTGACATCTCATGAGCAACAACTCTTCCAATGACTTCCGTTGGCTTGAGATCTTTGTAATTGGGAATCATTTGGATCAATGTGCACACGGTATCATATTTTCCATCCAAGGCTCTTAGGATCTTCTTGATGATGAATTTGTCAGTCATCTCTTCACTTCCTAAGCCAGCAATCTCATTTGTGATGAGAGCAAGCCTAGAGTACATTTCAGCGACACCTTCACCATCCTTCATTCTGTACTTGTCAAGTTGACTTTGAAGCACATCCAACTTGGACTCCTTGACAGACTCGGTACCTTCATGCATATTGATCAAAGTATCCCAAATTTCCTTTGCATTCTCAAGACAGCTGATTTTGTTGAATTCTTCGGGGCATAATCCATTGAAGAGGATATCGCAAGCTTGAGCATTGTATTGTAGCATCTTCAATTCTTCCGAAGTTTCTTCACGATTTGGTTCTCTCCCGTCGAAGAATTCACCTTGCAAACCAATGCACACAATAGCCCAAACGGCAGGGTTATGTCCAAGAATACGCATTTTCATCTTATGCTTCCAACTAGCAAAATTAGTGCCATCAAAGTATGGACCTCTTCGGTGGTAATTTCCCTCGCTAGACGCCACACTCTCCTAGGTTGCAAAACCAAGTCTATGACCACCAAAGTAATGGAAATCAAGGAAAATGGAGACCAAAACTCTGATACCACTTGTAGGATTGAAAGTATGTCTAGAGGGGGTGATTAGACTACTTGACAAAATAAAAATCTAGCCTTTTCCCAATTTTAAGTCTTGGGAGATTTTAGCAACTTAGCACTAGTCAAGCAAACAACCTACACATGCAATTCTAAGAGTATAGGAGCGGAATGTAAATCATTGCATATGAAGGTAAAGGGGAGGAGTTTGGAGGGAGCAAACACAATGTAGACACAGAGATTTTTGGCGTGGTTCCGATTGGTGGTGCTATCGTACATCCACGTTGATGGAGACTTAAACCCATGAAGGTTAATGATACGTCTCCAACGTATCTATAATTTTTGATTGTTCCATGCTGTTATATTATCATTCTTGGATGTTCTACAATCATTTTATAGTCATTTTATATCATTTTTTGGTACTAACCCATTGACATAGTGCCCAGTGCTAGTTGCTGTTTTCTGCATGTTCTTATATCGCAAGAAATCAATATCAAACAGAGTCCAAAAACAACGCAACTCCTGGATGACTTCTTTTGGACTAGAAGAAAGCCAATGGGCCAAGGAAGCACCTGAGGGGCTGCTTGAGGTGATCAACACCCACTAGGGCGCGCCAAGAGGCCCAGGCGCGCCCTGGGGGGTTGTGCCCACCTCGGGTGCCCCCCGAACCGCATCTTTCCTCTATAAATACCCAAATATTCCTAAAACCCTAGGGGAGTCGACGAAATATTGATCCAGCCGCCGCAAAGTCTAGAACCACCAAGATCCAATCTAGACACCGTCATGGAGGGATTCACCACTTCCATTGGTGCCTCTCCTATGATGCGTGAGTAGTTCTTTGCAGACGTATAGGTCTATAGTTAGTAGCTAGATGGCTTCCTCTCTCTCTTTTGTTTATCAATACAATGGTCTCTTGGAGATCCATATGATGTAAGTCTTTTGGCGGTGTGTTTGTTGGGATCCGATGAACTTTGTGTTTATGATTAGATCTATATTTTGATCCATGAAAGTTATTTGAGTCTTGTTTGATCTCTTATATGCATGATTGCTTATAGCCTCGTATTTCTTTTCCGATATTTGGGTTTTGTTTGGCCAACTTGATCTATTTATCTTGCAATGGGAAGAGGTGCTTTGTAGTGGGTTCAATCTTACTGCGCTTGATCCAAGTGACATCAAGGGAACTGACACATATGTATCGTTGCTACTAAGGATAACAAGATGAGATCTATATCTGCCGCAATAGATAAACGGATCTCGTCTACACCATGTCATCATTCTTAATGCATTACTCCATTTTTTCATGAACTTAATACACTAGATGCATGCTGGATAGCAGTTGATGTGTGGCGTAGTAGTAGTAGATGGAGGCAAGAGTCGGTCTACTAATCTTGGACGTGATGCCTATATAATGATCATTGCCTGGATATCATCATGATTATTCAAAGTTCTATAAATTGCCCAATAGTAATTGTTTTCCCATCGTTTGCTATTTTTCTCGAGAGAATCCACTAGTGAAACCTACGTCCCCCGGGTCTCTCTTCATCATATTTGCCTTTGCGATCTATTTTCCCTTGCATTTATTTTCAGATCTATTCAACCAAAAATAAAAAACTAATTTGCTGCAATTTATTTTTTCTGCGATCTATTTATCCTATCTACCACTTTTTACCTCATGTTATTTGTGTTGGGGAATGTGGTAATTTCAAAAAAAAAAATCCTACAATCACGCAAGATCTATCTAGGTGATGCATAGCAACGAGAGGGGAAAGTGTGTCCATGTACCCTCGTAGACCGATAGCGGAAGCGTTAAGTAACGCGGTTGATGTAGTCGAATGTCTTCGCGATCCAACCGATCAAGTACCGAACGCACGACACCTCCGCTATCTGCACACGTTCATCTCGGTGACGTCCCTCGAACTCTAGATCTAGCAGAGGCCGAGGGAGAGTTCTATCAGCACGACGACATGGTGACGGTGATGATGAAGTTACCGGCGCAGGGCTAAGCACTAGGACGATATGACCAAGGTGGAAAACTATGGAGGGGGGGTGATACGTCTCTATCATATCTATAATTTTTGATTGTTCCATGCCAATATTATTCAACTTTCATATACTTTTGGCAACTTTTTATACTATTTTTGGGACTAACATATTGATCCAGTGCCTAGTGTCAGTTCCTGTTTGTTTCATGTTTTTTGTTTCGCAGAAAACCCATATCAAACGGAGTCCAAATGGAATAAAAACGGACGGAGATTTTTTTTGGGATATATGTGAATTTTGGGAAGTGGAATCAATGCGAGACGATGCTCGAGGGGCCCACGAGGCAGGGGGCGCGCCCCTGACCCTCGGGAACACCCCGTAAGGCGGTTGGTGCCCTTCTTTTGCCGCAAGAAAGCTAATATCCGAATAGAAATCGTGTCCAAAGCACAACCCAATCGGAGTTACGGATCTCCGGGAATATAAAAAACGGTGAAAGGGCATAATCTCCAAAGCAGAAACAGAGAGAGACAGAGAGATAGATCCAATCTTAGAGGGGCTCTCGCCCCTCCCATGCCATGGAGACCAAGGACTAGAGGGGAAACCCTTCTCCCATCTAGGGAGGAGGTCAAGGAAAAAGAAGAAGAAGGGGGGATCTCTCCCCCTCGTTTCCAGTGGCACCGGAACGCCGCCGGGGGCCATCATCATCACCGCGATCTACACCAACATGTCGCGACCGGGTTTTCTGGGTAATAAATTTCCAGAAAAGACTGTCGTTCTCATCAGCCCCAGGATTACTGTTAGCTGATGAGGCTCCAACTTGATACAGAAATTCCAAGCCAAATACAGAATATGTAGTACAAGACCATTCTGGCCTGTGAGTACAACCAATGGTTTCTAGTGATTGATGGCGGAAGCGGGTTGTGAAACATCTGTGTCTATGGGACTCCATTCCCCACGGGAACAGCTGACCAGGTTAAATTCCTATCTTCGCGAGGCTGCTATCTCCATTGCGTGGGTTCCGGGGCTGGCATCATGTCGCTCCTCTCCGTGCAGGAAAATCTGGCCAAGACAATAGCCAGGGACAAGCCAGTGAGTACTTTGAATGTACTCGCAAACATTATGAACACAGGTATAATATAATAATGATGTGCTGAAAAAAATATATTATGCTCATGACGTCAGTCATAAAAGCTAAATAACTCTCGGATGCGTGCAAGCAAGTTATTTATGAAATTGCAATAACATGATAGTATAAAAAAGATTTGTGAAATAAATAACAAGTAATGCCACAGTCGGGCGTCTGAGCGATGCCACATAAAGGGCTTTAAAAGAAATGCCACAGTCGGGCGTCTGAGCGACGCCACATAAAGGGCTTTAAAAGAAATGCCACAGTCGGGCGTCTGAGCGACGCCACATAAAGGGCTTTAAAAGAAATGCCACAGTCGGGCGTCTGAGCGACGCCACATAAAGGGCTTTAAAAGAAATGCCACAGTCGGGCGTCTGAGCGACGCCTCATAAAGGGCTTTAAAAGAAATGCCACAGTCGGGCGTCTGAGCGACGCCTCATAAAGGGCCTTAAAAGAAATGCCACAGTCGGGCGTCTGAGCGACGCCTCATAAAGGGCTTTAAAAGAAACAATCAAAGTGAATATCCCGGAGGTAGAACTATCCCAGAGATACACGATAATAACAACAATATCATGGGTTAGTCAAATAATAATAATCATAGTTATCACCAGTCATAAGTAGTAATTCCATTTCTGGATTAATAGTTTCACCTCCGAAGACCGACACTAAGACCGATACTTGACCCATCCCAGACTGTAATCCTTAACCATGGACACGGCTATTCGAATAGGTTTATTCTCTGCAGAGGGTGTACTCTTTACCCACGAGTAACGGATTTCTTTAGTCCATCGGGACTAATTCCATCTACGGTCTTTTTGTTGAAAACACACCTAACTTGCACACACCAGCTTATCACACACGTGTCTGGAATCACCCACGACACCTGTTAAGCAAACTCTAAGTGGGGAGGCTACAACCTCGCGTAGCATGGGATCAAATTTATATCGCGCGCTCTAAGGGGTGGCCTCCCCTCTCGGTCCCAACCGGAAACACCCATGCTCCCGGACCAGGTGGCCTGCCTACCAGTTACAACCAGTATCTTTCACCATGGCCTCTCTGTACGGTGTGTGCTAGAAAGAGGTTGACAACTTACTGAACCGTACTCTACTTGCTGTAGAGACGAGTGGTAGTACGAAACAGGTATGGGGGTTACTGGAACAAGACTCGATCTACGGTCGACTCAGGAGGTTCAAGTATTCCCTGCATGATTAGCGTAACAAATATATTTCATCAAACAGAGTCACCACTCATATCACCTTACCATGCCATACCGGACAGAACCGTCCCGACGGAGACCGGCGACAAACTCATACCTACCCAAGGCAGAGGTCTTCCCGGTTTCCTGCCGGTATGCATGTAAAGCTCATGAGGGTGATTATCATCACAAGTGTGTCCATTACCAACAGCATGGAAATCAGTAACATGCACCCATGCATATGATCATATCACATGAAATAACAAGTCCTTCGAAATGCGGTGGTGTTATAAATGCATCAACGATCACTCCAAAATTATTATGCCGGGGTTCAGAATGCTTGCCTTCAATGTGTGGAAAGGCAGGGTGCTCTCCAAACTTTTGAAAGTTTCTTCTCTCTCCCAAAAATCCTATTTGAAAATATATTTGAATTAACACACATTTGAAAAACAGAACCAAAAAGTTGTTTGAAATTTTTTCAAATAAATCTTAAAATAAACTAGATCAAATATGAGGAAGGTAGGAAAAAGAATCAACTCATTTGGACTTATATTTAAAAAGTTAGAGCCAGTCAAACATTTGGTCAAAATCTGTTTTTAAATAAAACAGAAAAAAAAAAACGTTTCGGAGGGGAATACGCTTTCGGAGCGGGGAAAGCGTACTAGGGATAATATGTCTTCACTTAATCTGACATGGACAGCGCGGGGTGTCGCTGACAGTGGGCCCGCCTGGCCCACTGGTCATGTTTGACCAGTCGCCGCGCGTCGTCTCCCTCCTCTGTCCGAGCGGAGCGGGGCCCCGGCGATCGTCGCCAGCGTTTGGCTGCTCCTCGCGGGCTCCAGAGGTTAGGGATGGATCCGCACGGCCGGAGCGGTTCTCCCGGTGGTCGTGGGGTTGTCGGAGGTGGAGGGAGCTGCCGGCGGCGAGCTCCGCGGCGGAGGAAAGCTTCGGTGGCGAAGTGACTATGTGGCGGCGATGGTTCCCGATCAAAATCAAGTAGTGGGTTGGGTTCACAGGAGGATGAGGAAGTTCCTGGCGAAGAGAACGGGGAGGGGAGGTGCTGGAGGTGCCGGATTGGCCGGGGCGGTGGCGGCGGCAGGAGTTGCCGGAGATGATGAAGAAGACCTCCCCGGGTCGAATGCGAGGCAGGGGAGCGCCATGGGGGTAGCATGAGGTCGCGTCCGTGCTCAGAGGGGCTCGGGGTGTCCATTTATAGCACGCCGAGGTCGGTTCCGCGGCGGTGGGGATAAGCTCTCCGGCGAACCGCCTCTCTGTAACTAGGGCGACGTGGCGGCAACGAACGCTAGCGGACACCCGTGTGGATGAGCTCGGGCTGTGCCGGGGCCAGGTGGCGAGCCGGGGTGGCTTGGGCGGCGCTGAACGGAGCAGGGGCTGTCGGGCGGCGGCGGCGGCTAGCTCTTGGCCTGCCGGGCGCGGCGGGGGCTGCTTGGCGCGTTGCTGCGAGGAGGGGAGCGCGTGGCATGGTTCTGCAGAGCGGGCCAAAGCCGTGGGGGCCAGCGTGTCGGCTCGGCCGCGTGGCTGCAATACGCGCGCTCTGGGCGCGTCCAGTGCACGCACTGAATGTGCTCGACGAAATGCCATGGCACTCCAGAGCGCTTGGTTGGAGCTGGGATTTAGCAGGGTGGGGTTATAGTCTAAGGCAAAACCATTGGACAAGCTGGTACGATCCAAGGTTCAAGGTCACAATGCAAAGACAAAATCATGTCAAAACTGGCCATGCGCACCAGGTGTTTGACAAAATGCCAAGGGCACTTAGGCATTTCTTGGAGTGGCCAAAATCTCCAGATCAGTGTCTCTGTGGAAGAAAGAGAGAGTGGTGATGTTAGTTGGTCAAAAGAAGAAACTTGTTAGTGCAAGTTTTACAAAACTACATTTCTGGACAGGAAATAAATAGCATTATTTCATGAACCAAAAATGATCTAAATGGTACATGCTCCTGGACTTAAGGGTTTAACATGGGGGACTACAAGTAGGAGAAATAATTAAGGGTATAGGAGCAACTAAAATGGTGGTTGCTGTACAAATCCTCAAGTTGGTCCTGAATGGAAATGAGGTTGATTCACTCAAATTTTTCAAAGAACATAATTAGGTTTTTGCACAAAGAGGGATAACAGGCTCCTACTGACCTCCCTTAATTTTGGTAGAAGTTTTAAAGAAATACTTAAATAGGTTGTAGTGCAAAATGCACTCTGGACCAGAGAAGAAAAATTGAGTGTAGGGCTCAAAATATTTTATGAATGAAATATATTTTTGCATAAAAGTGATTTAAAAACATCACATGACATCTCCAAATTTTTATGGGAATTTTAAGCGAATTTATCAAATGGTTGTAGTTCAAATAAGGCCATTTAACCTAGAAAACCCTTTTCAAGAAAATAAAGATCAAGCAACTTAATTATTTAATTAGTTACACTGATAACAACAAAGTTTTTCTTGAGAGGTTAAACAAGTCCAACAACAATTTTGAAAAGTTTTCTTTTTGGGAAAAACTCATCATAACAGGGAAGGAAATGATTTAAACAAAAAATCAAAATGGAGCTCAAAAATTCAAAGTTTTAATTCCTGGAAGAAAAAATAATTTAATAAAACAAGGCTAAAATTTTGGGGTGTCACAATACTATCCCCCTTAAGAAAAATCTCGTCCTCGAGATTTGCTGAAAGCGGTGTTAAGAGAATATTTACGCAATAAAGATGTAGCTACAGTGAGAGGGCAATAAGTGGTGAAAAACCACCGTGTGAAAAACTGGGGCTGCGCGGAAAAGTCTATGGTTCGGGACAAAACGGGTGATTTCTACGCTGGATATAAATTTAGGACAACTCCTAAATTTAGATATACGCTGGTCGTACCCGAGAGCACAGTGCTCTCTCTAGCCGACAGGTGGACCCGGGGTCCACTGTCAGTCTCCTCTTCTTCTCCCTCTGGACCTATCTTCCTCCTCTCTCCCGCGCGCTTTCTCCACCGGCGACGCCTAGTGTGTAGGGCATCTAGGCCGTACCGTGGTAGTGCGCGGCGTGCTAGCTGCTGGTGCAGCGTGCACTCACCTCGTGGGCCAGCGCGCTGTCGGCACTGCTCGCGGATTCGACTCCGAACACCGGTGATCGGCGACGAGCGGCGTTGGTGGACTTCGCCCACCGTACACCGAGCTCGAGCTATAAAAACGGCCGAGGTGCCTCTCTCTTCCTCCTTACACCTGGCCTCACTTCTCCTCCTCCTTATTTCTCTGTTACTGCTTACAGAAGCTCGGTCGAGGCTCTAATGGCGGAGGCGATGCCGGACTGGTTTGTGATCCTGATATGCGGAGGGCTGGCGACGCTGCTGGGGCTCTCTGTGCTCCTGTGCGCGATAATCTTCGACGAGTATCGCGATGCTGCGGCTCGGGTGTTGGTTCTCCGCGGTGGTGGTGATCATGAGGAGTAGATGGAGTGTGTCGGGTGCTAACTGTTGTTAGGGGGTGATTATCTGGATGTAACACCGTTGCAAAATTTTGCAAACAGTGTATGGGTCCGAATGATTATGGTTGTGAGTCTGCTCGTGGTGCTGAGTGAAATTAAATAATCCACGTCGTGAGAAAGTGGAGATGTAGCAACTCAGGGAAAAGAAAATCTCACTCCAGGGTTTCGCGAGGGGAAAACAGTTACTTTAAAGGAGCGTAAACCACAACAAAACTACACACATGAGCAGAAGCCAAATAATTAACTCGTCGTACAAACTCAGGGTATTACGCATTAGTCACACACATAAATAAATGCAGCAAAGAACAAATACAGTAGTGACGTCTAAAAAGAAAACGGTAACTGGATGGGGTCCTGATAAAATGTCTCTGGTAAAGGAATACATTCTTCTTCAATCGGAGGAAGTGGATTGACCAGTCGATGTATGCGTCTCTCCGTGTCGGGTCTCAGTGGTCTGCCGATGGCAACCTGAGGATTTAAATCTGCGAGGCTCTGGAGATAATCCATCACGCGCTGGTTTAAATGCTCTTGAGCAATGATGTACTGGATAAGGTTGGCCAGAACTGGGTCTCTCTCAATACGCCCATCGGAAAAAGACGTTACTTCTCCGGGTGCTGCACGACTCGGAAAGTAATAATATCCTCGTTCGCGGGCATAGGGTACTGCGGATCGAAGACGGGCAATCGCTTCTTTCGCAGCAGCTTCTATGGCCAAGTGTGGGGTTGGCATAGATTTCCCCACGAAGGAAACTTCTATTGGATCTTGGTTGGGGTCTACAGGAGGAATGTGTACTGCTGCCCAATATTCCGAGGTGGAGGGGGTGATCCTTGATTTGAACAGCTCGTACTGGGGTGGCTGGGTAGAACCCATGGTACTGCGGGTAAAATCCCACAATATTTTGACAAAGCTACCTGGGGTTGCATCTGGGGTTCTCAGATGAATGCTGGGGTTCGGCATGACAGCAAAAAGTGCGAGTGTGGTGCACAAGGTGGGGGTTGCTGGGTAAGGTCACAAGGTGGCCTTTATATAGCAATGGAGCTGGATCATTTTTACCGTGGTGAAAGGTAATAAATTTGCCAGCTTGGATCCAAAGGTCAGGTCAGTGTCAGAGATACACATATCTCATAAAGAGATGTGTTACTGTGGTTGTCGTCAGGCTGGTTTTGGTAGTTGTGCCCGGAAAAATATGCAGCTATGCGCTGACCAAACATGCAAGGCTACTATCAACACAGAGGCACAAAGACAGGCTGCGTTAATATATGCGGTCGCATGATTACAAAGCGAGGATACATTGAAACTTGGTACTACTCATACGGCTCAGTCTACCTCGTTTATGTCTAAACGGGCGTGCCTGGTGGATGTCGAGGCTTCTCCACGTGTCTCTCTGCCGGGATTAGTCGGAGATGGCGGAGGAACTGCAGGGTCGGGGTAGTGAGAATGACCATTGCAGGGATTGTTGGCCACAACCCCGTTGGAGTGTGCTCCCAATATGCGACGAAGCACTTCTGGGGTTATCGCAGCACCTTGGCCGATGGCTGGGGCAGATCTCGGGGTCTCGATTGGTTGTCCAAACAACACGACTGGGTTGTCGGTGTTGGGCTTGTTTCCTTCTCTCGCCGGGGCTCGACGAACCAACTCTCCACGAGCTGCGATTAGATCAATAGTGATCTGGTCGAATAGTGCCTCTAGTGCACTTACATAGCGCACTAGGTGCAACAATGCGGGGTCCGTCTCGTGGTCTCCATTGGCGACTTGGGCTGGTCTACCATACCCTTCACGTCTGGGGTAGTAGTGGAACGAGCGACAGTTAACTCTGGGCGACAAGTGCCTGAGATGAACTATAGCCTCTCGAGCGGCTAGCTGGATGGCTTGTGGCTCAAAGGAAGTTGTTCTTCCGGTGAACCGGTAGGGGCGCTCGGGGGCTAGACTCCTATCGTAAATGTGCACAGTGGCCCAGAATTGGCGGTCTTCACCGCTCATGGGTCCTTGATACACAACATATTCTGGTGGCTCCTCTAACGCGTAGGCACGACGGGTGAGGTTTGCGAGGATGGTCACAAAACCTCCAAGGTTGGTTGCTGTGGTTTCGTTGTGCACTATAGTTCCAGGCATTGTGGCTCGGTTTGGGGTAGCGACTATGTGTGCTGGTTTGGGGCTAGCACGCCCCTTTTTTATAGGGAAAAGGGGACGGAATCTTCCTTCGCACGCTTGCGAGAAAAGATTATTTAGGGGCTGGTCACTGGCGCATGAGTGACAGGTTAGGTTGATAGGTTGGGCACCGACTGCCAAAAGTGTTGGGTCACTGTGTGGCTATCTTGCACGAGAAGCTTGGCTGGGGTTTGGTTAAGGTCTGGTGGGTTGGTTTGCCTAAGTTTATTGACCGAGCTAAGATAGGATTAGCCAATGGTCAGCCTGGCTCTGATACCAAGTCTGTCGCGACCGGGTTTTCTGGGTAATAAATTTCCAGAAAAGACTGTCGTTCTCATCAGCCCCAGGATTACTGTTAGCTGATGAGGCTCCAACTTGATACAGAAATTCCAAGCCAAATACAGAATATGTAGTACAAGACCATTCTGGCCTGTGAGTACAACCAATGGTTTCTAGTGATTGATGGCGGAAGCGGGTTGTGAAACATCTGTGTCTATGGGACTCCATTCCCCACGGGAATAGCTGACCAGGTTAAATTCCTATCTTCGCGAGGCTGCTATCTCCATTGCGTGGGTTCCGGGGCTGGCATCACGTCGCTCCTCTCTGTGCAGGAATATCTAGCCAAGACAATAGCCAGGGACAAGCCAGTGAGTACTTTGAATGTACTCGCAAACATTATGAACACAGGTATAATATAACAATGATGTGCTGAAAAAAATATATTATGCTCATGACGTCAGTCATAAAAGCTAAATAACTCTCGGATGCGTGCAAGCAAGTTATTTATGAAATTGCAATAACATGATAGTATAAAAAAGATTTGTGAAATAAATAACAAGTAATGCCACAGTCGGGCGTCTGAGCGACGCCACATAAAGGGCTTTAAAAGAAATGCCACAGTCGGGCGTCTGAGCGACGCCACATAAAGGGCTTTAAAAGAAATGCCACAGTCGGGCGTCTGAGCGACGCCACATAAAGGGCTTTAAAAGAAATGCCACAGTCGGGCGTCTGAGCGACGCCACATAAAGGGCTTTAAAAGAAATGCCACAGTCGGGCGTCTGAGCGACGCCTCATAAAGGGCTTTAAAAGAAATGCCACACTCGGGCGTCTGAGCGACGCCTCATAAAGGGCCTTAAAAGAAATGCCACAGTCGGGCGTCTGAGCGACGCCTCATAAAGGGCTTTAAAAGAAACAATCAAAGTGAATATCCCGGAGGTAGAACTATCCCAGAGATACACGATAATAACAACAATATCATGGGTTAGTCAAATAATAATAATCATAGTTATCACCAGTCACAAGTAGTAATTCCATTTCTGGATTAATAGTTTCACCTCCGAAGACCGACACTAAGACCGATACTTGACCCATCCCAGACTGTAATCCTTAACCATGGACACGGCTATTCGAATAGGTTTATTCTCTGTAGAGGGTGTACTCTTTACCCACGAGTAACGGATTTCTTTAGTCCATCAGGACTAATTCCATCTACGGTCTTTTTGTTGAAAACACACCTAACTTGCACACACCAGCTTATCACACACGTGTCTGGAATCACCCACGACACCTGTTAAGCAAACTCTAAGTGGGGAGGCTACAACCTCGCGTAGCATGGGATCAAATTTATATCGCGCGCTCTAAGGGGTGGCCTCCCCTCTCGGTCCCAACCGGAAACACCCATGCTCCCGGACCAGGTGGCCTGCCTACCAGTTACAACCAGTATCTTCCACCATGGCCTCTCTGTACGGTGTGTGCTAGAAAGAGGTTGACAACTTACTGAACCGTACTCTACTTGCTGTAGAGACGAGTGGTAGTACGAAACAGGTATGGGGGTTACTGGAACAAGACTCGATCTACGGTCGACTCAGGAGGTTCAAGTATTCCCTGCATGATTAGCGTAACAAATATATTTCATCAAACAGAGTCACCACTCATATCACCTTACCATGCCATACCGGACAGAACCGTCCCGACGGAGACCGGCGACAAACTCATACCTACCCAAGGCAGAGGTCTTCCCGGTTTCCTGCCGGTATGCATGTAAAGCTCATGAGGGTGATTATCATCACAAGTGTGTCCATTACCAACAGCATGGAAATCAGTAACATGCACCCATGCATATGATCATATCACATGAAATAACAAGTCCTTCGAAATGCGGTGGTGTTATAAATGCATCAACGATCACTCCAAAATTATTATGCCGGGGTTCAGAATGCTTGCCTTCAATGTGTGGAAAGGCAGGGTGCTCTCCAAACTTTTGAAAGTTTCTTCTCTCTCCCAAAAATCCTATTTGAAAATATATTTGAATTAACACACATTTGAAAAACAGAACCAAAAAGTTGTTTGAAATTTTTTCAAATAAATCTTAAAATAAACTAGATCAAATATGAGGAAGGTAGGAAAAAGAATCAACTCATTTGGACTTATATTTAAAAAGTTAGAGCCAGTCAAACATTTGGTCAAAATCTGTTTTTAAATAAAACAGAAAAAAAAACGTTTCGGAGGGGAATACGCTTTCGGAGCGGGGAAAGCGTACTAGGGATAATATGTCTTCACTTAATCTGACATGGACAGCGCGGGGTGTCGCTGACAGTGGGCCCGCCTGGCCCACTGGTCATGTTTGACCAGTCGCCGCGCGTCGTCTCCCTCCTCTGTCCGAGCGGAGCGGGGCCCCGGCGATCGTCGCCGGCGTTTGGCTGCTCCTCGCGGGCTCCAGAGGTTAGGGATGGATCCGCACGGCCGGAGCGGTTCTCCCGGTGGTTGTGGGGTTGTCGGAGGTGGAGGGAGCTGCCGGCGGCGAGCTCCGCGGCGGAGGAAAGCTTCGGTGGCGAAGTGACTATGTGGCGGCGATGGTTCCCGATCAAAATCAAGTAGTGGGTTGGGTTCACAGGAGGATGAGGAAGTTCCTGGCGAAGAGAACGGGGAGGGGAGGTGCTGGAGGTGCCGGATTGGCCGGGGCGGTGGCGGCGGCAGGAGTTGCCGGAGATGATGAAGAAGACCTCCCCGGGTCGAATGCGAGGCAGGGGAGCGCCATGGGGGTAGCATGAGGTCGCGTCCGTGCTCAGAGGGGCTCGGGGTGTCCATTTATAGCACGCCAAGGTCGGTTCCGCGGCGGTGGGGATAAGCTCTCCGGCGAACCGCCTCTCTGTAACTAGGGCGACGTGGCGGCGACGAACGCTAGCGGACACCCGTGTGGATGAGCTCGGGCTGTGCCGGGGCCAGGTGGCGAGCCGGGGTGGCTTGGGCGGCGCTGAACGGAGCAGGGGCTGTCGGGCGGCGGCGGCGGCTAGCTCTTGGCCTGCCGGGCGCGGCGGGGGCTGCTTGGCGCGTTGCTGCGAGGAGGGGAGCGCGTGGCATGGTTCTGCAGAGCGGGCCAAAGCCGTGGGGGCCAGCGTGTCGGCTCGGCCGCGTGGCTGCAATACGCGCGCTCTGGGCGCGTCCAGTGCACGCACTGAATGTGCTCGACGAAATGCCATGGCACTCCAGAGCGCTTGGTTGGAGCTGGGATTTAGCAGGGTGGGGTTATAGTCTAAGGCAAAACCATTGGACAAGCTGGTACGATCCAAGGTTCAAGGTCACAATGCAAAGACAAAATCATGTCAAAACTGGCCATGCGCACCAGGTGTTTGACAAAATGCCAAGGGCACTTAGGCATTTCTTGGAGTGGCCAAAATCTCCAGATCAGTGTCTCTGTGGAAGAAAGAGAGAGTGGTGATGTTAGTTGGTCAAAAGAAGAAACTTGTTAGTGCAAGTTTTACAAAACTACATTTCTGGACAGGAAATAAATAGCATTATTTCATGAACCAAAAATGATCTAAATGGTGCATGCTCCTGGACTTAAGGGTTTAACATGGGGGACTACAAGTAGGAGAAATAATTAAGGGTATAGGAGCAACTAAAATGGTGGTTGCTGTACAAATCCTCAAGTTGGTCCTGAATGGAAATGAGGTTGATTCACTCAAATTTTTCAAAGAACATAATTAGGTTTTTGCACAAAGAGGGATAACAGGCTCCTACTGACCTCCCTTAATTTTGGTAGAAGTTTTAAAGAAATACTTAAATAGGTTGTAGTGCAAAATGCACTCTGGACCAGAGAAGAAAAATTGAGTGTAGGGCTCAAAATATTTCATGAATGAAATATATTTTTGCATAAAAGTGATTTAAAAACATCACATGACATCTCCAAATTTTTATGGGAATTTTAAGCGAATTTATCAAATGGTTGTAGTTCAAATAAGGCCATTTAACCTAGAAAACCCTTTTCAAGAAAATAAAGATCAAGCAACTTAATTATTTAATTAGTTACACTGATAACAACAAAGTTTTTCTTGAGAGGTTAAACAAGTCCAACAACAATTTTGAAAAGTTTTCTTTTTGGGAAAAACTCATCATAACAGGGAAGGAAATGATTTAAACAAAAAAAATCAAAATGGAGCTCAAAAATTCAAAGTTTTAATTCCTGGAAGAAAAAATAATTTAATAAAACAAAGCCAAAATTTTGGGGTGTCACACAACACCTCCATCATCTTCACCAACATCTCCATCACCTTCCCCCATCTATATTCAGCAGTCCACTCTCCTGCAAGCCGCTGTACCCTCTACTTGAACATGGTGCTTTATGCTTCATATTATTATCCAATGATGTGTTGCCATCCTATGATGTTTGAGTAGATTTCCGTTGTCCTATCGATGATTAATGAATTGCTATGATTGGTTTAATTTTCTTGTGGTTATGTTGCTGTCCTATTGTGTCCTCCATGTCGCGCAAGCGTGAGGGATTCCCGTTGTAGGGTGTTGCAATACGTTCATGATTCGCTTATAGTGGGTTGCTTGAGTGACAGAAGCATAAACCCAAGTAAGGGGGTTGTGGCGTATGGGATAAAGGGGACTTGATACTTTAATGCTATGGTTGGGTTTTACCTTAATGATATTTAGTAGTTGTGGATGCTTACTAGAGTTCCAATCATAAGTGCATATGATCCAAGAAGATAAAGCATGTTAGCTTATGCCTCTCCCACATAAAACTTGCGATCGGTCTAGTAAAGTAGTCAATTGCTTAGGGACAATTTCACAACTCCTACCACCACTTTTCCACACTCGCTATATTTACTTTATTGCTTCTTTATCTAAACAGCCCCTAATTTTTATTTACGTGTTCTTTATTATCTTGCAATTCTATCCAACAACACCTACAAAGTACTTCTAGTTTCATACTTGTTCTAGGTAAAGCGAACGTCAAGCATGCATAGAGTTGTATCGATGGTCGATAGAACTGAGGGAATATTTGTTCTACGTTTAGCTCCTCGTTGGGTTTGACACTCTTACTTCTCGAAAGAGGCTACAATTGATCCCCTATACTTGTGGGTTATCAAGACCTTTTTCTAGCGCCGTTGCCGGGGAGTCATGGCATGGGGTGAATATTCTCGTGTGTGCTTGTTTGCATTATCACTAAGTAATTTTTATTTGCTGTTCTAAGTTGTTCTCTATCTTTAGTTATGGATATGGAACACGAAATACCAAAAAAATTAGGTTTACTTGCTACTCATGGAGATGGGGAACCTCCTAAAACCCTCGATGGTCATTATGTGAAAGACATTATGTACTACTTTGATAATCCTGAGAAAACCCCATTTGATTATGTTATGGGAGACATGTTGGATCAACGTGAATACTTTAGGAATTATCCCTTGACACAAAAAGGGGAACTATTATGGGATCAAATTCATATGTTACATTGGTATGCTCGCCAACTATGCTTGAGATATGATTATTCTTGTTGCTCTAGGATGAAGGCTCCACACATTTCCTTTTCATGCAAATTCAATGATGATAAAACCCTGGCTTCTTATGCTAATGGTATATATGATTACTATGATGTGGAACAAATAGAAGAATTTGTTGCTTTTATGGGTGCTTATGAAATTGAATCTTGGTTTAAAGAGTGTGAAAATCTTGATGATGCTGTTTACAGACCTGAAATTTTTGCTATACTTAAATATTGTTATGAGAATTATGAATACACTTCCGATATTGATGCATTTATTGAGAAAGTCTTTGTTGTCCAAGAAGAGACTAATATTTTGCAGGAGTCTATGGAAGAAAAAATTGATGAAACTGTGAGCTCATTAGATGAAACCGATGATGAGGAGAGCGAAGAACAAAAGGAGGAAGAGCAGATTAGCTACCCGTGCCCACCTTCTATTGAGAGTAACTCTTCAACTCATACATTGTTTAATTCCCCTTCCTGCTTACCGAAGGATGATTGCTATGATCCCTTTAATTCGTTTGAAATATCCCTTTTTGATGATGCTTGCTATGCTTGTGGCCAAGATCCCTATATGAATGCTGCTTATGGAGATGAACTTGCTATAGTTCCTTATGTTAAACATGAAATTGTTGCTATTGCACCCACACATGATAGTCCTATTATCTTTTTGAATTCTCCAAACTACACTATATCAGAGAAGTTTGTGCTTATTAAGGATTATATTGATGGGTTGCGTTTTACTACTACACATGATGATTTTGATAGATATAATATGCATGTGCTTGCTTCTCCTACTTGCAATTATTATGAGAGAGTAACTATATCTCCACCTCTCTACATTTTCCATACGATGAAATTGCAAGAAACTGCTTATACTATGCATTGGCCTTTACTATGTGTGCATGAATTGTTCTTTTATGACATGCCGATGCATAGAAAGAGAGTTAGACTTCGCTGTTGCATGATATATGTTACTTTGTGCTCACTACTAAATTACAAATCATTGTTAATTAAAATTGTGTTTGATATACCTTGGGATCCTGGTGGATCCATTACTTGAGCACTATATGCCTAGCTTAATGGTTTCAAAGAAAGCGCTGCCAGGGAGACAACCCAGAAGTTTTAGAGAGTCATGTATTTCTGTTGAGTGATTTTATATAGTTTTAAAACAAAAAAAATTAAAGAGGGTAACCCAAAACCTTTTCAAAAAGGAAAGTGAAAGTGAGAAAGACAAGCATTGTTGAAGTGGGAGATCTCCTTGAACTTTGTTCATGCTCACGGAAACTTTGTGAATCTTAATTACAGAAACTTTTCATCAAAAATAATTATGCCCTTGTAAAATTCCATTGTATTATAAAAATAATGTGCCAAGGTTTGCCTTTAGGATGTTTACAATGCTGTTTGGTTTGTACGGTACACGACAGAAACTTTGGCTGTAGTGCACGATTTTATATTTTTTACTGGAATGTCAAACGGTTCCGTAACTTTTTGTACTGTCTTCCTGTACAAATTGTTTATTTTTCCTAATTGTGGTAGAATGTTTGGGGTACCAGAAGTATGGTGAAGGTTCAGATTGCTACAAACTGTTCTATTTTTGACAGATTCTATTTTTTATGCATAGTGTGCTTGTTTTGATGAAACTATCAATTTCTATCAGTGGATTAAGCCATGGAAAATTTATATTACAGTAGACACAATGAAAAAATAAAATATTAATTGGTTTGCAACAGTACTTAGAGTAGTGATTTGCTTTATTATACTAACGGATCTTACCGAGTTTGCTGTTGAAGTTTTGTGTGGATGAAGTGTTCGATGATCGAGAAGGTCTCGATATGAGGAAAAGGAGGAGAGGCAAGAGCTCAAGCTTGGGGATGCCCAAGGCAACCCAAGTAAATATTCAAGAAGACTCAAGCGTCTAAGCTTGGGGATGCCCTGGAAGGCATCCCCTCTTTCTTCAACAAGTATCAGTATGTTTTCGAATTCGTTTCGTTCATGCGATATGTGCAAGTCTTGGAGCGTCTTTTGCATTTAGTTTTAATTTTTCTTTTATGCACCATGCTGGTATGAGATAGTCCATGGTTGATTTATAGAATTCTCATCGCACCTCACTTAAATCTTTTTAGTATGGCTTTATAGAATGCTTCATGTGCTTCACTTATATCATTTGAAGTTTGGATTGCCTGTTTCTCTTCACATAGAAAACTGCCATTTGTAGAATGCTCTTTTGCTTCACTTCTATTTGTTAGAGTGTGGGGATATCTTTTGTAGAAAGAATTAAACTCTCTTGCTTCACTTATATATATTTAGAGAGATGACAGGAATTGGTCATTCACATGGTTAGTCATAAAATCCTACATAAAACTTGTAGATCACTGAATATGATATGTTTGGTTCCTTGCAATAGTTTTGCGATATAAAGGTGGTGATATTAGAGTCGTGCTAGTTGAGTAATTGTGATATTGAGAAATACTTGTGTTGAGGTTTACAAGTCCTGTAGCATGCACGTATGGTAATCGTTGTGTGACAAATTTGAACCATGGGGTGTTTCTTTGATTATCTTCCTTATGAGTGGCGGTCGGGGACGAGCGATGGTCTTTTCCTACTTGTAACATCCCAAAATTTCAATTTGGAATGTTATACATTAGATCATCATTGCATATCATATTTTATTGCATTTTGGCTTGATCCTAGAAATTCTACGCAACTCAAGGACCCGAGGAGAGAGTTGGGGATTTTGTTATTTTCATATTTGAGGTTTCTCAAATTTTCAAAAGAGGATCATTTGATTTTAATTATTTTTCTCTTCATATATTTCTTATATGAAAATAAAAGAGAGGGGATAAAATGACTTCCCAAAAATAAAGAAATATTGGAGGTTAAATATTAAAATCAAATAAGAATTTTTATTCGAACTTTTATTGCTATTTTATTTGAATTAGGAAAAAAAATGCATTTTTCAAAATTGCATTAGAGGCCTAAATAAATGTTTACCCGGTCCGTCTTATTTTTAGAGGACGGGGAAAATTTGTTTCAGGATTTTTGGAGTCCGTTTAGTATTTCTTTTCTTTGTTTTTCTGTTCATAGAATTATTTTAAAAAAAAGTCAACTGACTTAGTCGGGCCGTACCCGACTAGGACTCGCCCCGGCCGGCCTTTATAAGCCGCCCACCCGATCCCGCAGCCCACCACCCGAGCCGCCCCAAACCCTTACCCTAGCCCGACCCCACCGCCGCGCCGCCAGTCGCCGCCGCCGCCGCTGCACCGCGCCGCCGCCGCGCCTCGCCGCCGGAGCCAACGCCGCCGCCAACACGCGTCCCGAGGTAGCCCCGGTTTTCGAAGAAAAACCGTTCGGTTTTTTTATTAGATCGGATTTTTCCGGTTTAGTTAATTAGCGGATGCCCGTTCATACCTTCATTTTAACGAACGGTTTTCACCGTTTAGCCGCAGACAGCGAACATTCGTTCGTTAGCCTATTCATCAGTTTTTCTTTTTCCAGGGTTTTTCCACGATTATTTTCGAAAGTGATTTCAGCCCGAATCTTAGTTTTAGTTTATCTTTTCGCTTGTTTGTCGGAATCAGGCGATTCAAGTGCCTAGATCTTCGTCTCGAAGCCCTCTTTCTGTTTAACCTACTTGAACAAGATTTTGGTACTGTAAAATTTGACCGAAGTCCAGATTAGTAAATGGATCTTGTTCCTTTCGCAGTTTGAGTTTCGTTGCTTCGTTTGATTTGATTCTTTTTGCAAACTGGAGTTCTTAAGTTGAACTTTCTGGTTAAATATCTTATTTGAGTTTTACCCGTGCTTCTAGTTGAGTGCTTATTGTATGCTTGTTTGTTTGCGATAGAGAGTGTGAAGCATGCTACTACGAGTCTCTAGGTTTTGTGGATCATCAGCAAGGCAAGTAACACTTTGATCATACCTCTTTACTACCCAGTTTTATTGCATTAGATCAATCCTCAAACAATTGCATGATTAGGATCTGATTTAATCTGTGGGTTTTGGGAAGTATATGAGGTAGTACCTAGTCACCTGTTTATTATCAAACCTTTGGGAGTTACTTCTACGTTGCTTATATTACTATGCTATGCTCGTAGACGTGGTTTGTTCGAGTGATTCATGACATATGTGAGCTTTGTTAATTAAAGGTTGAAATTAAGGTGGCTACTTAAATACACATCTGGGTGGATTGCTTGAAGGCACCCTGGAGTACCCAGTGGTTGTTAGGGCACCTGGAGAATCCACTGTTGTCCTAGGATATCTCGGAGTACCCGTGTGATCATCCTACGGTCCGCCACCCAGGCTCAAAGAGATCATAAGACTATTCATGCTAGAAACTTTCGTGTGCAGCCACAAGCCAATATGGGCTCTGGCATAGTTGAGTAAGTTGCGTGAAGCTCTTGAAGAGGTAGACTAGCAGATCTGGTTGGGTTGTAGGTGGTACTGTCTATCCAGAGTAGAGAGTTAATGCTTCAGAAAGACTGTGTCTCGATTCTTCGACCATGGATGTAATCGAGTCTTGTGGGGAAAAGTGTGCAAACCTTTGCAGAGTGTACAAACTAATCATGGTTAGTCGTGTCCCCGGTTATGGACGTCTTGAGTATCTAGTTCTTGGATTATCCTGTTGATCTCATCACTCTTAATAAAATTTGATTGGGTTTAATGATGATGTTTAATTGGGATTGAGTTGAAGGAACCTTCTCAATGTTTAACAACCACCATGATAGTTAAATAAGATTTATTCCTTTATTGTAGGGAAAAATTGGCTTTATGCAAGACTGTAACCATAGAGCTTTCCACCAGCCATATTGCATGTAGTGATAACAATTATTCTGTTCATTACTCTCTTGTGTTACATTGCCAACATATTCCATGTGCTGACCCGTTTTCGGGATGCAACATTCATGTTGCAGACTTTTCAGATGACGAGTAAGGTGCCTTAGGTCTTGGTCTTTCACTCAGCTATGTCGTTGGAGTTGATGGACTCACTTGATCTTCCAAGCCTTCCGCTTTTTTGTTTTTAGATGGCCTTAATCCATATTATTATAACTAGCAAATATGCCCGTGCGTTGCAATGGAAGACAAAAAATTATGACTAACCAAATAAGTATGACTCAATATCCTGATATATGAGCGTACTCTATTTTAACACAGTGGATCACCATGTTGCCATTTATTTATGTTTCTTACCCTAGCCGATGATGGTCGCGATATCCATATGATCACAATGCATTTGACGTGGTAAATCCCAAGGTTATGAGTTTGCCAGTGCATGCCACACTTGTCATTATGTTGCGCAGGGGACCGTTTAAGACTTTAAAACAAATCTCATTGACCACGAACTACTCCCAACGCCAAACATATAAACACTTTTGAAAAACTAATAAAATCCTAGACATAAAATACTCTTGAATTAGTGAACAGTTTTTAGAATCGACAAACATTTTTTTTGTAAATTTTGATTTTCTCAAAAAATCATGAACATTAGTTTTGTTTACAAAAAAATTGAAATGTATGAACCAGTTTCGAATTCATTAACATTTTTTGACTCAACAACCATTTTTTGAATGGACGACCTTTTTTTTAATTGGTGACCAAATTTAAAAAAATAAGTATTTATTTTTATTTCTGTGAACATTTTCTAAAATGTCATGAATATTGTTTTTTCAGATTCCCGAATATGTTTTAAATACACAATCATTTTTTTCAAAATCATGAACATGATTTTAATTCCCGACATTTTTTTCCAAATTGTGATTTTTTATAATTTTGCGATCAGTTTTGCAAAACCACTAACATTTTTTGAATCTGCCAAACTTTAATGATTTTCTAAACTTTTTGAATTCACATATATTTTATGATTTCTCAAACAATTTTTTTTTGAAAACTTGCAACTATTTAGAATATTAAAATCACGAATTAATTTAAAGAAGAAAGAAAATAGAATGAGAAAAGAAAAGGACAAAAAAGTAAAATGAAAAAAACAGGTGAGTAAAGCCACGCACATGGGCCGGCCCATGAACGCATACGTAGGACATGAGTGAGAATAGAAAGTTAAAAATTGCGGAAGCTGGGGATCGAACCCTGATCTCCTCGCTAGATGAGTGATAGGCCAACCACTCTGCAGCTAGACGTTTTATGATTTCTATTCGTCGCGTACCTATAAGACAACGCAAAAGGCGACAATTTTTGTCCGAACAATTGAATCGTTTTTCACCTACCGGTGGCATTGGTGGGTAATTTTTACCAACTTGAAGGGTAATTTTAATGACGGGCGACCAGAAGCGATAGTCGCTTTATTAGTAGGTAAAGATAAGATCTCTTTTGAGACATGCGATGTAATAAGTGTGTGATTGCTACTCTGTTATAAATCCTTCAAGTATTGTGCGTGTCAGCATTACTGACCCAGGGATGACACTGATGCACAGAGATCAGATTGTTTGAGGTCTGGTCGCTACAAGATGGTATCAGAGCACACGCTGACTGTAGGACACGACCACTAAGCTAAAGCCCTAGATCACTACTCTCTTCTCATTCTGACTCCTCTCCCTTTTCTACTCTTTAGGATGGCGGATGCAAGGAACAAGTTCGCACAACCGGATGAAGATACACCTTTTGGACGACACCTGAAGGAAGTCACTAGATACCTGAGCATAGGAATATCAAGCTTCACCGGGACCTACATCGCCACTTTACCAGAAGAGGAGCGTTGGATGATTCAAGTTCAAGTTCCAGGGAGGACGTTCATGCCAGTCACTGAGCCCATAGAGTTTTCCTTTGATGCACCAACCTAGAGTTTAGGAAAGAGCATGGCAGCCCACATCGCCATGGGACGCATTGGAGAAGTTTGCCACAAGGATCTCAAGGATACTATCTACCAGATTTTTGGGCGCCGAGATGAGCAATGGGAGATGATTAGCACGAGGAAGGATAGATCTATTGCAGCTTTCATCCAGGAGTTAAACCAGCACATTCGTCGCCAGGAGAACCAGATGTGCTTAGGCATGATAGATCTGAAGAAGGCAATGACCAGGATCACGGAGCTGGAGGAAGAACTCAAGTCTACACGCGATGGATATGAGGAGGAAACGACGATACTCGTGGAGAAGAATGACGATCTGACAAGGAAGCTAGGAGTGTTCATGGGAGACCCCGCGCCAGGAGGAGAAGACGACGATTCCACTTGTCCGGAGAACTACATCATCATTGACGACACCGAATCGGACCCCGACGATAGCGATGATGACTATGTTGATGAAGCTGGAGCAGATATCATAGAGTCTTCCACCGATCAAGTTTTCTAGTCGACCACCATATCAGTAGTAGTATTTCCCCCATGTATATAGTATAGTCCAAGCACTTTTGTAACGATAGCTAGACCGATTGTATGCCCTTGTTTGATTTGATTGAAGTGAAACTGTTTGTGTTTGTCTCACGAGCATATGGGTAGTGTTTTCCCCCTAGACCTCATTCTATTCTGTTTTCTCACCTTTTCTAAACCTATCAGATGCCTTCGAGACGTGACAATGGATTTGCTTTCCCATCGGAGCTCACCCAGTTGATCCAGCAACAAAATACCCTGATGCAGCTACTAGTCCAGAATCAGAACCAAGGGAACAACAACAACCCACCACCACCACCACTTGTTGATCACTTAGCCCGTTTCCTAAGGCTGAACACACCGGTGTTTTCCAGTAGCACAGAGCCGATTGTTGCAGATGATTGGCTCCGCAAGATTGGAAGGGATCTGACCACTACAGGATGCACAGATGCGGAGAGAGTGCATTTTGCCACACACCAGCTTGATGGACCCGCAACATCATGGTGGGAGAATTTCACAGCCACTTATCCCATCGACACTGTCACATGTGATCAGTTTCAGCAGGCTTTTCGCACTGCCCATGTTTCAGCAGGAGCTATAGCCATGAAGAAGCGCGAGTTTTGCAACTTGCGCCAAGGAGGACGCACAGTAGGCCAATATGTGGATGATTTTCGTAAGCTAGCACGTTATGCCCCTGATGACGTTGCTACAGACGCTGCTAAGCAGGAGAAGTTTCTGGAAGGACTGAATGATGAGCTGAGCATGCAGTTGATGGTGGCAACCTTCAACAACTACCAGGAGTTGGTAGATAGAGCTCTCATGATTGAAGGGAAGCAGCAGCAGCAGATTGAAAACCGCAAGAGGAAGTATGGACAAGGGAAGTACAATTCTGGAGCTCAACAGATGCCCCGTTTTACCTCGAACTCGGGAGGACACCTTTAACATAACCATGGAGGTAATAATCACAATGGAGGGATTCCACACAACCATAGTGGCCCCAAGAATGGGAATGGTAACGGAGAAAGCAAAGGCCAGAACTGTTCCAACCCAGCAACGCCCGCCAAGAAGGATCTAAGTCACATTACTTGTTTCAAGTGCGGGAAGAATGGACATTATGCCACTGAGTGTTCTAAAGCAAAGAATGGAAATGGCAATAGAAGCTCTGGGAAGAAGCCCAACCCTTTCAACAGGGGAAAAGTGAACCACGTTAGCATGGAGGAGGTTGAAGCGCAGCCTGATGCAGTAATAGGTAAGTTTTTGGTTAAGTCATTTACTGCAATCGTTCTTCTTTATACTGGTGCATCACATTCATTCATATTGTAGGATCGAAAGTATGTCTAGAGGGGGGTGATTAGAATACTTGACAAAATAAAAACTTAGCCTTTTCCCAATTTTAATTCTTGGCAGGTTTTAGCAATTTAGCACAAGTCAAGCAATCAACCTACACATGCAATTCTAGAGTATAGCAGCGGAATTTAACACAATTGCATATGAAGGTAAAGGGGAGGAGTTTGAGGAGGCAAACGCAATTAGGAGACACGGAGATTTTTGAGCCGTGGTTCCGATAGGTGGTGCTATCGTACATCCACGTTGATGGAGACTTCAACCCACGAAGGGTAACGGTTGCGTGAGTCCTTGGAGGGCTCCACCTACGAAGTGTCCACAAAGTAGCAACCTTGTCTATCCCACCATGGTCGTCGCCCACGAAGGACTTGCCTCACTAGTGGTAGATCTTCACAAAGTAGGCGATCTCGTTGCCCGTACAAACTCCTTGGTTCAACTCAACAATCTTGTTGGAGGCTCCCAAGTGACACCTAGCCAATCTAGGAGACACCACTCTCCAAGAAGTAACAAATGGTGTGTTGATGATGAACTCCTTGCTCTTGTGCTTCAAATGATAGTCTCCCCAACACTCAACTCTCTCTCACAGGATATGGATTTGGTGGAAAGAAGATTTGAGTGGAAAGCAACTTGGGGAAGGCTAGAGATCAAGATTCTTATGGTAGGATTGGAATATCTTGACCTCAACACAAGTGTAGGTGGTTCTCTCTCAGAAAATGTAAGTTGGAAGTGTAGGCATGTTCTGATTGCTCTCTCCATGAATGAAGATGAGGTGGAGGGGTATATATAGCCTCCACACAAAATCTAACCATTACACACAACTTACCAATTCGGTGGGACCGAATTGAGAAACTCGGTAGGACCGATATGGTTAGGGTTAGGGCATAACGTAATCTCGGTGAGGCCGATTACACAAACTCGGTGAGACCGATTACACAAACTTGGTGAGACCGATTTTGGTAATAAGCTAACCAGAGAGTTGGTCAGGTAAACTCGGTGGGACCGATTCGCTCAGCTCGGTTGGACTGAAACGTTACAAAAGGTAAACAGAGAGTTACATTGCAATCTCGGTGGGACCGATCGCTCATCTCGGTGAGACCGAAACGTTACGAAGGGAAACAAAGAGATTACAATCCCATCTCGGTGAGACCGAGATCCCTCTCGGTGAGACTGATTTTCTTAGGGTTTGTGGCAGTGACTATGACATCTCAAGTCAGTGGCGCCGGATAGAAAGAATCGGTGGGGCCGAGTTTGACTTTTGGTTTAGGTCATATGTGGATGTGAGAAAGTAGTTGAGGGCTTTTGAGCATATCACTAAGCATTTTGAGCAAGGACCTCATTAAGCAACACCTCATCCCTCCTTGATAGTATTGGCTTTTCCTATAGACACAATGTGATCTTGGATCACTAAAATAGAAAATGTAGAGCCTTGAGCTTTGATCTTGAGCCAATCCTTTTGTCCTTAGCATTTTGAGGGGTCCACTTTTGTCATCCATGCCATGCCAATCATTGAGCTTTCTTGAAATATTTATCTTGGTATAGCATTAGCTCAATGAGCTATATGTTGTTAGGAATTACCAAAACCACCCAGGGATAGTTGCACTTTCAATATCCCCCTTTTTGGTAATTGATGACAACATATAGATCAAAGCTTCGACAAATGATAATAAGATTGAAAACATTGTTGCTTTGAGAAGTATGTGAAAAGCAAGAGCTCCCCCTAAATTTGTGCATTGTTTAAGATTTGCTTTGGACTGCAAATGCACAATGAGTTAGGATCATGGGGTACTCTTCCATGTCACATACATCTTGGTGGAGCGCTCAAAATGATAACAATTAAATACATGCACTCATCACCAAGCAAAGTGAATGATCATATGAGGATATAAGATATAATATCATCCAAACAAGCATTAATGTAGCATAGCATATGATCAAACACATGATCATCCAAGTATCACACAAACGCGGAATTTATCTCAAACAAGCAAACAAATAAAGTTCAACCACCAAAAACAAGAGAGAACGAAAGCAACACTCTCTCTCAAAGCCTATGATCTATACATTTCTCCCCCTTTGGCAACAAGTTACCAAAAAGTTCATAAAAAATGCATAGTGCTAAAACGACTCTCAGGCTTGGTCTTGCTGTGGTGGTGTAGAAATGAATCCAAGGACGAAGGCATCAGTTGAGGTTGATGGAGCTGGTGGAGTGGCTACTGGAGCTGGTGGCACTGAAGCTGTTGCTGGTGTAGATGAAGTTGCTCTGGTGTCTGTCACTGGCACTGCAGCAGATCTCTGGCCTCTGGGCACTCTAGCAAATGTATCTGTGGTATACTTGCCCTTCTTATCCTCCACTTCCTCCTGTAGTTGCTCAACAACTGACTGTATCTCAGTGACCTTCACATCTAAATCATAGGACTTATACTCTATGATTCTCTCCAAGCTCTCCGGGTTTTGTGTCAGGGTGGCCAAACCCTTCTCAATCATCAGAGTGGAGGCAATCAAGTAGCCAAGCTGATCTTGATTGCTCTTCAGGAAATACTGAGATGCCTCATCAATGGTTGGCATCTTTGCAGCCTTCTCTGTCCTTGCCTTCTCCTTCTTTTCTTGGGCTTGCACAGAAGATGGTTCATTCTCATCCATCACAACAGTGTTGTCCTCAAAGTCTGGGTAGATGGGCAGTGTTCCTTGTTCAAGAGATAAGTGTCAGTGCCCATCTTGGAGTTGATGAGCTCCTGAATCTGTGGGCATACCCACAACTCCTCTTCTAGTCAGCAGCTGTCCTCTTAATAGTCTCAATAATTAAGCTCATGACTTTGAACTTCTGAGGCACATCAAATATGTGAAGCAAATTAATTGCACGGCCTCTAATCATCTTATGATCACCTGACTTTGGCAACAGAGTATGCCTGAGGATCCAATTGATTGTTGGCAATCCTGACAGCAGATAATGTACTAATCCAAGCTTATGAGTCTCAAGAGCAGCATCTGGGATCTCTCTGTACATGTGTGCCATGGAGTTATGATCCTTCTTCTTCTTGGCATAGTCATCCAAGTCATCTTCATTTTCCTTTGGGGCATTGATCAATTTGGCCCATTCTTCAACTGATGATTGGTACCTAGTACCTTCAGACATCCAGACAATCCTTCCATCTGGGTAGAAATGAGATGTGGAGTAGAACTGCATAATAAGCTCATCATTCCACTTTGTGAGCTTCTGCCCAACAAAGTTTTCCACCCCACAAGACTTGAAACTATCATAAACTCTAGGATAGTGCTCTTCATTGTTTCTGATGTACTTCCAATCCACCCATCTCATATCACAAACAATTGGCTTCTTATCAAGCAGCACTGTCTCATAGAAGTCCTAATATTCCTTTGTATGGAACCTGTAGTCCACAACAGTCCTTCTCCTGACAGCATAAGGATCTGTCAATCACCATTGTTTGAGTCCTGCATCCTTCCTGAGCTTCATGTCCTCAGCTACTGGATGAGCATCATTGTGATCTGGAATTTTGGGTTTCAACTTCCTCAAGACATGTGTCTCATCATCTTCTTCTTCTTCTTCAGCAGCTTCAGGCACTGGGGCCTTGTTCTTCTCTGCAGCTGGTATGCTCGTAGTGTTCCTCTTAGGTGCAGCTTTGGGCTTAGGAGCACCTTTGGGAGCATCTTTGGGCTTAGATGGAGCAGCCCCTGATCTGATTGCATCTCCCATTAGCTTCTGAGCTTTAGGTGCTGGTGCAGCAACCTCTTCCTCTTCTTCCATCATGGAGGGTTTTCCAACTACTCTGGCCATAGTCTTCTTAGTTGTTTATTTCCTTTTCTTTTCAGCCACTTCTTGCTCTTTGGGTTCAGATCCCAAAGTCTCTTGAGTTGTTCCTCTAACCTTCAACATAGGTGTTCTCTTGGCTGGAACTTTCCTGTTCATGCCAGGCTTGATGGCAGCAGTTGTGCCATATTCTTTCTTCAACACCTTCCTAGATGTGGCCTCATCCTCTTCTGCCACATAGTCCTCATCTTTAGAATCTGAGGTTCTCTTCTTTCTGGCTCTGGTGGCAGCCTTTGGCAAGTTGCTGGGAGTGCTCCTACTACCCTCATCTGAGGTACTGGAGGGACTAGTTCCCTCGCTCAAGTGAACTTGCTCTTCATCTCTGTTCTGACTGTCACTCTGATCTGACATAGTGCAAACTCTGACAGCAGACCCTGTGAATAGATATAGATGAGATATAGGGGATGAGCATCACAAAGCACAGAGGTTTTTGCAAAAGAATGAGTTAAAAACTTAGTTTTAGTTTTCCATAGAAAGCATTTCGGATCTATCGATTTGTAAACTCGGTGATACCGAAGCAGCTTTTGGAACCTAAACTAGTGAACTCGGTCAGGCCGAGTCACAGTTCGGTGGCACCGAGACTGCTAGGGTTTCACAAAGTCCTGAACTCGGTCACACCGATTTGCAATTCTTGGTCAAACCGAGAATCACATGTGCAATGGCTAAGCCAAATCGGTGGAACCAATTTCTACAACTCGGTCAGTCCGAGATGAGTTCGGCGGAAACCTAACCCTAAATTTTCAATCGAAACTAATCTATTTCGTTGGATAGGACATTCTCAATTGTGCCAAGATACATGGCAAAACAATGTGCTAGGAATAGGAATGAGATTAGCACAAGGATCAAGTCCATACCCTAAATGCGGCGGTGGACGTGCTACGACGGCAACGGCGGAGACGATTTCCATTGACGGCTGTGAAGACCAGCGGCGGGAGGCGGCTGGCGACGAGGAGGACGATCCATAGACCCAGGGAGGCAGAGCAGGCTGAGCGCGGGCAAAGTGATTCGGAGAAATTTCAAAATTTTGGCCCGGGGGTATATATAGCTTGACCCTGTCGGTGTGACTGAGTGGAACGACTCAGTGGCACCGAGATGCATAACTGCAAGCAGTTGCTGCAACTCGGTGTGACTGAGGGAGTCCTGGATTAGGGGGTGTCTGGATGGCCGGACTATGACCTTCGGCCGGACTCCTGGACTATGAAGATACAAGATTGAAGACTCCGTCCCGTGTCTGGATGGGACTTTCCTTGGCGTGGAAGGCAAGCTTGGCGATACGATATGAAGATCTCCTCCCATTGTAACCGACTCTGTGTAACTCTAGCCCTCTCCGGTGTCTATATAAACCGTAGAGTTTTAGTCCGTAGGACGAACAACAATCATACCATAGGCTAGATTCTAGGGTTTAGCCACTCCGATCTCATGGTAGATCTACTCTTGTACTACCCATATCATCAATATTAATCAAGCAGGAGTAGGGTTTTACCTCCATCGAGAGGGCCCGAACCTAGGTAAAAACATCGTGTCCCTTGTCTCCTGTTACCATCCGCCTAGACGCACAGTTCGGGACCCCCTACCCGAGATCCTCCGGTTTTGACACCGACATTGGTGCTTTCATTGAGAGTTCCTCTGTGTCGTCGCCTTTTAGGCCCGATGGCTTCTTCGCTCGTCAACCGCGACGCTGTCCGGGATGAGACTTTTCTCCCCGGACAGATCTTCGTATTCGGCGGCTTTGCACTGCGGGCCGACTCGTTCGGCCATCTGGAGCAGATCGAGAGCTACGCCCCTGGCCATCAGGTCAGGTTTGGAAGCTTGAACTACACGGCCGACATCCGCGGGGACTTGATCTTCGACGGATTCGAGCCACAACCAGGCGCGCCGCACTGTCATGATGGGCACGATTTAGCTCTGTCATCGGACAACGCCCAGAGCATCGCTCAGGTGTCCGCTCCGACCATTAGCTCGGAGCCCACTACGCCAGTCGGGGACGGACGGTTATACGCCACCCCGGAAACTGCAATCTCTATGGTGATAGAGCCCGATACCAGCCTAGTACCGTGTAAGGCCCGTGACTCCGAGGTGCCGGACTCCGATCCGGACTCCGTAAATCCCGCACCTCTCCCGTTAAGCCCGATTGGGCTCTGGTCATGGAGTTCACCGCCGCAGATGTGTTTCAGCACTCACCTTTCGGCAACATCCTGAATTCGTTAAAGTCTCTCTCTTTGTCAGGAGATCCCTGGCCGGACTACGGCCAAACATGGTTGGGACGCGGACGACGAAGAAATTTGTAGCCCACCCACCACCCACTTTGTAGCCACTGTCGACGATTTAACCGACATGCTCGACTTCGACTCTGAAGACATCGATGGCATGGACGCCGATGAAGGATACGATCAAGAACCAGTGCCTATAGGGAACTAGAAAGCCACCTCGTCATATGACATATACATGGTGGACACCCCTAAAGCGGGGGATGGCGAGGAGAAAATGGAGGATGACCCCTCCAAGAAGCAACCCAAGCGCCGGCGTCAGCGGCGCCGCTCTAAGTCCCGCCAAAGCAAAAACGACGATTCTGGCACCGGAGATAACAATACGCCGGACAGTGCCGAAGACAACCCCCTCCAGCAGGATTCAGTGCAGGAGAACGAAGGAGCTAGCCCCCATGAAAGAGCGGCCGACAAAGAGGATGAGGACGACAATTACATGCCTCCCTCCAAAGACGAGGCAAGCCTCGACGACGATGAATTCGTCGTGCCAGAGGATCCCGTCGAGCAAGAGCGTTTCAAATGCAGACTCGTAGCCATGGCAAGCAGCCTCACGAAGAAACAGCAGCAACTTAGAGCTGACCAAGACTTGCTAGCCGACAGATGGACCGAAGTCCTGGCGGCCGAAGAGTATAAACTAGAACGCCCATCCAAGAGCTACCCGAAGCGCAGGCTGCTTCCCCAACTTGAGGAGGAAGCAACTAAACCTACATCACCAGCGTACGATGCGCCCAATCGGCCACCCCGTGGCCGCAACAGAGAGGCCTTCAGGACCTCGACCCAAGCCGCACCTCGACACCGCTCAAAACATACCAGAGTACAGGGAGACACAACAGACCTGCAAGACATCTTGGAGAATAAGGCAAGGCAAACAAGATCGATCTACTGATCGCATGGGCGTCCCGCTTCACGTGACGCTAGCTGTCACGCCGGACATAATAAGTATGGCCCGGCTGAATACAACAGACCAAGCTCGTCCGAGCTGCATCGTGATATAGCCCAGTACAGGGGCGCCGCACACCCGCTATGCTTCACAGACGAAGTAGTGGATCATCAAATCCCCGAGGGCTTCAAACCCGTAAACATCGAATCATACGATGGCACAACAGATCCTGCGGTATGGATCGAGGATTATCTCCTTCATATCCACATGGCCCGTGGTGATGATCTACACGCCATCAAATACCTCCCGCTCAAGCTTAAAGGACCAGCTCGACATTGGCTTAACAGCCTGCCAGCAGAGTCAATTAGTTGTTGGGAGGACCTGGAATCCGCATTCTTTGACAACTTCCAGGGAATGTACGTGCGACCACCAGACGCCGATGACCTAAGCCACATAATCCAGCAGCCATAGGAATCGGCCAGACAATTCTGGACACGGTTCCTAACCAAGAAAAACCAAATAGTCGATTGTGCGGACGCCGAGACCCTTGCAGCCTTCAGGCACAACATCCGAGACGAGTGGCTTGCCCAGCACCTAGGACAGGAAAAGCCGAAGTCTATGGCAGCCCTCACGACACTCATGACCCGCTTTTGCGCGGGAGAAGATAGCTGGCTAGCTCGTAGCAATAATATAAGCAAACGCCCCGGCAATTCGGACAACAAGGATAACAACGGCAGGTCATGCCACAACAAGCATAAGCGCCGCAATAACGGCGATAATACTGAAGATACGACAGTCAATGCCGGATTCAGAGGCTCTAAACCGGGTCAGCGGAAGAAGCCATTCAAACGAAACCCTCAGGGCCCATCCAGCTTAGACCGGATACTTGATCGCTCGTGCCAGATACACGGCACCCCCGAACAGCCAGCCAATCACACTAACAGGGATTGTTGGGTGTTCAAGCAGGCAGGCAAGATAAGTGCCGAAACCAGAGACAAGGGGCTACATAGCAATGACGAGGAGGGGCCCCGACCGCCGAACAACAAAGGACAGAAGGGATTTCCCCCGCAAGTTCGGACGGTGAATATGATATACGCAACCCACATCCCCAAAAGGGAGCGGAAGCATGCTCTCAAGGACGTCTATGCGCTGGAGCCAGTTGCCCCAAAGTTCAACCCATGGTCCTCTTGCCCGATCACTTTCGATCGACGGGACCATCCCACCAGCATCCGTCACGACGGATTCGCCGCACTAGTCCTAGACCCAATTATCGACAGATTTCACCTTACCAGAGTCCTAATGGACGGCGGCAGTAGCCTGAACCTGCTTTACCAGGACACAGTGCGAAAAATGGGCATCGATCCTTCGAGGATTAAACCCACAAAGACAACCTTCAAAGGTGTCATACCAGGGGTCGAAGCCAGCTGTACAGGCTCGGTCACACTCGAGGTGGTCTTCGGATCACCGGATAACTTCCGGAGTGAGGAGTTAATCTTCGACATAGTCCCATTCCGCAGCGGCTATCACGCCCTGCTCGGACGAACCGCATTTGCAAAATTCAATGTGGTGCCGCACTACGCATATATCAAGCTCAAGATGCCAGGACCTCGCGGAGTCATCACAGTAAATGGAGACATAGAACGCTCTCTCCAAACGGAGGAGCACACGGCGGCCCTGGCGGCGGAAGTACAGAGTAGCCTCTCAAGGCAGTTCTCCAATCCAGGCGCCAAACGTCCAGACAACGTCAAGCGAGCCCGAAGTAACCTACAACAAATCCGGCTGGCACGCTCCGAGCAAGCATAGCAGTGCGGCCCCGACCCCAGTCCCCGCCAAACGGCAATGTTGGTACCACGCGTACATAATTACACCTTAGAGATACCATGGGCATAAGGGGAGGGGCACAACAACGGCACACCCAGAATGCGGCTTAACCGCACTAGGGGGCTCCCTATTCCGCCATTTTCCTTTTTTACACACTTTCAGGACCCAACTATTCGGAAGGCCTGTCCGGCAATACTATCGCCGAACCAACGATGCAATAGCCAGGGAGGAAGCAAGCTACGTCAAAAGTCAAGGTGGTCTCTATAACGAGTTTAATACATGTTTCTTTTACAATCCTGCAGCTTGCCCCTGAAGGGGAATATGTCAAATACTCCCATCTCTTGCTTACCGCACCTTTTGTATCGTTCTGCTTTCGCAGCAGCCCTTTTTAATAAACAATATATAGCTCTTACCTATTATTGTACTTATCTATTTTTTATATACAAATATATTCAGTCACGACATTCTGCAACCATACACTTTGGTGCGGACAATACACCAGGGGCTTACAACACCCCATAACATGGTGTGAGAAGACCGAACACTCTCACGAGTGCGGCACCCCGAACTTATAGCACTATATGCATCGGCTCCGAATCATGTCTTTGGTCAATAGTTGGGTTTGCCCGGCTCCCATGTTTTGGTACCTTACGTTCCGCATTGTTGGCTAAGGTAGCGCTGGGAGAACTACTATGATTGTGCCCCAGTTGAGCTGGGTTAACACCTCAGTAGAGAAAGCTAAAACTGACTGTCATGATAGTGCGAGAGACCGGTCGCTGTTCGCGAGGTTTTTTCGAGTCCTTAAAGACTTATGCCGCTTCAAGCGAGGAACCGGACTTATCCGGCCTAGGCGTGGATAGCGCCCCGAACTCGGTCTTCCGAATACTAGGGGCTTCGCCGAAATTTAAAATTATAGAATTCTATGGCTAAGTGAGAGTGATAAAGCATTATAAGTCCGACGGCCTGGTTCGCTGTGCTGAACGCCTCCCTAGATGGACCCAAGAATGGGAACAAGAGCGCTCAGGTTTATCCCGAACACCCCAGCACTCATGGCATGGGGGTCGAAGCCGACGACTTGCATCTCTCAGATTTGATAAACGGCCGCACAGAAGGTAATATTTTAAATTAACAAGCGTTGCTTAACGCATATGAACAAAGCTTCAGCGTACAGGATAACAAATGCGAGTTTACTCAAAAATCACATCTTTGGAGCACTCATCCGCTATGCGGCGAGCACCTTTCAGAACGCCATTGTAATACATCTCGGGCGTACGATACTCCTTGCCCGGCGGTGGCGCGTCCGTCAACAGCTTCTCCGTGTCTAGCTTGCCCCAGTGCACCTTAGCACGGGCAAGGGCCCGACGGGCACCTTCAATACAAGTGGAGCGCTTGATGACCTCAATCCACGGACATGCGTCCACCAGTCGCCGCACCAGATTGAAGTAGCTCCCAGGCATGGCTTCTCCAGGCCACAACCGAGCTATGAGGCCCTTCATGGCCTATTCGGCCACCTTGTGGAGCTCGACCAGCTGCTTCAGCTGGTCGCTCAGGGGCACCGGATGTTCGGCCTCAGCATACTGAGACCAGAACACTTTTTCTGTCAAGCTCCCCTCTTCGGCTCGGTAGTATGCGGCGGCATGAGACACACTACGGGGCAGATCGGCGAACGCTCCTGGAGAGCTCCGGATTTGGGTAAGTAGCAGATAATTAACTTTTATATTTTTGCTTTGCATAAAGAATGCCTTACCCACCGCTATCTTCTTCATCGCCTCGATCTCCTGAAGGGCCTTCTGGGCTTCGGCCTTAGCGGTCTTGGCACTCTCAAGAGCCAAAGCAAGCTCGGACTCTCGAGTCTTCGAGTCACGCTCCAAACTCTCGTGTTTTTCCACGAGAGCCTGGAGCTCTTGCCGCACCTCCGCCACCCGCGCCTCCTGCTTCTCTCGCCTAGTGCGCTCCAAGGCCGCACTCTTTTCGGCCTTAGAGACCGCCTCTTTCAGGGTCGCCACCTCGGTCGTGGCTCCTAGAACATTAATGTTGGTCCTCTTATTATTTTGCAACCAAGTATTTCTATATACATTTACAGGAGGTACTATGTACCCTCTTTATCCTCGAGCTGCTTCTTGGCACGGCCGAGCTCGCTCTCGGACCGCTCGAGGCTTTCCTTCAATGCATTGACCTCCGCAGTCAGTGCGGCAGGGGTCAGCAGCGCAGCCTGCATTCCCATATTGACATATTTCTATTAGACTCCTGCATATATCTTTTAAGATCCTCAGTTCGGCTTTTCTTTCCGAACACTGAACCAAGCATCAGGGGCTACTGTCTATGCGGTAACATTTTTATATATGTTTTTGAACACATACCTCAAAGCCCGTTAACAGGCTTGTGCAGGCTTCCGTCAACCCGCTCTTGGCGGACTAAACCTTTTGAATCACTGCACTCATAACAGTGCGGTGTCCTTCGTCGATAGAGGCGCCATTGAGCACCTCCAACAAATTGTCCGGCGCCTCCGGGTGGACAGAAGTCGCCGGCGTCGCGGACTTGCCCTTCTTGTGAAGGCGCCACCTGTCGGGCTCTGGAACCACTGATGGTTCTGGAGCAGTGTCCGGCCCGGGGCCGGACTTAGACCCCTCCGGGGTTTTACCCCCTTTGGGCCTAGAGTCCGGAAGGTCACCTTGTGGCGCCTCCAGGACCACCTCCTCCTGGTTTAGTCCCTTTGGGGACTCCACCTCGGCATCGTCCATAGGGAGAGGGGAGGAGGCCGTCGGAAGTGAAGTGCTATTCACATCTGACGAATCCAAGGAGCCGCTCGTCGAATCATCGAGCTGGGCCTTGGGCGGACTACATGATCGAATTCGGTGTCAAAAAATGCCAAATAATGGAGGGGCGTCATAAGTTATTCGGATGACCGGATGCTTACGATTTTGCCAGGGGCTTGACCCTGGATGGCCATTCCTCCCCGCCGTCTTTGGCGTCGGAGGTGTAGTCCAGAAGGAGGGTTCTCCCTTTCTTGGACCCTCCGGCCTCCCCAGTCGGGGCGGCCTTCCTTTTCTTTCCTTCCCCCGTTGGAGGGGGAGAGGCTTCTTCTTCTTCCTCCTCCTCGTCTTCAGAGGAGGAGGGTGCTTTGGGGTTGTCGGGCGATGAATCCGACACCACCAGGCGCCGGGAACTCTTTCAAGTCCCCGTGGCCTTCTTCTTGGCCTTCTTCTCCGGCACCACGTGAGGTGCCGGGACCAGCAGCTTCGTCAAGTGGGTGTCTGCTGGGTCTTCGGGCAAGGGAGCCGGACAGTTGATCTATCCGGCCTTTTTCTGCCAGTCCTGTTAAGGAGATGGGAGTTTAGATCCCGCAATGAAAAACAAATACCCTGTAAAGGGAAAATCAAGCTCACCGCGCTGGCTTGGCGCTTGACGCAGAATCTACGATCCTCGGTGACGGGAGGTGTCGGTGTAAAAACCGGCGGATCTCGGGTAGGGGGTCCCGAACTGTGCGTTTAGGCGGATGGTAATAGGAGACAAGGGACACGATGTTTTACCCAGGTTCGGGCCCTCTTGATGGAGGTAAAACCCTACGTCCTGCTTGATTAATATTGATGATGTGTGTTACAAGAGTAGATCTACCACGAGATCAAGGAGGCTAAACCCTAGAAGCTAGACTATGGTATGATTGTTGTTCGTCCTACAGACTAAAGCCATCCGGTTTATATAGACACCGGAGAGGGCTAGGGTTACACAGAGTCGGTTACAATGGTAGGAGATCTATATATCCGTATCGCCAAGCTTGCCTTCCACGCCAAGGAAAGTCCCATCCGGACGCGGGACGAAGTCTTCAATCTTGTATCTTCATAGTCTTGGAGTCCGGCCGATGATGGTAGTTCGGCTATCCGGACACCCCCTAGTCCAGGACTCCCTCAGTAGCCCCTGAACCAGGCTTCAATGGCGACGAGTCCGGCGTGCATATTGTCTTCGGCATTGCAAGGCGGGTTCCTCCTCCGAATAATTTATGGAAGATTGTGAACACCAGGATAGTGTCCGGCTCTGCAAAATAAGTTCCACATACCACCGTAGAGAGAATAATATTTACACAAGTTCAATCTGCTGACGTATTTAGTGGTGTGATGTCACACCACTACCAAGCCTTTACTCGAATTGTTTTTATTGTACCACCTCAGCGCGTTTAACGAAGCGGTTTCCTTGGCACGTCTTGTCGAAGCAGAGATCATGTTCCCCTTATTCCGGGATTCCCATCAATACGGACGTGGGTAACCCAACCGCGCCCGTCGCCACGCCCTCTCCATCGAAGGCGGGTTCCAAACGGTCACGAGGACGGTTCTTGGTATTCTTGCTCTTTATAATGAGACCAAGGCCCGTTCTTTTTCTTCAATCCTCAATCGAATCTGCCCCTCGCCCCGAGTTCCAACACCCAGGGCTCCAGATTCGGGTACCTTCGACCTTTGACAATGTCCGGCTCCGACCTACGAGGCCGGTGGATGCCCTCTTCCATCACGGAAGAAGACGTGTTAAAGCTGAGAGACGCCAGGTACTTGACCTACAAGATTTCACATAGGTTGCCTGCCCGAGGGCAAGTTATTCCTACTCCCGAGCCTGGCGAGAGTGTCGTGTTCGTCTCTCACCTCCGTCGGGGTTTAGGCTTCCCGATGGATCCCTTCGTGAGGGGGCTCATGTTTTACTATGGGCTGGAATTCCATGACTTGGCTCCGGAGTCCATCCTCCACATCTCATCATTCATTGCCGTTTGTGACGCCTTCCTCCGCACTACCCCTCACTTCGGCTTGTGGCTCAAAACCTTCAACATGGAGCCGAAGATGATTGAGGGGCGTCAGGCAGAGTGCGGCGGGGCGGTTATAAGCAAGAGGGCCGATGCTCCATGGCCCGAAGGCTCCTTTCAGGAGGAGCTCGACTTGTGGCAACAGGAGTGGTTCTATATCACCACTCCCAGGGGCAGCAGGCAGAGGCCGCCGCCCGTCTTCCGCTCAGGACCTCCATAACGGTTGACGTCATGGGTCAACAAGGGGCTTAACTGGGGGCCGTCCAAAGACGTACCCTTGTTGCAGGACCGGATTCGAGGCCTCCAAGAAAGGGAGGTTAATCTGGTCGTAGTGGCACAGGTTATGCTGATTCGGCGCCTTCTGCCCTGCAAATGTCGCCCCCTCCACCTGTGGGAACTTAATCCAGAGGGGACACGAGCTCTCCAACACTTCATGGGTTTGACACCCGTGGAGATGTACAAACTGTTCTTCGGATCGCAAGAGATGCGTCCGGATTTGACCGAGGACGCTGGCCTAAGCTGCAATCGCCCGGATACTCAAGTAAGTAGCCCTGTGTCCGGACATATTGTCCATTTATATATCATAGGTTTGCCTTTTAACCAGCTATCCCTTGGACAGGAGTGGATAGCGCAAGCAAAACTAATACGGTGTCCGGCCCCCCTCACTGAGACCACGCCGGATCCCGTGTTAGTCAAAATGTTGGAGGTTGCGCCTTCGGAGGAGAGCGAAGGGGGGCACAGGGAAACTACCACCTCCGCCAAGGAGGCCTTCAATAAGGGGGGGGGATCGAGAATCCCTCCTTCCAGGGGGAGAAGAGGACCGCTTCCGAAGACCCAGAGGCCAAGGCCTCGAAGCGGGGAAGGAAATCTGCGCCGGAAGGTCCTGCGCCGGGAAAAGCTCCGGCCGCACAGTCTCCCCATAGGAATCAGCCCTCCAGCGAGCCGTAAGTAAAAAGGGGGAATTTTGTAATAGGGAACGCTCCTATATTATTTCCAAGGGTAACCGAAGTTTTCACCTTGTAGTTCGGATCTCAGCCCATCTCAGCAGAGCTCGACTTCGGGGGACCTTCGTCCGGAGATGATGGAGAGCGAGACGCCTACATCTGCCGCCCCGTCAGGCGGGGTGGACAACCCTGAGGTGTCGTCACAGAGGGTCTCCCCGAGTCCGGCGGGGCCGGAGAGTCTGGCACCCATTGGAGTACGGCCGGTGGAGCTGCAAGATTTGCTCAAGAGGGCATCTATCTCAGAAGATCACCACACATTAATGAGTACGGTGATTGAAAGGATCTCATCCGCCGAGAGCGGGTTGTATGAGGCCGTCGGAAGCTTGCTGACGGGGTTTGAGGTACGCAAAAAATGACATACCTTTTGACAGTTTTGCACATGAAGTGCGCCCTGTATAGATAGTAGCCCCTGAGACTTGGTATGCTGTCGAAAGCGATAGCGTGCCAAGGATCATAATCTCAGTTATAGAATGTCACCTTTCCTATGCAGGTGGCGGAACGTTCGATGGCCAGCCGGACTGATGGAGTTGCCGAACTGAAGAGGCAACTCGATGTTGCGGATGCGGACATCGCGCTGGTCAATAAACGACTTAACGAGTCGCAAGGTAGGTGGTTGCTCCGCGGTTGCCTAGTAAGGGAGGTGATGCCCGTTACTTACAATTTGTATGCTTGATGCAGATGGTGCCGCTGCTGTGGAAGACCTTCGAGCGGAGCTTGCTCGAGCCAAGGAGCAAGCCAAGATAAGTGATGCTGCTGCCTCGAAGGCAGCAAAAGAGCTAAAAGCCGAAAAGGCTGCTCACTGCCGAAGCAAGGAAGAGTTGGCCGGAATGGCCTTGAAATTAAAAGATGCTACCGACCGTTGTGAGGTTGTTGAAGGAGAACGCCAAGTAGAGCAAGAGGGCCTAAAGAAGGCCGCCGCCGAAGTCAAGGATGCCCGGAGTGAGATGCGGGCTATGAAGGAGGAACTGCGTCAGGCCGGAGACATTGCGGCTGGAAAGCCCTTTCTTCTGCGTAGGAAGTTCATGGATCCGAAGTATGCTCAGGTGGGCCAGTTGTGTGGTGCGGAGGATCCTTATCTGGATTTGGCGGCGAGTGCGGCGGACGCAGTCGTGCACTTCCGAAGCCAGAAGGATCACGAAATGGAAGAGCTTTACTGGTCTCAATTCCATAGTCCGGAGCGTCCACTTCCGTTGACTGATCGGCTGGCTGAGTGGCTGAGCTGAATAGATTGTCCGGACTTGCCATGACGGATGTGGTCGCTCATCTGTGGCCGGAAAGGCCCAAGCCGAAGAGTTATTTTGGCTTGTTGCAGCAATTCCTTGGGGTGGTGCCGCATATCAAGGCGATGAAGTGGTCGGCATGCATAGAAGGTGCACGGATGGCTCTCGCCCGTGTGAAGACATACTGGGCGGACATGGATGCCACCGCTGTTGCATCCCGGGGTTCGAACAAGAGCCGATTACCCGCTGAGCAATATTTTGAGGAAGTCCTGCAGGGCGCTCGTTTAATAGAGTCACAGTGCTCGAAAGATGTCATGTTCAAATGACGTGTATGATTTGTGAGATCATGTTTATAATGCAATAGCTTTTTATACTTGTGCGTTCAAGTATTGAACTATCTCCTGTGCGGCTGTATATGTATGAATAACCTGAAAGTTGCAGTCTTTGGCTTCAGCCCCCACACACATGGTGCGGGGGTGTTTGCAAAAAAGAAAATTGCTTTTTCACACTTAATCCAACGTCTTGGTCCTTTGAAGGAGGTGATAGCATAGCAAACTAGGCAACCGGACTATAATGCTTTATCACTTTCACTTAGCCATAGGAGCTCGATAGTGGGGCTACTATATAGCCCCTAGAGGCACCGCGCTCTCCGAACTCAGGGCGCGTATGTGCCTGACCGGGAAGCGGTCCTTCGTCAAAGTGGAGGAATTCTAAACATTCCAATAGTCGATCGAGTGGTTGACCAGTCTCTCGCTATATCATGACAGTCAGTTTTCGGCTTTCTCTACTGAGGTGCTCGCCCGGCCGAACCGGGGCACAATCGCAGTAGTTCTCCTGGTGCCGCGTTAGCCGATGGAGCAGAACGTAAGGCAGCAAAACACAGGAGCCGGGCAAACCCAACATTTGACCAAAGACATGATTCGGAGCTGATGCATATAAGGCCTAACTCGAGACGCTGAACACTCCCTAAGGTGTTCGGTCTTTATGATACTAGGCAGAACAATGCCCTAAGCCCCTAGTGTCCAAGTACAGGCGGGAACTTCTGACGCGGCCGATGCCAAAACGCCAGCCTCCTCCTCAGTTATGGTAGAAAACCGGGGGATGTGTATCAACAAGAGACAGTAAGAAAGGTTTACGCAGGGTCTTAATCTGAAAAGAATCCTTGCAACGGGTCCCTGCTGCACGTCTGCGCCTGTGTCTCCGTTGTGCTGTATCCTGGACGGGTGTAGCACGTGCTTCATCTGTAAAAGAGAAGGACTTAGTTTGAAAGAAATATCGTGCAAAGGATGTATTGAAAAGAAAGTATAATTTGGAAGATGAATAAAGTTGAGCTTTATTTGCTCTCATCGTTTATACGCGCAGCCCCTTGTAAAGGGGTATGCGGCTGGGAAGCCCCTTGTTTATTTGCGCCGGACTCGTCTAACCGTGTCCGAGGTCTGAATGACCTATTTTTAGGGGCTTTGACCTGCGAGGTCGGATTAGTGTGTGGCTGTCAAAGCAGTCTCAAGTTCTCCGTGGTCGAGGAACACTCGGAGTTACTCTTTAATGAGATTATGCCACGTGGATCGGGCATTTTAAGCGTAAGAGACGCGTAATGTAGTATTGCATTAAAGCGGGCGAAAGCTTCGCGTCCCAGTAGTGCTTTAGGGCCACTGTTAAATGGGGCGATATGGAGAGTGAGATTTTCGCGATGGAGGTTGTCAGATGAACCGAACACAACCTCTAGTGGTACAGAGCCTGTACAATTGGCTTAAAGGCCTGGCGTCACTCCTTTGAAGGAAGTGCTGCTACAGCGAATTTTGGTAGGGTCTATCCCCATTCTGCGGACGGTGTCCTGGCATGGCAGGTGCCGCACTATGTTTTCGTGTTATCACATGAAGCGAGTTCACTGTTTTGACTTCTACTGGGAAAGTCTTCTGTTTTCCTGTGTGCTGCTTGTGGGGTTCGTCATCGTCTTTGCTTGGTGTGTCGATCCCTTTGCGTTCGGCGTTAAGTCGGCCGGACTGCTTGAAAACCCAACAATCTCTGTGAGTATGGTTTGCAGGCCTCCCGGAGGTACTATGTATTTGGCATAGCCTATCCAGAATTTTGTTTAGGTTGGATAGCTCGTCACTATTGTCCTTGAGGGGCGGTGTTTTATTGTTCGGCCGAGAGCTTTTGAATCCGGCGTTGACCGCCGTGCTATTTGGGCCATTTTCCTTATTCCGGCGCTGATCTTTTCTGCGTCGTGATTTCCCATTTCCATCCCTGACTTCGGATGTACTCGGGTCGCTGGTGCTGCATCTAGCCAGCCAGCTGTATTCCCCCGCGCAAAAGCGGGTCATGAGGCTTGTTAGTGCGACCATTGTTCTTTGTTTTTCCTGGCCGAGGTGTCTGGCGAGCCATTCGTCTCGGACGTTGTGCTTGAAGGCTGCTAAGGCTTCAGCGTCCGGACAGTCGACTATTTGGTTCTTTTTGGTTAGGAACCTGTTCCAGAATTTGCGTGCCGACTCTCTGGGCTGTTGAGTTATGTGACTTAAATCGTCTGCGTCCGGAGGGCGGACATAAGTCCCTTGAAAATTTGCTCGAAACGCATCCTCGAGTTCTTCCCAACTTCCAATGGTATTTTCTGGGAGGCTTTTGAGCCAATCCCGAGCTGGCCCTTTGAGCTTGAGGGGTAGGTATTTTATTGCATGGAGATCGTCTCCTCTGGCCATATGTATGTGTAGGATATAATCCTCAATCCAGACTCCGGGTCTTTTGTTCCGTCATATGGCTCTATGTTTACGGGTTTGAATCCCGCTGGAAATTCATGATCCAGTACCTCGTCGGTGAAACATAGTGGGTGTGCGGCGCCCCTGTATTTGGGTGTGCCGTTGTCTTCAAACGCTCGGCGGGTTGTGTTGCTTCCTGGAGTCTTCTTTTTTGGCCCATAGATAGACCTAACCGGGTCATCCTTTTTCCGAGGATCTTTATGCTGATCGCGTGCCGGCTTGTGTGCGGCGCCCCTTGCTGCTCTTAGCCTGTCATCTGGTCGTCTATCCGGCCAGGCGGCCTCTTTCTTTTTTGACTGCGGGGGCTCTAAGGCCTCCTCGTCAAATTCGGGCAACAGCTTGCGCTTCGGGTAACTCTTTGCCTGGTTACTAGCGCCATATTTATCTTCGGTGTTGAGTACTTTGCTCCATCTCATTCTGAGTGCGTCCTCCACTGTTTTGAGCTTCCGCTTTTGTTCCTTCAAACTTCTTGCAGCGGCGACGAGCCTTTTATGAAGGTTCTTATGCTCTGGCGATGTGTTCGGCGTGAGGTCGTCTATGCTCTTGTTTTCGCCGGGGATGGGTTGCTTGTCCAGTTCATCCGGTTCGGATGGTTGCTCGGTGGCATGTTTGCCGTCCACTGCTTCACCCTGCTCTAGGGCTGGATCCGTGTGGATGCCATTTTTATCGAGGCGGGACTTCGGGCGGCGCTTGCGTCGCCGTTTTGGTTGTTTATTGGGGGAATTGTCCTTCGCCACGTCCCGTTGTTCTTCATTATTGCTTCCTTTTTGTGTATCCACCATACATACGTCGTGAGTTGGGGTGGCTTTCCAGTGCCCGATAGGTGCTGGTTCTTGGTCGTCTCCGGCATCGTCGTCCATACCGTCGATGTCTTCGGAGTCGAAGTCTAGCATGCCGGTTAGATCATCGACAGTGGCTACTAAGTGGGTGGTGGGTGGGCGTCGAATTTCTTCGTCGTCCGCATCCCAACCGTCCTGACCGTAGTCCGGCCAGGGTTATCCTGATAACGAGAGATACTTTAGCGAACTCAAGATGTTGCCGAAAGGTGAGTGCTGAAAGATGTCCGCGGCGGTGAACTCCATGATCGGCGCCCAACCGGATTAGAGTGGAGGGGGCGCGGGAGGTTCGGAGTCCGGCAAGGAGTCCGGCACCTCGGATTCACGAGCTTCATGAGGGACAAAGTCAGTATTCGGCTCTATCGCCGTAGAGGTTGCAGCCCCCGAGGCGGTGTCTAGCCATCCGTCCTCGATCTGCGCAGCCGGCTCCGAATTGAAGATCGGAACGGACTCGAGTGCAGCCTCCAGGGTACTGTCCGGCTACAGAGCTAAATCATGCCCCTCGTGACAGTGCGGCGCGCTTGGCTGTGGCTCAAATCCATCGAAGATCAAGTCCCCGCGGATGTCAGCCGTGAAGTTGAAACTTCCAAATCTGACCTGACGGCCAGGGGCGTAGCTTTCGATCTGCTCTAGATGGCCAAGCGAATTGGCCCGCAGTGCAAAGCCGCCGAATACGAAGATCTGTCCGGGGAGGAAGGTCTCATCCTGGACTGCATCGTTGATGATGATCGAAGAAGCCATCGAGCCTATTGGTGACGACACAGAGGAACTCTCAATGAAAGCACCAATGTCGGTGTCAAAACCGGCGGATCTCGGGTAGGGGGTCCCGAACTATGCGTCTAGGCGGATGGTAACAGGAGACAAGGGACACGATGTTTTACCCAGGTTCGGGCCCTCTTGATGGAGGTAAAACCCTACGTCCTGCTTGATTAATATTGATGATGTGTGTTACAAGAGTAGATCTACCATGAGATCAAGGAGGCTAAACCCTAGAAGCTAGCCTATGGTATGATTGTTGTTCGTCCTACGGACTAAAGCCATCCGGTTTATATAGACACTGGAGAGGGCTAGGGTTACACAGAGTCGGTTACAATGGTAGGATTTCTATATATCCATATCGCCAAGCTTGCCTTCCACGCCAAGGAAAGTCCCATCCGGACACGGGACGAAGTCTTCAATCTTGTATCTTCATAGTCTTGGAGTCCGGCCGATGATGGTAGTTCGGCTATCCGGACACCCCCTAGTCCAGGACTCCCTCAGGAGGGGAGACCTCGGAACTCTTGAAAAGCACCCTCCAGGCATCCTCGTGCTTCGTTTCGAAGAGCCGGGATAGAGTCTGGTGTTGGGCCGGGTCGAACTCCCACAAATTGAAGTCCCGTCGTTGACATGGGAGGATCCGGCGAAAGAGCATGACCTGGACCACGTTGACGAGATTGACCTTCTTGGTCACCAGGTCTCGGACGCAAGTTTGGAGTCCGGTCACCTCTGCCGGATTGCCCCACGACAGGCCCGTCTCTTTCCAGGATGTGAGCCGGGTGGGGATGCCAGATCGAAATTCGGGGGCCGCTGCCCACTTAGGGTCACGCGTCTCGGTGATATAAAACCACCCCGATTGACACCCTTTGATGGTTACCACAAAGGCACCCTCGAGCCAGGTGACGTTGGCTATCTTGCCCACCATGGCGCCTCCGCATTCCGCTTGTCGGCCTTTCACAACCTTCGGCTCGACGCTGAAGATCTTCAGCCATAGGCCAAAGTGGGGCTGGATGCGGAGGAAGGCCTCACACACGATGATAAACGCTGAGATGTTGAGGATGAAGTTCGGGGCCAGATCATGGAAGTCCAGGCCGTAGTAGAACATGAGCCCCCGGACGAATGGGTGAAGAGGAAAACCCAGTCCGCAGAGGAAATGGGGAAGAAAAACAACCCTCTCATGGGGCCCGGGGGTGGGGATGAGTTGCCCCACATCTGGAAGCCGGTGCGCGATGTCGTTAGACAAGTATCCGGCCTTCCTCAGTTTTTTGATTTGCCCCTCCTTGACGGAGGAGGCCATCCATCTGCCTCCCTCTCCGGACATGGTTGGAGAAGGTTGAGGTGGGAAGTGCGGGCTTGGGCACTGGAGCTCGAGCACGCAGGGATGGATAAGCAGAAGAGGAAGAAGGCGTGAATGGAAAGGACGGATTCTTATCCCCTTATATGGGCGGCCAAAACTACGAGCCCCCACCGGCCTAAAAAAACTCGCTTATCCCCCAAGCGCCACGGTTAATGGCGCGGTTGGGTTACCCACGCTCGTATTGATGAGAATCCCAGAATAAGGGGACACGGTCTCTACTTTGACAAGACGTGCCAAGGAAACCGCCTCGCTAAACGTGCTGAGGTGGAACAATAAAATGAATAAAAGCCTGGCCGTGGCATGATGTCACGCCGCGGAATACGTCAGCAGATCCGATTAACGCAAATATTATTCTCTCTACGGTGGAATGTGGAACTTATTTTGCAGAGCCGGACACTACCCTGGTGTTCAACATTTTCTATGAAATATTCGGAGGAGGAACCCGCCTTGCAATGCCGAAGACAACTTGCGCGCCGGATTCGTCGTCATTGAAGCCTGGTTCAGGGGCTACTGAGGGAGTCCTGGATTAGGGGGTGTCCGGATGGCCGGACTATGACCTTTGGCCGGACTCCTGGACTATGAAGATACAAGATTGAAGACTCCGTCCCGTGTCCGGATGGGACTTTCCTTAGCGTGGAAGGCAAGCTTGGCGATTCGATATGAAGATCTCCTCCCATTTTAACCGACTCTGTGTAACCCTAGCCCTCTCCGGTGTCTATATAAACCGGACAGTTTTAGTCCATAGGACGAACAACAATCATACCATAGGCTAGATTCTAGGGTTTAGCCACTCCGATCTCGTGGTAGATCTACTCTTGTACTACCCATATCATCAATATTAATCAAGCAGGAGTAGGGTTTTACCTCCATCGAGAGGGCCCGAACCTGGGTAAAAACATCGTGTCCCTTGTCTCCTGTTAGATCGACTTAGTGATCTCGGTATGACCGAAATGGATGAATCGGTCAGACTGAAATGCACAAAGAAGTTTTGGAAGTTTAAGTCTATGACGAATCGGGGACTCCGAGTGCTCCTCACACAAAGTGGTTCGAATATGACTTGATCAAACTTTGCGATGTAGCATGAATAGAGTTTGAGACAAGAATAGCATAGATCGCTAGAGAGGGTTCTTAGGCATTCTTTTCCATCCACTTGGAAAAAAAGAAAAGAAGCCAAACAAGCAAAACTACAAGTGGATGTCCTCGAATGAGTAAAATATGCAAACAACATGCTCACACAATAAAATGGCAGATAAAAAATGTGACAAAGCATGCACAACCAATTCTAGCATCTACCAAGCAATTGGCGATGACTAGGTCATCTATATATGAGTATTTTGACTTAGGAGTCAAATGAGAACATTTGATCATAGGTCTTACTCATCGTTTAAGCTCAAGTGGGGTTGCCACTTTTACATAATGCATTGTTGTGTTCACATCACTAGAGTTGCTTTAGCTCAATTCTTAGAGTAAGGCTCCCCCTAGATGTGAGATTCCCCCTGAGGGAGTCCTGGACTAGGGGGTGTCCGGATAGCCGAACTACCATCATCGGCCGGACTCCAAGACTATGAAGATACAAGACTGAAGACTTCATCCCGTGTCCGGATGGGACTTTCCTTGGCGTGGAAGGCAAGCTTGGCGATACGGATATGTAGATCTCCTACCATTGTAACCGACTCTGTGTAACCCTAGCCCTCTCCGGTGTCTATATAAACCGGATGGCTTTAGTCCGTAGTACGAACAACAATCATACCATAGGCTAGCTTCTAGGGTTAAGCCTCCTTGATCTCGTGGTAGATGTACTCTTGTAACACACTTCATCAATATTAATCAAGAAGGACGTAGGGTTTTATCTCCATCAAGAGGGCCCGAACCTGGGTAAAACATCGTGTCCCTTGTCTCCTGTTACCATCCGCCTAGACGCACAGTTCGGGACCCCCTACCCGAGATCCGCTGGTTTTGACACCGACATTGGTGCTTTCATTGAGAGTTCCTCTGTGTCGTCACCGATAGGCTCAATGGCTTCTTCGATCATCAACAACGATGCAGTCCAGGGTGAGACCTTCCTCCTCGGACAGATCTTTGTATTCGGCGGCTTTGAACTGCGGGCCAATTCGCTTGGCCATCTGGAGCAGATCGAAAGCTACGCCTCTGGCCGTCAGGTCAGATTTGGAAGTTTGAACTTCACGGCAGACATCCGCGGGGACTTGATCTTCGATGGATTCGAGCCACAGCCAAGCGCGCCGCACTGTCACGACGGGCATGATTTAGCTCTACAGCCGGACAGTACCCTGGAGGCCGCACTCGAGCCCGCTCTGATCTTCAAATCGGAGCCGGCTGCGCAGATCGAGGACGGATGGCTAGACACCACCTCGGGGGCTGCAACCTCTACGGCGATAGAGCCGAACACAGATCTTGTCCCTCATGAAGCTCGTGACTCCGAGGTGCCGGCCTCCCTGCCGGACTCCGAGCCTCCCGTGCCCCCTCCAACCGAATCTGGTTGGGCGCCGATCATGGAGTTCACTGCCGCGGACATCTTTCAACACTCACCTTTCGGCGACATCCTGAGTTCGCTAAAGTATCTCTCGTTATCAGGAGAGCCCTGGCCGGACTGCGGTCAGGACGGTTGGGATGCGGACGATGAAGAAATTCAAAGCCCACCCACCACCCACTTAATAGCCACTGTCGACGATCTAACCGACATGCTAGACTACGACTCCAAAGACATCGACGGTATGGACGACGATGCCGGAGACGACCAAGAACCAGCACCTACTAGGCACTGGAAAGCCACCTCATCATATGACATATACATGGTGGATATCCCAAAGGATGGGAATGGCGAAGGAACAACAGAGGATGACCCCTCCAAGAAACAGCCCAAGCGCCGGCGCCAATGGCGCCGCTCTAAATCCCGCCACAGCAAGAATGAAGATTCCGGCACCGGAGATAACTACACGCCGGACAGTGCCGAAGACAACCCACTCCAGCAAAATTCAGCGCAGGAGGACAGAGACGCCAGCCCTCATGAGAGAGCGGCAGAAGAAGAGGTAGAGGATTATATGCCTCCCTCCGGAGACGAGGCAAGCCTCGACGATGACAAATTCGTCGTGCCTGAGGATCCCATCGAACAAGAGCATTTTAAATGCAGGCTTATGGCCACGGCAAACAGCCTCAAGAAAAAGCAGCAACAACTAAGAGCTGATCAAGATCTGCTAGCCGACAGATGGACTGAAGTCCTCGCGGCCGAAGAGCATGAGCTCGAACGCCCCTCCAAAAGCTACCCTAAACGCAAGCTGCTCCCCCGATTAGAGGAGGAGGCGTATGAACCTGCATCACCAGTAGACAATACGGCTGATCGACCACCCCGTGGTCGCGACAGAGAGGCCCCTTGGCCCTTTACCAGAACCGTACCCCGGCATCGCTCGAAAAGCACAAGGCCACAGGGGAACGCTCCGGACTTGGGAGATATATTGGAGGATAAGGCAAGACAATCAAGATCGATCTATGGATCGCATGGGCGCCCCATGATACGTGACGACAACCGTCGCGCCGGACACAGTAAGTCCGGCCGGGCCGAACAAAATAGACAAAGCTCTTCTGAGCTCCGCCGTGATATCGCCCAGTACAGAGGCGCTGCACACCCACTATGCTTCAAAGATGAAGTAATGGATCATCAAATCCCCGAAGGGTTTAAACCCGTGAATATTGAATCTTACGATGGCACAACAGACCCGACGGTTTGGATCAAAGACTATCTCCTCCACATCCACATGGCCCGCGGTGACGATCTTCACGCCATCAAATATCTCCCCCTCAAGCTTAAAGGACCAGCCCGGCATTGGCTTAACAGCTTGCCAGCAGAGTCAATTGGGAGTTGGGAAGACCTGGAAGCCGCATTCCTCGATAACTTCCAAGGCACGTATGTGCGACCACCAGACGCCGATGACCTAAGCCACATAATTCAGCAGCCAGATGAATCGGCCAGACAATTCTGGACACGGTTCATAACCAAGAAAAACCAAATCGTCGTCTGTCTGGATGCGGAGGCCCTCGCGGCCTTCAAGCATAACATCCGCGATGAGTGGCTTGCCCGGCACCTGGGACAGGAAAAGCCGAAATCCATGGCAGCCCTCACATCACTCATGACCCGCTTCTGCGCGGGTGAGGACAGCTGGCTAGCACGCAGCAACAACCTCAGCAAAAATTCTGGCAGTCCGGATATCAAGGACCGTAATGGCAGGTCGCGTCGCAACAAAAACAAACGCCGCATTAACGGCGATAATAGTGAAGATACGGCAGTCAACGCCGTATTCAGAGGCTCTAAACTCGGTCAGAAAAAGCCATTTAAAAGAACTACTCCAGGTCCGTCCAATTTGGACCGAATACTCGACCGCTCGTGCCAGATACACGGCACCCCCGAAAAGCTAGCTAACCACACCAACAGGGACTGTTGGGTATTCAAGCAGGCAGGGAAGTTAATTGCCGAAAACAATGACAAGGGGCTGCATAGCGATGACGAGGAAGAGACCCGACCGCCGAACAATAGAGGACAGAAGGGTTTCCCCCCACAGGTACGGACGGTGAACATGATATACGCAACGCACATACCCAAAAGGGAGCGGAAGCGTGCACTCAGGGATGTATACGCGATGGAGCCAGTTGCCCCGAAGTTCAATCCATGGTCCTCCTGCCCGATCACTTTTGACCGAAGGGACCACCCCACCAGCATCCGCCACGGCGGATTCGCCGCATTGGTTTTAGACCCAATCGTCGATGGATTTCACCTCACCAGAGTCCTGATGGACGGCGGCAGCAGCCTGAACCTGCTTTATCAGGATACAGTGCGCAAAATGGGCATAGACCCCTCAAGGATTAAACCTACCAAGACAACCTTTAAAGGCGTCATACCAGGTGTAGAAGCCAATTGTACAGCCTCAGTTACACTGGAAGTGGTCTTCAGATCCCCGGATAACTTCCGAAGCGAGGAGTTAATCTTCGACATAGTTCCGTTCCGCAGCGGCTATCATGCTCTGCTCGGACGTACCGCGTTCGCAAAGTTCAACGCGGTGCCGCACTATGCATACCTCAAGCTCAAGATGCCAAGCCCTCGAGGAGTCATCACGGTCAACGGAAACACTGAACGCTCTCTCCGAACGGAGGAACATACAGCGGCTCTCGCGGCAGAAGTACAGTGCAGCCTCTTAAGGCAATTCTTGAGTCTGGCCGTTAAGCGACCGAACACGGCTAAACGCGCCCGGAGTAACCTACAACAAGACCACCTGGCACGTTCTGAGCACGCGTAGCAGTGCGGCCCCAACCCCAGCCCCTGCAAAACGTCAAGACAGGTCCTTCGCGTACACCATTACGCTTTGAAGATACCATGGGCATGGGGATAGGGGAACGACCACGATAGGCCCAGAATGCGGCTCAACCACACCAGGGCCTCTCAAGTGTGTCGTTCTTTTTCTTTTTCCTTTTTATTTTTACCCACAGGACTCCGTTCGTCAGAGGCCCTGTCCGGCAGCAGACCTGCCGAACTCACAATGCAACAGCCAGGGAAGGAGAAAGGCTACATCGAATATCCAGGTGGTCTCCATTACAAGCATTAAATCTGTTTTATACACCATTCTGCAGCCTACCCCTGGAGGGGGACATGTTTAATAGTCCATCCCTTGCTTATCGCACCATTTGTATCGTTCTGCATTCACAGTAGTTTTTCTTGAATAAGTAATGCAGCACCTTTTTGCTTCCAATTGCATTTCTTTCTTATACATATGTTCATTTATGACATGTTGCATCCGTACATTTTGGTGCGGCTAAATACACCAGGGGCTTATGTTTCCTGCATCATGGTGTGATAAGTCCGAACACTTTCACAAGTGCGGCACCCCGAACTTATAGCATTATATGCATCGGCTCCGAATCATGTCTTGGGTCAATAGTTGGGTTTGCCCGGCTCCCATGTTTTGGTACCTTACGTTCCGTTGTCGGCTAAGGTAGCACTGGGAGAACCACTACGATTGCGCCCCAGTTGAGCTGGGCGAGCGCCTCAGTGGAGAAAGCTAAAACTGATTGTCATGATGAGGCGAGAGCTGGTCGCTGTTCGAGAGGTTTTTTGCGAGTCCTTAAAGACTTATGCCTCTTAGAGCGAGAAGCCGACTTTGTCTGGCCCAGGCGTGGATAGCGCCCCAAATTCGGCCTTCCGAAAACTAGGGGCTTCGCCGAAATTTAAAATTATAGAATTCTATGGCTAAGTGAGAGTGTTCAAGCATTATAAGTCCGGTTGCCTTGTTCGTTGCGTTGAGCGCCTCCCTAGATGGACCCAAATATGGGAACAAGAGTGCTCAAATTTATCCCGAACACCCCAGCACTCGTGGCATGGGGGCTGAAGCCGACGACTTGCCATCTCTCAGATTTGATAAACAGCCGCACAGAAAGTAATATTTTAAATTAAAACGCGTTGCTTAGCGCAAATGAACTAAGTTTTCAGCGCACAGGATAACAAAATGCGAGTCTACTCAAATATTACATCTTTGGAGCACTCACCCGCAATAGTGTGGGCACCCTTCAGCACAGTTTTATAATACATCTTGGGAGTATGATGCTCCTTGCCCTGCGGTGGCGCGTCTGTCACAAGCTTCTGGGCATCCATCTTGCCCCAGTGCACCTTTGCGCGGGCAAGTGCCCGACGGGCACCTTCAATACAGGCAGAGTGCTTGATGACTTCAACCCATGGACACGCATCCACCAGCTGCCACACCAGGCCGAAGTAGCTCCCAGGCATGGCCTCCTTCGGCCACAGCCGAACTATGAGGCCCTTCATGGCCTGTTCGGCCGCCTTGTGGAGCTCGACCAGCTGCTTCAGCTGGTCGCTAAGGGGCACCGGATGTCCGGCCTCAGCATACTGAGACCAGAAGACCTTCTCCGTCGAGCTCCCCTCCTCGGCCCGGTACAACGTGGCAGCATTAGACACGCTGCGAGGAAGATCTGCGAATGCTCCTGGAGAGCTCCAAATTCGGGTAAGCAATAGGTAATTAACACTCACATTCTTACTTTGCATGAAAAATGCCTTACCCGCTGCTATTTTCTTCAACGCCTCGATTTCTTGGAGGGCCTTGTAGGCTTCGGCCTTAGCGGCTTTGGCACTCTCAAGAGCCGTTGCAAGCTCAGATTCTCGAGTCTTTGAGTCACGCTCCAGGCTCTCATGTTTTTTCACGAGATCCTGGAGCTCTTGCTGTACCTCCGCCACCCGCGCCTCCTGCTTCTCTCGCTCGGTGCGCTCCGTAGCCGCATTACGTTTGGCCGCGGACACCGCCTCCTTCAGGGTCACCACCTCATTAGTGGCCCCTGCAATACCCACGTTATCCTTGTCATTCTTTTTGCAAACAAAATCCTTTTCTGTAAGGTACAATTTTAATAAGGTGTTACTCACCTTCCTTGTCCTCAAGCTGCTTCTTGGCACGGACGAGCTCGTTCTCGGACCGCTCGAGGCTTTCCTTCAAAGTATTGACCTGCGCAGTCAGTGCGGCAGAGGTCAGCAGCGCAGCCTGCAATCCCATATCGACATATTTTTTATGACTCCCGTGTATATCTTTTTAGATCCTCAGTCCGACTTTTCTTTCCGAACACCGAACCGAGCATCAGGGGCTACTGTATATGCGGTACTACTTTACATATATCAAAATTCTTACCTCAAAGCCTGTTAGAAGGCTGCTGCAGGCTTCGGTCAGCCCGCTCTTGGCAAGCTGCACCTTCTGAATCACCACACTCATAACAGTGCGGTGTTCCTCTTCGATGGAGGCGCCATTGAGCGCCTCCAGCAAGGTATCCGGCGCCTCTGGTTGGACGTTGGCTACTGACGTCACGGTCTTGCCCTTCTTACGAAGGGGCCGCCCGCCGGACTCCGGAGCCACTATGGGTTCCGGGGCCGAGTCCGGTGCAAAGTCCGGGAGGTTGTCCTGCGACACCTCCGGGGCCTCCTCCTCCTGGCGGGTACCTTCCCGGGATCCCACCTCAGCATCGTCCGCATCACGGGGGGTGGAGGCGGTCGGAAGAGAATCCATATCCAACGCACCTAAGGACCCGCTCGACGAAGCGGGAAGATCATCCTTGGGCGGACTGCAGGGTGGTATGCGGCATTAGAAAGACACTGCGTGGCAAAAAAGAAAAATCATAAAGTTATTCGGGAGTCCGGATACTTACGATCTCGCCAGGGGCTTGGCCCTTGGAGGCCAGTCCTCGTCGTCGTCACTAGCATTGGCGGAGCAGTCCGAGGAAAGAGTTTTTCCCTTCTTGGACCCCTCGGCCTCCCTCGTTGGGGAGGCCTTCCTTTTCTTCCCTCCCCCCGCTGGGGGAGAGGCTTTCTTCTTCTCCTCCTCACCTTTGTGAGAGGAGTCTGCCTCGGAGTCATCATCCGATAGCACCTGAAAACGGGAACTCTTCCGAGTCCCCGTGGCCTTCTTCCTGGCCTTCTTCTCCGGCACCACATGGGGTGCTGGAGCCAGCAGCCCCGTTAGGCGGGCGTCCACTGGGTCCTCTGGCAATGGGGCCGGACAGATAGTCTGCTCGGCCTTCGCCAGCCAGCCCTGTCAAAGGAAAGGGAGTTTAGATCCCGCATAGAGTCAAACTATGGAAAACAAGCATCCCGTAAAGGACAAAATCACTTACCTCGTCAGCCGGACGCTGTGAGCTGAATCAGCGATCTTCGGTAGCGGATGCGGGAGCCTCGGCACCCTTGAACAACACCTTCCAGACATCTTCGTACGTAGTGTCGAAGAGCCCGCTCAAAGTCTGGTGTTGCGCCGGATCAAACTTCCACATGTTGAAGCCCCGTCGTTGGCACGGGAGGATCCGGCGGATGAGCATGACCTGGACTACGTTGACAAGCTTGAGCTTCTTGTCCACTAGCTTTTGGCCGCATGCTTGGAGTCCGGTCAGCTCCTCCGAATCACCCCAAATCCGGCCGCTCTCTTTCTAGGAGGTGAGCCGTGTGGGGATGCCAGATCTAAATTCGGTGTCCGCTGCCCATTCGGGGTCACGCGGCTCGGTGATGTAGAACCACCCCGATTGCCACCCCTTAATGGTTTCCACGAAAGTGCCCTCAAGCCAAGTAACGTTGGACATCCTGCCCACCATGGCGCCTCCGCACTCCGCTTGGCTGCCCTTCACAACCTTCGGCTTGACACTAAAGGTCTTGAGCCACAAGCCGAAGTGGGGCTGGATGCAGAGGAAGGCCTCACACACGACGATAAACGCCGAGATGTTGAGGATGAAATTCGGGGCCCGATCATGGAAATCCAGGCCGTATTAGAACATGAGCCCCCGGACAAAGGGATGGAGTGGGAAGCCCAGTCCACGGAGGAAATGGGTAAGAAATACTACCCTCTCATGGGGACTGGGGGTGGGGATGAGCTCTCCCTCGTCGGGGAGCCGATGCGCGACGTTGCTGGATAGATATCCGGCGCTGCGCAACTTCTGGATGTGCCCCTCCATGACGGAGGAGGCCATCCACTTGCCTCCCGCTCCAGACATAGTTGGAGAAGGTTGAGGTGAGATGTGCAGACTTGGGCGCTGGAGCTCGAGTTCATAGAGGTGTATAAGCCAAGGAGGAAGAAGGCGCAGGTAAAAGGGTTGGATCTTTATCCCCTTATATGGGCGGACGGAAACATGCGTCCCCACCGGCCTGATAAAACTCGCTTATCTCCCAAGCGCCGCAATCAATCGCGCGGTTGGGTTACCCATGTCCGTATTGATGGGAATCCCAGAATAAGGGGAACACGATCTCTGCTTCGATAAGACGTGCCAAGGAAACTGCTTCGCTAAACGCGCTAAGGTGGTACAATAAAAACAATTCGAGTAAAGGCTTGGTAGTGGTGTGACGTCATGCCACTAAATACGTCAGCAGATTGAACTTGTGTAAATATTATTCTCTCTACGGTGGTATGTGGAATTTATTTTGCAGAGCTGGACACTATCCTGGTGTTCACAATCTTCCATAAATTATTCGAAGGAGGAACCCGCCTTGCAATGCCGAAGACAATATGCGCGCCGGACTCGTCGTCATTGAAGCCTGGTTCAGGGGCTACTGAGGGAGTCCTGGACTAGGGGGTGTCCGGATAGCCGAACTACCATCATCGGCCGGACTCCAAGACTATGAAGATACAAGATTGAAGACTTCGTCCCGTGTCCAGATGGGACTTTCCTTGGCGATACGGATATGTAGATCTCCTACCATTGTAACCGACTCTGTGCAACCCTAGCCCTCTCCGGTGTCTATATAAACCGGATGGCTTTAGTCCGTAGGACGAACAACAATCATACCATAGGCTAGCTTCTAGGGTTTAGCCTCCTTGATCTCGTGGTAGATCTACTCTTGTAACACACTTCATCAATATTAATCAAGCAGGATGTAGGGTTTTACCTCCATCAAGAGGGCCCGAACCTGGGTAAAACATCGTGTCCCTTGTCTCCTATTACCATCCGCCTAGACGCACAGTTCGGGACCCCCTACCCGAGATCCGCCGGTTTTGACACCGACACCCCCTAAGAGGGATGAACTAACCTTGGGTTTTGTCGATGATGACTTCATGTAGGTGTTGAAGATGTGGATGCTCTATGTTGATGTAAATCTTTTGGAGCAATCCTTTGGAGTGAGTTGCACTTTCAATACCTACACGGGTTAGTCCCACAAGGAACAAACAAGGATATCCATAGACATAGAGTGATGCACACACAAGATGATGTCTATGAAAGCATTGGGTTACCTTGTCCCTTGTCTTACCAACAAGAGGGTTTGTGACTCCATGAACTAGTGCAAGATGTGGAAGTTGGTTGCACTTGTCCTCGCCAAAATGATAGGAGTGAAGTATGTTGGCGGAGTCACCCTCAAGAACTCTCTAGTTCTTCTTCTTCGGGATCCACACCATCTTGATGGGAATCCTTGGAGTTGTAGTCGTACTTGATGAAGTAGAACTTGATGTAGTCTTGGGAACCCACTTGACCAAGGCCTTAGGAGCTTCTTCAAATGCATCAATATCCTCTTGAAGCTTGTCCTTGCATATCTGCTTATGGTCTTGTGGTGGAAGATCATCTTGTGCTTGTGTCCCTTTGAAAGAAGTAGGATCATACTTCTCTTGTTGAGAAACAAACTTTGTCTTGTGGTATTGATCTTCTTCCCATTCAACTCAATTGGCATTGAACTTTCGTTCAAAACCAACACCTTGGTTCTTCCGGTGCCTTCCTTGCTTGCATACAATTTCCTCAAATTGCTTACTCCCAGCAAGGCTCTTGTAAACACCTTTCTCTATAATTCCCTTCAATAAGCTGTTTTCTTGCTCAAGTGTAACTTGGCTAAGAGAATCATTAGTGGAATCAAGAGAACTACTAGAAGCAACAACATTGGATTTAGCATGCTGATTGTTGTTACTACTAGAGGAAGAATCTTTCTTGTTCTTGTTACTATACTTGACTTGAGGCATGTAAGTAGATAAGATTAAACGATTGGCAATGTAAGAAGAACTTTTCTTGCGAAGATCATCATTGATAGCTTTTAAAAACTCATGTTCTTGCTCAAGGTTTAGCTTTTCAAATCGTAATTTCTCATGAGTCCTTAAAAGTTCTCGATGATCTCCTAAGATAGTTTCATGAGATAACTTGAGAGTGTTTAGTTCTTTAGTTAGAAGCTCAATCTTCTCCTTATCATTGTCATTCGTTTTATCTTGATTAGCATGATTAATTGACATTTCATCATAGTATTCATCACTAGAGTTGTCAACAAGTAAATCATCATCACCCAGCAAGTCATCTTCATCACTATTGAAATCAACATACTCGGGGTGTAATACCTTAGGGACTTTTGCCATGAAGCATCTTCCAAGTCCTTCATTTGGTGAATCAAATATGTCATAGGATTTGGTGGACACAAGTGCTAGACCGGCAACACCTTCATCTTGAGTATGTTCTGAGTCGGAGTGATAGCTTCTCTCAGAGTGATGTTCGGAGTCGGAGCCGGATACCCATTCACCAACATGAGCTTGATGTCTTCGTTTTGTGTACTCTTTGATGATTTGTCCTTCCTTTCCGAATCCTTGCTTCTCCGGGATGTTCTTCGTTCATAACGATCATCTCTACTCCTTCTCTCTCTTGGTGGTGATTCTTCTCTTCTATTTCTTCTCTTAGGTGATTCTTCTCTTCTCTTGTAGGGAGCCGTACACTCATTGGAATAGTGTCCGGGTCTTCCACAATTGTAGCAATTACGCTCTCGACTCGAAGATCTTTTGTCATTGTAGGACCTTGACTTGGAATTTCTTTCCTTGCTCCTACTCTTGTAGAACTTGTTCAAGTTTTTCACCATTAGGCTCAATTCTTCATTGAAGGTTTGTTTCTCACTTGATGATGTGGGAGCTTCACATGAGGCTTTGTAAGCACTACTTGACTTGTTGTGGAGCTCTTCCTTATCCTTGAGTGACATCTCATGAGCAACAATTCTTCCAATGACCTCCGTTGGCTTGAGATTCTTATAGTTGGGCATCCTTTGGATCAATGTGCACATGGTATCATATTTTCCATCCAAGGCTCTTAGTATCTTCTTGATCATGAATTTGTCGGTCATCTCTTCACTTCCTAAGCCGGCAATCTCATTTGTGATGGGAGCAAGCCTAGAGTACATTTCAGTGATGCCTTCACCATCCTTCATCTTGAACTTGTCAAGTTGACTTTGAAGCACATCCAATTTGGATTCCTTGACGGAGTCAGTACCTTCGTGCATGTCAATCAAAGTGTCCCAAATTTCCTTTGCATTCTCAAGACGGCTGATTTTGTTGAATTCTTCGGGGCACAATCCATTGAAGAGGATATCACAAGCTTGAGCGTTATATTGCAGCACCTTCAACTCTTCTACGGTAGCTTCATGGTTCGGTTCTCTCCCATCAAAGAATAGACCTTGCAAGCCAATACACACAATAGCCCATACGGCAGGGTTATGTCCAAGAATATGCATTTTCATCTTATGCTTCCAACTAGCAAAATTAGTACCATCAAAGTAAGGACCTCTATGGTGATAATTTCCCTTGCTAGACGCCATACTCTCCTAGGTTGTGAAACCAAGGCTAAGACTACCAAAAGCTATGGAAATCAAAGCAAATGGAGACCAAAGCTCTGATACCACTTGTAGGATCGAAAGTATGTCTAGAGGGGGGATGATTAAACTACTTGACAAAATAAAAACTTATCCTTTTCCCAATTTTAATTCTTGGCAGGTATTAGAAATTTAGCACAAGTCAAGCAATCAACCTACACATGCAATTCTAGAGTATAGCAGCGGAATTTAACACAATTGCATATGAAGGTAAAGGGGAGGAGTTTGAGGAGGCAAACTCAATTTGGAGACACGGAGATTTTTGAGCCGTGGTTTCGATAGATGGTGATATCGTACATCCACGTTGATGGAGACTTCAACCCACGAAGGGTAATGGTTGCGCAAGTCCACGGATGGCTCCACCCACGAAGGGTCCATGAAGTAGCAACCTTGTCTATCACACCATGGTCGTCGACCACGAAGGACTTGTCTCACTAGGGGTAGATCTTCACGAAGTAGGCGATCTCCTTGCCCGTACAAACTCCTTGGTTCAACTCCACAGTCTTGTCGGAGGCTCCCAAGTGACACCTAGCCAATCTAGGAGACACCACTCTCCAAGAAGTAACAAATAGTGTGTTGATGATGAACTCCTTGCTCTTGTGCTTCAAATGATAGTCTCCCCAACACTCAACTCTCTCTCACAGGATATGGATTTGGTGGAAAGAAGATTTGAGTGGAAAGCAACTTGGGGAAGGCTAGAGATCAAGATTCTTATTGTAGGATTGGAATATCTTGACCTCAACACAAGTGTAGGTGGTTCTCTCTTAGAAAATGTAAGTCGGAAGTGTAGGCATGTTCTGATTGCTCTCTCCATGAATGAAGAGGAGGTGGAGGGGTATATATAGCCTCCACACAAAATCTAATCGTTACACACAACTCACCAATCTCGGTGGGACCGAATTGAGAAACTCGGTCGGACCGATTCAGTAAATCTAGTGACCGTTAGGATTTTCAGTGGGACCGACATGCAACTCGGTAGGACCGATATGGTTAGGGTTAGGGCATAACGTAATCTTGGTGAGGCCGATTACACAACTCGGTGAGACCGATTTTGGTAATAAGCTAACCAGAGAGTTGGTCAGGTAAACTCGGTGCGACCGATTCACTCATCTAGGTTGGACCGAAACGTTACAAAAGGGAAATAAAGAGTTTACATTGCAATCTCGGTGGGACCGATCGCTCATCTCGGTGAGACTGAAATGTTACGAAGGGAAACAGAGAGATTACAATCCCATCTCGGTGAGACCGGGATCCCTATCGGTGAGACAAATTTTCTTAGGGTTTGTGGCAGTGGCTATGACATCTGAACTCGGTGGCGCCGGATAGAAAGAATCGGTGGGGCCGAGTTTGACTTTTGGTTTAGGTCATATGTGGATATGAGAAAGTAGTTGAGGGCTTTTGAGCATACCACTAAGCATTTTGAGCAAGAACTTCATTAAGGAACACCTCATCCCTCCTTGATAGTATTGGCTTTTCCTATAGACTCAATGTGATCTTGGATCACTAAAATAGAAAATGTAGAGTCTTGAGCTTTGAGCTTGAGCCAATCCTTTTGTCCTTAGCATTTTGAGGGGTCCACTTTTCTCATCCATGCCATGCCAATCATTGAGCTTTCCTGAAATATTTATCTTGGAATAGCATTAGCTCAATGAGCTATATGTTGTTAGGAATTACCAAAACCACCTAGGGATAGTTGCACTTTCACATATCAAGGGGATTCGTGAATAAGTTTAAACTGCCAACCCAAGCCCTTAGGTCACCCATGTTAGTAACCTCGCCAGGAGCAGAGTATATGGCTAATCTATGGTGTGATCGGTTACCATTAAGGATTGGTAACTACGTGTTTCCCTCAGACCTAATAGTATTGGAATCACAAGGGCTGGATGTGATATTAGGCATGGATTGGTTGTCAAAGTATGGAGGGAACATTGACTGCGCTAGTAAGTCGATTTTGCTCACCACACCAGAAGGAAGAAGGATTAAGTATGTATCCCGGCATGTGCAGAAGAGGACTCGGGTGAATTTCTTATCAGGAGTTGTACAGGAGGAAGTACCAGCGGTGATGGGTCTCCCTGACGTTTTTCCAGAGGAGTTGCCAGGCATGCCATCGGATAGAGACATTGAGTTTTTGATTGAGCTTTTGCCAGGCACAGGGCCAATATCTAAGAGACCGTACAGGATGTCCGCAAAGGATTTGGAGGAAATTAAGAAGCAGATTAAGGAGTTATTGGATAAAGGCTATATCCTCCCAAGTTCGTCACCTTGGGGATCACAAGTGCTTCTAGTGGAGAAGAAGGATGGATCGTTGAGGATGGTTGTTGATTATCGGGGATTGAATGAAGTGACGATCAAGAACAAGTACCCGCTACCGATGATCAATGATTTGTTTGACCAGTTGCAAGGAGCTAAAGTATTTTCCAAGATCAATCTGCGATCAGGATACCACCAGCTGAAGATTCGAGAGCAGGATATACCCAAGACAGCTTTTACCACAAGGTATGGGCTATATGAGTATACCGTTATGTCATATGGCCTGACTAACACACCTGCCTATTTCATGAACATGATGAACAAGGTGTTTATGGAGTTTTTGGACAAGTTTGTCATGGTGTTCATTGATGACATATTAGTCTACTCAAAGAATGAAGAAGAACATAAGAAGCATTTGCGTTTGGTACTTGGAAAGCTCAGAGAACATCAGCTATATGCCAAGTTCAGCAAGTGTGAGTTTTGGCTGAAGGAAGTTGGATTCCTCGGACATGTTATATCCGGAGAAGGAACAGCCGTATACCCCACCAAGGTTGTCACTGTGACAAATTGGGAAGCACCCACGTCAGTTGGAGAGATCCGGAGTTTTCTTGGACTCACAGGATACTATAGGAGGTTCATTGAGAATTTCTCCAAGATTGCAAAGCCCATGATAGAGTTGCTGAAGAAGGACACCAAGTTTAAATGGACTGAGGAATGTGAGGCTAGCTCTCAGGATGTGACACTCCAATTTTTTTTGGTGATTTTGTTTTTCAAAAGAGCCTTGCTTGGTTTGAAAGAAGGTCATTTAAACCCTTCCTAAAAACCATCTTCTAAGTTTGCCCTCTCAAAAATCCTTTTCTTGGATTTAGTTTCTTTTAAAAAGAAAACCCTTTTAGTTTTTGGGCTTTTATTTGGTTTTAACCCCTTCTAAAATTTTAGCATGCCTCCTATGGTGAAAATTTCCCAAAACCTCTCCTCCCACTTTGGTTCAACCCAAACATTCTGTCCAAACTAATAAAATCCATTTTTGGATTTTATTCCAACTATTTCTCCTCCCAAAATAATTCTGTCTTTTCTTTTGAGCCTAGGTGGATTACAAAGCAAGTACCCTAATGCTTTTGACTTTTGACCTCAACTCAACACCCCTGGATAGTCCTTTGTACCCACAACCCAGAACCATCTTGATCCACTCTTCTCCTGTTCAAATATTTCAAATTTCACTCACTGCAAGTTTGGACCAGATTTGCCAAATTTGGTGAAATTCATATCTACACCTCTCCAAAAATTCCACAAATATTCAGGCAGCCTCTAGATGCAATGAGAGGCCCCTCCACCAAAAACCAGCTCAAGGAAAAATCCCTACATGCCTAGATCATTCTGTCGAACACCTTGCATGCACTGTTTTTGTTCATCTTCAGTTAAATTCAGAGTTTCAGTGTCAATCTTCGTCAGAGGTTCAGTCACATGCTCACAGTGCATTTGGCACATTGCTCACGGCCTAGCTTGCTTGTCCGGAGCCTCACACGCGCGCTTGGCGCCTTCCTGGCGTCGGTGGCGCCCTGGCCCGCCTGCGCCGGCGTGTCTTGCGGCGGCCGAATCACCGTAGCGGCCGACAGGTAGCAGAACAGCGGCATAACGCCGTTCGTCGCCACCCAAACCCCCTGGTGGCTCCGCATGGCCGTTTCCTCGCCAGCGCACGCATGCAGCACCGTCGCTGTGGCGCGGCACGCACAAAGCGTGCTCCCTGCCGCCGACGGGCCCGCGCCGCCCCGTTCCGTCGAGCTCCCCCTAAGTAACCAAATACCGACGCGGTTAGCACCTAAACGGAACCAGGGAACACCCACGACGACGCTCAACCTCTGAACCCTCCCGTGCAACCACAACGCCGCCGTAATCACCCCGTCGGAGAACCCCGTTCCCGGCAACCGCCTCGGGGCGGCTATATATAGCACCCCGAGCTTGCTCTCGCCCCGCACGACTCCACCACCTCACCAGACCCCGCCCAGCCACTGAACGAGCCTCGAGGGGCCTTTCCTCCTCGACTCCGGCCACCTCCGTCCGCCTCGGGCTCTGGCATCGTTCTCTCCGGTGAGAACTCCTCCGCTGCCCTACTTTTGCCCGTAGCCTCGTACCAACTCTAGTAGGATAACCCCCACCTCAATTTTGACCCCGCAGCTCTCTCCGGCGAGATCCACGACCACCCGAATCGCCGTCCGCCGGAGCAAGCGTCGCCGCTGACGTGGTACCCGCCGGCGACCACCACCACCTCCCACAGGCGCGGAATGGCACCCTGATCACAGAGGTACTCTCCGATCTCCCTGCCTCGCCGTGGATCGCCGCCGTCGACCACCGCGGCTCTCGGGCGCCGACGAGCCCCGACTCCCTCGTTTGAACTTTCAAACCTGATGGGTGGGACCCGCCCGTCAGCCTCTCCTTTGTTTTTTTGTTTTGAATCGTTTACTGAAAGCGTACTCTGGCAAATACGCTTCCACTCTGAACCGTTTTTCTAGATTTTTCTGCAAAGCCCCCTGGTAGTTTTCTGTTTCATTACAGATGGGTCCTTGGGATAAAACCCTTATAACGTTTTAAACAGAAAGGAATTTTGAGAAATTCTTTTTCTGTCCTCTTCAAATTTTTGTCTAGTTTTTTATCATATTTATTTGAAAAATATTTGGAACACTTTTCTGTACACTCACGGTATTTACGTTGCATACGTATTTTTTTCTTATACCGTAGATACCGGAGGAGGTGACGGAGCTGCAAACTTCGCACAGTTAGACTCCGACTACTCCGAACCAGGCAAGCATGTTTGAACTCTTCATATGATGAGTGTTGTTGCATGTTTGCATTTTAGTATAGTCATGGCATGTTTATGAACATCACTTTGAATGTTATATTTCATGCACATAATCGGAAAGTAAGTTTCGGAAAGCATTATGTTGTTGGATACATATTTGCATAGCCATGTGTTGGCATGAGAATGGGTAAGATGGCAGTGTTGTGACATGCCAGTCTTATGCCAGATTATTTGACTTCCGTGTCATCGTGAAATGAATCACATTTCCATTCATTCCTCCCTATACTGTCACATGTTTTCCGAAAGGAATATGGCATAGTAAGTTGCAAATCGTTTTCCTGGTACACACCAAATAGAGAGGCCGGGGTGAGGGTTCCATGGCCCTGGATTAAAGCCCGTCATCCGGTCAGGGGGCATGGGTGTTTCCGGTTGGGACCAAGAGGAGGGAACCCCTTAGAGCGCGCGTATAGAAATTTGATCCCATGCTATTCGAGGTTGTGGCCTCCCCGTCTCAAAGTTTTTCTTGGACGTTGTCCAGGGTGATTCCTGGCATCATGAGGTGAAATGGGTGTGTACTAGTTAAATGTGTTTCTACTGAAATACCATAAACGGAACTAGTCCTTCGTGACTACGGAAATCCGTTGACTGGGTCAGTTCATCCAAACTCTGCAGAGTCTCAAATCCTTCAATTATCTTGTGCTTTTTTCAAGTACTATATTCGTCTTATCTTGTCAGGTATCAACCTCAGTGACAAAACTCCGGTGGGATTTATGTGTGATAAATCCGGTTAAAAGATTATTATTGTGGATGGACTAATCTTGTTATTTACATTTATTACAAGCCCTGTCTGTGATGTCGCCCAGACGTCCGACGGTCGTATACCTGTTATTTACTTTTGTTATAAGCCCTGTCTGCGATGTCGCTCAGACGTTCGATGGTGGCATACCTGTTATTTACTTTTGTTATAAGCCCTGTCTGCGATGTCGCCCAGACGTCCGATGGTGGCATACCTGTTATTTACTTTTGTTTTAAAGCCCTTTATGTGATGTCGCCCAGACGTCCGACTGTTGCATTTCTTTTAAAGCGCTTTATGTGATGTCGCCCAGACATCCGACTGAGGCATTTCTTTTAAAGCCCTTTATGTGATGTCGCCCAGACGTCCGACTGTGGCATTTCTTTTAAAGCCCTTTATGTGGTGTCGCTAAGACGCCCGACTGCGGCATTTCTTTTAAGCCCTTTATGTGGTGTCGCTAAGACGCCGACTGCGGCATTTCTTCTAAGCCCTTTATGTGGTGTCGCTTAGACGCC